>NW_020538040.1:51977766-52492572 GCF_003426905.1 Ctenocephalides felis | reverse complement strand
TACAGATACATTAGCAAAATATTACTTCCGCAATGATTTCATACCTAATCTCATTTGGAATATTTTATTCTGACTTATGCTCTATTAGTGGAATTACATATGTAAATGATTATGTTTGAGACATCCAAATAAATTAAAAATTAAAATTTATAAATATGGTCTTTATGTGATGTTATATTATAGGTGTTATGTTGAATTTGCTGCTCGTTTAACACCGAGTTTATAGGATTGAAGCAAGTTTTGATTTCACGGGCGGGCAACTCATGAATTAGTTTGATAGTGTGATAAATCTCATGAGAAAATCAAGTAGAACATTGTGAAGGTTAATTAAGTAGAATATTTTGTAATTGTATACGGATATGTCAATATGATTAGTTTTATCATCTTCCGCAATGCTAATGGTAAATGATTACTGAAATATTGTATTTTGCATATTGGATATGAAGTATAGAAATTTATTTAAAAAAATTAATAAAGGTATTTAAATAAGATAACAAATAATTTTATTTTTCTCAAAGACATATATAATAAGTAAATAGGAAATTCAAAGGTTCAACAAGACGCAATTCCACAAGAGATAATTTAAATTTTCTATCTAGTTCAGATCGTTATATAGTATCATTTTTGTAAAAAAAATGTGTCTATGATATTTGTAATTTTCGTTGATAATGTAGCTATTATTACATTAAATTTTTTTAAAATTATAAATGAGACATTAGATCTGTTTGCCCCCTGGTTGTAGACAATTTTTAGAAAAATAGCTAAAACAACTTATTTCAATAATTAGGAATTAATTGGGTATTTTGCTGAACATAGTTCAATAGTTGTTTGTTTGATGTGTGATGAACTTTGGAACACGTGTTGTTACTGAAAGACAAATTTGACCTTTGTGTTCCACCCTAATCTATTTTTACGTTTCAAGACTTGTTGAACATTTCGGCATACTTTAGAAAAAAAGACTGTATGTGTATATGTATGTATGTATGATGGATACGATTGTGCCCACGATTTCGAGAAAAAAACATTTCATTCGTATTGATTGGTTTCTACATTTTCAAACAGTTTCAAAAATTTTGAAAACAGATTTTTTTTTATTTCATTATTTTTTAAAAATATCTTAAATGATTCGGATTTTAATTTTAATTCTATCTAGAATTCTGCAGCTCACTTATATACTTGAAATACATAATTTTTACTCTGCAATTCAGTTTTTGATAGAGATATAAGATAGTCCTCAAATGCATAATTAAATATGAGATAAGGTCTTTTATTAAAATTGGTGGTAACTTGATTATATTTTGTTTATATATATTTTATTTTGTTCATAAATTATTTAACTATATATTAACGTAGTCGTGTAATTTGTGAGCTTTTATATTGTCATAAAGACGAATAGAGCTTTGGGGCTGCTCTAGCAAAGTGGTATAGATGACCCAATTAAAACTACTTAGAATGATGATAGATGAACAATAAAACTCTGTATGTGCTAATATTATAGATTTTATAAAAACAAAATCGAACAATCATCATCACAAATTAGAAAATCACCCCAATGTACTAGTTGCTCCATTGCTCCTTATACCAAAATTTAGACTTAAATAATTTTGCCTATTAACTTGATCCAATAAATTGAGTCTAATAGTAATTACTCACTTACTAAATCAAAATAACTCATAGAATGTAATTAATGTTATGATTGTTATTATGGAAGGATATTGAAAAAAAAACAAGAATAATGAAAGATACAATATGTATATCCATGTGGAAATATTTAAAAAAATCTTATTGATGATTGATGATACGGGAAGTTCCACTAGTTTTTCTATTTGATGTTATTTTTTAACATTCGTCTTTCCGGGTTGGAGATAACACCTACACAGTAGAGCTGGTGGGTTCTCAATTGAATATTTCGCTAGACCAATATCGAATTCGATATTTATACAGAATTATCATAATTAAATCATGAATTTGCGGAAAACAATAAATATATGTCGTTACGGCACAAATACAAAGAGCATCGCGTACAGGCGGATGCAAGGTCGCATACATTTTCGCATGTTAGATTATTGCATATAAACACGTAATAATTGTTATTACAAAGTGTATTAAACGCTTATTATATTCCTCGAAAAATCGTACTGCTGAGGTGTGTTCATAATAAAAATCCCTGTCCCTTATGGTCGCTGGATTTCCTTGAGACGGCCGCACGCATGGCAGACAATCGAAAAAAGTTAATAGACGAACAACATCGTCACTAACACAGGCAGAAAGGTGTGCGTTAGAAAAAAACTTTAGCAACATGTAAAACCCGAGTGTGTGCATGATCGCACGTGAACTTGCGAACTATATAATAGATTTGATACATGGATCCAGCGATCATATGTAATTTATTGCCCAATGTGCCATCATCGAGAGGATTTAAATTGAAAGTGAAATTCGAATTTTTTCAAAATGCATAACAGTGCTGTGGTTAAAAATATTTTAGTGATTTATTTGTCATTTTTAATTATTTTACAATTTCATAGTGCCAATGGTCAATTTATTGAAGATAATCGGTTAATATTAGGTCTTTGGAGGCTTAGTAGAGGAATGATATGGAATTCTGTGGGGGAGTCTGGAAAAGAAACCCATAAAATAGGAAATAAACTTCAGGTATTTATGTTACGTTTGCAGAATTGTTATAAAAGAGTTTTCATTTATTTGATTTTTTTTAAGCAATTGATTCGGCAAAAAGTTTAGAAAAATAATATTAAGAGTAGTGACCAAATCAATCATGATCAATTTTTTACTCAAAACAAATTTTGGAAAATTAAATCAAAGGAAGTGACCAAATCAATTTTTTTTCAATTTTTTATTTAACTCAATTTTGCTAAACTCAATTAAATTTTTGTAATTAATTTGTCATTTTGTTTTTTTGTCATTTTTTCCTAGTCAATATAGACGTAAAGCAGGCAAACTTAAAAAGTTCTCTGAAAAAGCTCCGACGTTATTCTTTAATATAATTCAAATTAAAAAACAAAAGTTCGGTTGTATACTTATATAGTAGCATTACTATGTGTATAGTCTAATTCTGAATTACTGTCCATCCGAGTAACTGTTTAATATTAGTTATATTCATATAACAAATAATTATGACCAAGCAAGAAAAATTAATATGAATAAAAAATCAAATAATTACAAACATGTATTTATTTTAATATTTCAAAATATTTTTTACTAACTATTCCTTTAATAACTCTGAGGAAGTTACGTTTTTACCAGAAAATAAATTGACCCATCCGCAAAATCTTTGATTTTGTGTGTGTGTGTACATTTGTGAAAGATTTTTTTTTCGTTTTTCTGAAATGATTTTGAAAAAATTTTGAATGGTTTTCAAAAAACTCAGTTCAGTTTCAGTTTAAAATGTATTTATTTTAAATATTTCAAAAACCCTTCTCATAATTCAATTATTTTTGTGATTCTCAAGTCTTATGTGAAAATAGGCTAAACCGTATTTTTGCAGTTAATAATTTAAGGCGATTATAATTAAGATGTTAGTGGAAAATCGTGTTAATTAATTTTTGCTAAAGTCGGAAAAGACATTTTTTCAATTACCTTTACAATGTAACATTTTTGAGAAATATTTTAAGGAATATTGAGAAGTTCATACAAATTGTCTTACGCAAAATGGTACTTGCACTAATATTTAATTTATAATTATGAGCAAACTTGATATCTATTCCAATATTTTCAATGTGTATTGTTTTCTATCTGATCTGTAAACATTCATACAATATTTTGTGTCATCATTTGATTATATATTATGATATACATATAATATATGATTATTCACATGAATGCATGCTTGTATTTAGGTATGCTATAATATATGTTTGAATGAATAAATTATTGTAAAATGATCTTTTAATATTTATAACTTGAATATCTCTAATTGAATGTTTTGACCTTTTTGTTAAATTATTTAAATATAATTCCAAGAAAATTCTCTCTCATACTGATTATTTCGTACCGTAGCACTCTTTATATATTAGACTTATCAATGCAAAAAATATCAATTAATTTTGTTGTGTATAACTTCTGTAATAAACATATCGATTATAATAAATCACGACAAATTTTATTGCAACTTCTATTTTTATGAAAATCAATGATATGTTTCTGATATGATATATTTTCAATAGTTAAATGCTATAAAAAGTGCAATATCATTAATGCAACGTGTCATTCTAATAAAAATCATGTTATTAAATAATAAATAGTTTGTGCCATTTGGAATTTATAGAATATATCATTTGAAACGTAAACAGTTCAGCTGCTTATTGTACTATTAAGATATTTTTTTAAATACCTTCAAAAAAATCAATCGCTGCGTTGTATATAGTAATTTGAAAAATGCCATTATTTGATGTTCTAATCAAGATTACATACAAATATAATTGTCATTGCATTAGTAGGTTATGACTAAATTTTATTCTATTATTTTTTTATTATATATATATATATATATATATATATATATACAAATATACATATATAATTCTAATTTTCTATGAATTTTTATAATAACAATCTTCAAGTTAAATGTACAAAAAAACGATACCAGTAAATTTATAATTATTTCTAAAATGTAAATGAAACCTAAAATCCTCTTAATATTTACCAGATTTTTCTATGTAAAATCTATTACTTCTAAAGTTATCTGATAGGTGAGATCCTTTAAATCATAAGTTTATCAAATCATCATGAATACATGCAAAATTATTATTAATCATATTGGCTCTGAATTGAATCAGTTTTAGTAAGATTTAGTTGATTTATATATTTAAATAAACCTGCTGTTTAATTGTATTTCATTAAATAGTAAATTGAGTATTTCTACGTTTTTGCCAGTTGTTTGCTTCAAATACTACTATTAATATACCAACGATCTAAATGGATGTGGATTTTTCATGAATCATAAATAATTAATCACTCGAAAACTTTGATTATGTACAGCTGATATATGTCGTCTTCGTTAAAGACAAGTTCACATAAGATTATTTAATTAATAATTTATTGTCAAAATTTATTGTTAACATTGCCGATTTAAAAGCAGCAGTTTTTTCCTCCTATTAGAACGTAGTATTTCAGTATCATGTTGTTTAATCTAATTTATGTGTTAATTTTAGAACATTAAAATGAACTTTGTTAGAAAAGCTCAGTAATATAGATATTTGAAACTAATAATGATGTTAACTATTTGAAGTTTAACCATTTTTCTACTAAAGGGCGTATACATTTATAATGCACTTTTCCGCCTAATTCAAAAAAAATTATTGACTCGGATTCCTTAATCTACGAAGCATTTAAATGCAAGAGTATCCATAGTCACGATGTACGCTTGAACCTATGTTTATTATCATCAACTAACATGGAACACCTTAAAAATGTATTGTACTTATATCACAAAATAGGATTCTCTAAAGCTTCAAAGCGGAAAAATTTATTTTTAGATTTTTAAATTGTGTTAATGAATGTAGAGATGCTAGAGGCTGGTTGTAACAGTTTAATTTTAAATTAATCTATCTCGAAATGCACTCATTATATTTCTACGAAATAAGGATGTATGTTACTGTAACTATTCCTCTACAGAATCAATTGAAAATAATTCCACAACTTTTGTTCATTATTTCACAATTAATCATTTTCTAGAAAAAGTGCGGTGTTACAACTTACCCCGTGTTTGAAGCTAGTTGTATGCTCTACCAAGTCAAATAGTAACGACGAAAAAACGACAATAATACTTCTTATTAAGATTTATTATTTATTTTTAAGAAAATTAACTTATTTCTAAGTAATTCGTTTCATAAATCGGAGTTTATAATCAATACAAATAAAATATGTAATGTCTCTTATAATATAAATTTTTATTATATATCATTGTAAACAATTAGTTAGTATTAATAGTGTCTTCCGTAATACAATTTACATCAACTCACTTCTTACAAACTTTACATTCCACCTAATTTTTTTCACTTGTACCTGTATATAATTTTTATATGGTATAACTAGCCCTAGGGTTTTGTTTCAACTAATTTCAGGTATCATTTTTTACATTAATCTAGATAACTATTCAAACAATTTAGCAATCACAAAAATTGTTATACATTGTCAAAGGTTGACAAAATTCAATCAAAATAAGATTAACAAAATTCAAAATTATTTAATAATAATAACGCAAATCGAAATTTTATGATATATTAATTTTAAATTGCCTTTCTACTTTGATGTCAAATTTCTACTTGGGGTTATAGATCACAATATAATTTCAAGTGGAAATCGTCTTTCGTGGACATAGCTGCATCATTCAATCATATGATAACGATTAGACGTAAGAGCTAATATATAAACCCCACACATAGGAGAATGGTAAACCGATGGGTTGCCTCTCATAAAAATACGTTAGGTCATAAGTCTTCAACAATCAGCTTATAGAACATGTTACGCAAGAGTTCTGATTGCTGTTGAAAAAATAAAAAAAATTAAAAAAATAAAATGCCTTTCCAAAATGACGGACCTGCACTGTTCTGTTTATTGCATCGGCCTGCGGGACAGTAGCTATGACAATATTGCAGGACTATGTTAATATCATGTTCGATGAAGACAAAAAATATTTTAATACCAATAAATTTTAATACCGGAAAATTAATACCAGAAAACGCCTGTTGCTAGTTACTTTCGTTACAGATAACCCCTAGCTACCCTGCCCACTGATATGAGGAAATACGTAATCGTAGTTAAATGTAGTAGTATCAAATGGTACATTCGGAAGTATTATTAAAAAAACTCCATTTAATTTGCTGACGCACTAAAAATAATTAAAAACCATATTTTGTTTTAAATTATAATAATTTTCTCATATATAATTGTACATTACCGCAAAAGTCACTAGAATCACAAATATCATAAATAAAAATCAGATCTAACGAAGGTCAAACATGCGGAAACAGAAACAACACAAAAAAATAAATTTATTTAAACCATTTAGTAAATATCATTTTAGTCGCCTACATAAAAAATATACGTTTAATCGCCAGAATTGACGAGTTTTTGGTTAAATCCAGATACAGGTTTACCGTGTTTGTTAGTCATAACGATAATGTCGTTAGTCACCTACGCGAGTGCAACTAAATTTGAGCAAATTCATCGTTAACTACTTCCGACAATAGGCAAAAAATGAATGAATCCATCCGAAATGTCGATAACCCATTCGCTCGGTCTGTTACCGGTCGGCGCGTAATCTTCGGCCTTGTCTTTTGCACTTGCCCCTGCAGCTCGTCCGGATTTCCTTGAAGCCGCGCGCATGCACGGCGGTCAACTGAAAAAATTAATAGGCACATTAACGCGATGTGCGACAAGCGCCGAACGAGATGAAAAATTGTAGCCACCGCTTTTCTCACTTGGATCAAACAATATGAAAACTATATAACACATTTTAAACATGGATTCTCTTTTCACAAGTCAAGCACGGCCCTCACAAGTGTAGTCATTTAAAATGTTACGAAGTCTTGCTTCAATTTTTGTGATTTTTGGTTCGGTTTTAGTTGGATTTAACATAGTGATTTCTAATGGCCAAATTATTGAGAGTAATCCAATTATATTTGGTCTTTGGAGATTTAGTCGTGGAATCTTTTGGGATTTAATGGGCGATTCAGGTTCTCAGACATATAAAATAAAAAATAGACTTCAGGTACTAAATCATTAATTTTGATTAATTAATACAAATTAAAACATTGGTGATAAAATTTGAAGAAAAATTAATTTAAAAAATAATCAATACAATTTTTTTGCATTTTTCAATTACCTAATTTTAAGCTTTAGCTTTATTTTATATATTATTGTGAAAATCTAAGTTCAAATTTGAAAGAATCAATTACTTTTTTAAATGTTTATTATTGATCGAGATCAATTAATATATGTTAAATAATTATATTTTATTTCTTATTATTACTTAATGTAAAATAGACAAATAAGTCGTTTTATTTTTTGTTTATTAATGTCACTATCTTGTGATTTGTTTTGTTACACGTTATTTAATTATATTAGTATTATAAAATTACAAAAATTTCTAAAATTGGTGTATGCCATCGTGCCTTAAGACAAATTGCTGGAACGCAATGAAATATTCGAAGAATATTAAGTGTTTTCAAATATATTATTATAAATATTGTAACTTTCATTATTCGTATTTTATAGACAAAATATATAATAATACAAACAGTTTATAAATTAGACGATGGCATTTATATAAGTTTACATGAAAAGTAAATGAACAAATCCTAATTATCCACACCGAAAAGGAGTTAATATTAAGGATCTTCTTTTATATTTCTATTTACATGAAATTATTTATTTCATGTATTTAAGTGATCTTTAGAATTTTTAGAATTTTAGTTTAAATTAAAATTAAAATGCAAATTATTTTCTATATTAAAAAAAATTTTTTTGGAAGTAAAAAAAATAAATGAAAAAATTTTTTTGCTTTCCCCAAAAACAATCGTTTTGTCGATAGGTTTTTAAATCAAATCCAATGCTTTCTTCGTGAAAAACTACAATTTCTTGCACAATTAACTTTGTGTGTCTGAAACGGTTGAACGTGTCTTTGCCAAAAACTAATCGCCACTTTTCCCCAGCATTACGAATTGAATGTTTTTAGAGTTATTCAAATCGGATGCTCCGTACTCTCAAAAACTCGATTTCTATTTTCTGCATTTCTTGCTCCGTATCTCTGAAATAGCAGGACCTGCATTTGCCAAAAACTAATTAGCATATGTGCCCATCAGTAAGAATCAAATTTTTTGAATTATTCAAATCGGTTGATCTGTGCGCCCGAAATCGTGGACGAAAAATTGTAACCACATACACACACATATCTTTCAATTTTCTCTTAGGTAGGTCAAAATGTTTATAAATCAAAACGTACAGAATGCAAAAACTTCAATTTCGATTTTTGGACGATTACAATAACTTTTACCCTACGGGAAGTTAATTGTGTAGCTATAAATTGCCGAAAACTTTGATTCAACTTTCACTGAAATATTCAATTACTAAATATTCAATAATATGAAAAATATGACAAACAATTAAAACAACAATTTTTAACAGAATAAGATAAATTATAATTATTTGGAGTAATCACTCGCTATTTGATCGTACTATTAAAAGTAGAATAAAGTGAAATTATATTCTGTTGTTTCCTGTACGAGTATTTAAGTAATTGCTATTCTCAATTTTACTTAACATAATTCAAAACTTTTTCACCTCATCATAAAATCTAGTTTGAGTTAGGAATGAACGGATTATTTGAAACCAAATTTTATAAATGTTATTTCAATTAATTAACAATTAATAACAAAATGTTATTAATAATTAACAGATGCGTGGTGTTTATATCTTTTTTTTATAATATTTTGGTAAATTCATTTAAAGTAATAGCAATTATAGATAGAATTTAGATTATTTTATCCTCGATATTTTATAAATACGAGAAGAGTATCAAACAGCAATTAAAAAAACATTATTAGTAAAAACACAATTTGAATTATTGTAACATCGTCCACAATTCTATTTAATTTTTTTAATATTATTTTTTATGTAACCGTTTGATCAATAAATATTTTTCTTGTGTTGAAATTAACAATGTTGTAAATAATACATGGAGCTTAACTATTTGTCACTGTTTATGCTATTGCTTATAGAATATCTAAGTCAGAACTATGTTTTGTACATGGACTAAGATCTTCAAACCTAAAAATAAAAGAAATTGATATTCGTGAAAAGAAAACTCGTTAAAAAAAATTACTTAACTTTGGTCAAATTCTTTCATTCGGTAATTATTTCTCGCTTACGAAAAGTGTAATAGCTTTCAATTTAAACTGTAACTCGTTTTGGATGCGCAACAGAATATTAAATATAAAGGAAACCAAAATAACTCTGTAGGAGAAGGAATTATAATTCGCAAAATATTATTTTTAAATGGGTTATCATTGCTAGATTTTTTCTCTATATTAATATGAGAATACAGCAATTTTTTAAGTTAAATCATTCGTCAGGTAGTTCTCTTTTAAAATATTATGTCGTAAATTCTTAAACGTGAAATATTAAAGTTGACTATTTTTTCTGAGTTTCAAACTTGAACTTTAACTATTTTTTTATTTTGAGAACAATATATTACTTTAATTATTTTGGCGGATTTGGTCGATATAGTCGAGAATTTTATGCTTTATCAATAAAAACACAAATTGAGTCTGCAGAAATTTTCAACATCCTAATAGTGAATCTTGCCGATAAATTTAAAAGTAGAAAGAAGTAAAGTAAAGTTCTCTTTGTGTGATCACTGAAAGAATTTGAGATTTGAAGGCAAAATCGATTTTTTTTTGAAAAAAACTAGTTACGTGCTGAATAGTAGGGAATGTTGAAGCACAAGGGTTCGATTTCACTCTCAGTAATTATACAGTGTCAATTGAACTATATTACAACACATTAAACGTATCAAACAAACAACTATCGAGCCATGTTCAATCAAATTTCCAGTTAATCTCTAATCATAGAAATATGTATTTTAATTTTTTTCTAAAATTTGTCATTTGTCTCCCATAGGCCGGGTAAAAAAAGATAAGATGTTTTATTTTTATTTTAAGGAATTTATCTATACGATGTCTTATTTTAATTTTAAGGGAGTTATTTAACCACTGCAAAACGAAAATTTCTAAAAGGTTACAACGTATACAATCTTGATCCAGTATTTTGTCAAAAATATTTATCATCATAATTGAATAACTATTAGTTTAATCCGTCTCTTAGAAAATAGCTTTTTTTAATTTAATATATTTTTTTTATTTACCATTGTATCATTGCTCACAGCTTTGCCAGAGTTAAGGTTCTTTTCGCTCCACCCGTATATGAGCTTTTATACAAGTTATATAAAAATTGTTGAATCTAACTTGAAATAATAATACATCTTAGAAAACTATTAAATACATGACCATTTATCTCCTGATAGCGACGTCGTAAGAATTGAGGTGATGGTTGGTTACACATCTTTTGCCTTGTATTTTAAAATAGTATCATCATAATAGTATCATTAAAAAATTCTCTACTTCACTTGTTTTTGAAATAATAGTGATGGACCTTTATACCCTCGGATTTTTAAGCTCGGCTCTACCTTAGACCAATTTTCACATAATCACTTTCAACCACACTTTAAACATAAATTGTTGAAACTCATATAATAAGTTGAAAAGAAAATCGTCATTTCATCAAAGTCGAGATTGATTAATTTAACTAAATTGAACTAAATTTGCATCTTAATTTTATTATTATTTAAAATAATACATTCTAGTTTATTTATCGAATAGAAAATAAAGTATTGAATTCTTCGTCAAAGATTTCCTGATTTTATTACAAAAATTACTTATTAATTAAAATACACAACTGGCAATTGGGAATTATCAAATTTGCTTAATACCGTAAACTGGACAATTGTAAATAGATATACATTGTATTATACTATTTGAACAACGATAAGAACTTGGGTCCTGTAAGCTGCTGTTATAATTGGCAATCCAAAAAGTTTTTAAATCAGTTTGTTAAAATTTATTATAACAATTTCTGTAAAAGTGATGGATTTTCTATTGACGCAATGCCGAGCAGAAGCTATTTTTCAGTAAATATATAATAATAATAATAAATTAAACAATATGCATACAGCATGTACATGGACCTCGATAATTTTTGTCCTAACCACTACAATTGCAACAATTACATCAAATAAACAAAAACTAGATTTTTTTGTGTTTTTATCGAATGCGGATTGCACTCGCAAATAATAATAAACGTATTCTCGCAGCAATTTATCATAAACATGCAATCAATGTGTTTAGTAATTTCTCGTAATAGAAATAGGTTACTAGGTGCAAAATTATATAATTAAATGGTACAAATTGAATCTTGGCGAGATGTATGCGTTGCAATTGCTCGTACGTGCCTACATCCATCAATCGTATTTAATAATGACCTTATGGTCCGAATTATTATGTCATTCCGGTGATATAATACCGAACCGGATTCTCTCATAGTACACTTTCGTGATATGCTACTTGCTTTAGCGCCAATATTTTTTGTCTAGAGTAAGTTTGCAAGTATTCATTTCGAAATTAAGCAAAACTAGTGGTGCATGGCATTGTGCCTTTAGGCAAATTGCTGGAACTTTAAAATATTTGAAATACCTTAAAATTTTTTTGAAAACTTTGAAAAATGAGATCTTTGAGAGTTTTGAAATATTTGAATAAAATGACTTCTTGGAAAATTTGTTTTTTTATATTTTAAATTTTTTTGAAAATTTTGAACTTTTTTTCAAAGTGCTACGTGGCCGTTTTAGAGAAGAAATTTGGAAGCGCGTAAACGCCGCATTTTAACGAATAAACATGGAAACAGAACCTATAGAAATGTAAACATAATTTATACTAATCAGTAATATCTCTATAAAATATCTGATAATTCCATGTGCATATTAGACATATGAACTCACATAGACATATGATTTCCCCAAATGGCTTTTTTTCACTTTTTTTAAAAAAATTCTTTGTTTTGTCAATACAAGTAAAATGTTTAATGAATTATTGAAATCGGCGTTCTTTCAAAAACTGAGTTGCCATTTTTGTCACTTTTTGCCCCGTATCTTTGAAACGGCTGGACCTACCATGTCCAAAAACTATTCAGCACGTCTCCTTATTAATAGGAATCGATAAATCATTTAAATCGGTTAATCCGTATTCCCAAAATCGTTGACAAAAATATATATCCGCGCGCGCACACACACACATACACACATACACGCACCCTCACATACACACACCTACATTCATTTTTTCTAAAGTGATACTTTTTGTTAAACTATGATTTTTTTAACTCATTTTAAAAAACATGTACTAAAGTGTTTTGACAAGTTTAATCAAAAGTTGGGGAATTTAATCAGGATTGTAAAATGGTAAAATTCTTGATAATTTTATTACTTAAAAATTTTTAGTAAAAAAATGGCATGAGTTTTACTAGTACATATAACTCACAATTTGTTTAAATGCTTTCCCTACGAAAAAGCATTCGTTTCGAGTTTTAGTTTGACCCATCTTAGTGCATACAAATCGTTCAAACAAAATACAAGAAGTGAGAAGCACTAATTAATATATATACACAACATAGTTATGAAATTTGAAAAAAAATTAATATTAAAATCGGAAGATAGGACAATCCAAGTCTCGAAATGTATTCTAGTAAACGCATTCTTCCTGATAATTTTTTTTTATTATATGGATGGATACCAAAAAATATTTGATCGTATATTTATTATGAATACATAATATTTCTTTAATCGAAAAACCAATATTGCAAGGTTATGTTATAAAAAGATTTCTTGTATTTACATTTTACTAAATTTATTTTTTAGAACAGGGTCTTTCCTATCATACTTTTTGTCCACGTGTTTTTATTATAAACAACACACTGCATTAATTAGAATAGTTTATTTAGATCTTGAAGAAAAATTTTCAAATCATTTTACGTATGATAAAAACCTTTAATTATAATAAAAATAAATTACTGTAGAAAAAAAATTTCTTTTAATTAATAGACAGTCGCCTCTATTTAGTTGCAAACTCTAAAACATTTTTATATATTATTTGAAATATTTAAACTCTCAATATCACTCGGTTAACTTTATTATATTTAATAATACTAAATTGAGATTGAAATTTTAGATTGCATTTTTGTAATTTTATGTGCAAATCTCTAATACTCAAATAAGAACAATTTTGATTGTTTTTGATTATTTCTTCGTATTGTTTAGTAAACTTTAGAGCTATAATATATTTTTGTTCAATATAATGCCTGTCAATTAACTAATAACTAATAAATAAATGGATTTGCTTATTAAATCATTTATTAATTTATAATATCACCACAATTATAATTTATATTTTATTTTATGTTATAAAGATTTTTCTTTATTCCCTCAGTAGCTTAATTGGATAAACAACATTGTAAAAGAATGCTATTTGAAATTTAATTAAAATGTTGATACTTAAACGATAATGTTCATTGTGGTAATAAACTTTATGCATAATTTTATGGTTTCTGTTTTTGTTGCATTTGTAATCATTTTACGCTCTTTTATATCAATGCTAATGCTTATCTTTTCATTTACATTACCGCTATATTAGTTTGCTGTTATAATAAGCGCTTACTGTTAATTTTATCGTTAATCTAAAACATATATCCGTCACATGCAGTTATCTTTTTTTTTTTCAAAAAACCTTATAAATATGCCCTCTCATCATTAGCCTTCGGAAAAGTACAATAAACACTACTGTGAAAACACTGATGCTCAATGCAAATTAAAAGGTAAAAAACCTTCGCGTATTCTGCTGACGAAAGCACGAGCTCTTGTCTACACACAGTGCAATAAAAGATTACAATATTTATCTGAATGACTAGAAATTATGTAAAAACATGCTTTTCCAAGAATAATTATTTTAAAGTTCAAAATCCCAGACTAGCGTACGGAATTCTCACGTGGACATTGCAAGGCTGTTGTTTAAATAAATCCAGTTTCTCGGCCAATCTGTTTCTTACTTCCGTATAATCGTTAGTAATCGTGCGCGATGTACCATACTAAATAACATTGAGAATTGTTTACAGTGATAATTTAAATTATTATTAATTTCTAAGTAGTTCCTATAATTAATATCCAATCATATCTGTAATTAAAATCTATCATAGTAAAAACATAAATTTTCAATTCCAGAATTATTATTATACTACTACAATAAGCATGATATTTAATTTATATAGGAGAGACTGGGTACGGTTGTGCCGTCATAACTGCTAAACTAAACTGATTCTGAAATAGGGTTCAAAGGGAGAAAGATGAAGTGGCTTTTAAATTTTTGAAACCTTTGTAACGGTTTCTTAAGTGAACACCAATAAAAGTTTAAATTATGACTTCAATACACCTTTTTTATTCATTTAGTATTATACAGCAATCAGAACAGTAATTACATTCTATGAACTGCTATGCTAATGTATATAAACTAAAAAGAATAAACTAAATGAGAATAAATAAAGATAATAACATAAAAATAGTAATTAATAATAATAATAATAATACATAATAATAATAAATAATAAAATAATATAATAATACTACAGAAAACATTAAATTAACTAACATATTTTGATGATTTACTATAAAAAATATAGAAATTATTCCATTAAACAATTTGCTAGATTAGGATATTATCCATTGGTGATTTACGCTTGAGTCTCCTGGAATGTTTCAATACACATGCACATATACATTTTTGCCATTTTAGTGTCAAAAGATTTAGAATGACATTGAACGTCTAGAACGCATAAAAATAGGAAATTGGATTTTCTGGCAAAAACATTTTTTTAAGTTATTAATACAGACTATCAATATCACTTATAATATATTACAGTTATATTCTTATATTTGAAATATTAAAGATTATTTAAACTTTCACTTATTAATATGTAGAAAGATAAAATTAGCTATTTTAACCCATTGGCAGCAATATTTGAAAATGACAAAGTTTTACTTGACAAAAAGACAATTTGCTTTGCACATTTAACTTATGAAAAAAAATTTTTAAACCATCAAAATTTTTAGCCGTTTGTTTTCAACATATGGCTATTCCGTACACATACACATGAATACTTTCTTCAAATATGTTCACATGCATTCATTTTTCAAAAGTATGAAACAAAAATATTTAACTTGTTGAAAGTGCATTTAGCCTTAAGGCAAGTTGCATGAACTTCCCGAAATGTGTAAGAATCGATTTAATCAATTGAAATTGAAATTTAGATTTTTAGATAAAGTTTTCAACTTTTTATATCAAAAATAAAGTTATCCCTTTCAATTAAATCTAAACATTGCTATTTCGAATAGAATTTTCTCAAACACATTTAAATTAACTGTAATTATATTGCACAGACACGTGCTTGTATGCCCTAAAATTATAGCTTATTATTTTAAATCTTAATGAATTGATAATGTTTGACTCATCACATCACAAAAACAAACTTTGATGAATTTTTAATATTAAACTATTTATCATAGGGCTGTAACATTTTAGTATGTCTCATTAGAGCATGATATCTATTGCCAAAAAAGGTTCATAAAAATCGGCAAAAAACTTTTTTTCAACAGTTAATTTCAAGAAAACAGCTCGGTAGATTTTTACCTAAAACTAATCAGTATCATTCCCAACCAATATCTTTCGAAAATTATTTGATTTTTCAAAATCGATTCAGAATTGAGAGCTAAAACGTTGACGAAAAAAATTTCACTTTTCTGCTATTTACAAAGACATGGCTCAACCGATCGTCGCACAAAACTGAGCAAAGCTAATCCACATCGAAATACATAGATTGACTTTTAAATTTTTTAAATCGGTTCAGGCGCTTTTAAGTAAACGTCGGTGAATTTCGAGTTTTGACAAACGCCAACAATACTAATTTTTGCAAACTTTGACGAATTTTTAAAATTAAACGACTTGTCGTAGGGCCGTAATATTTTAGTATGCTCTATAAGACTATGATATCTACCGTCAAAAAAATCATAAAAGTCGTCGAAAAAAAAATTTACAACAAACTGATTACAAAAAAACGGCCCAGCCGTTCTTTACCAAAAACTAATCAGTCAATTTTCAAAATCAATTCAGACTTGCGTGCTAAATCGTGGACGAAAATGTTTTCACTTTCCTGCTATTTACAAAGAAACGGTTCGGCCGATCGTAGCGCAAAACAGACAAACGATACTATCCCTCATCGGGTTACATCGAATGGCTTTTAAATTTTTGAAATCTGTTTTTGTTAAAACGTCGATTTACGGCAAAAAATCTGTTTACATACACACATACACACACACATACTTTTTCCAAATTTGGTCTCATTCGATTCAGAATGGCTTGAAACGTCAAGAAAAATAAAATTAGCGAATCGGATTTGTTGATAAAAACATAAACTCCTACTTCGGGAAGTTACGTTAAGTTGCGATTTATTTGGCTATGATCTATAGATTTGTATGAGGATATTTTATGCTCGCACTTCGATTGGCATATTAAGATTTCATAAATAAGATCGAATAATTTGTTTATTGATATTAATTTACTAATAATATAATAATTATTATTTTAAAAACTATTAATGCATACAGTTTTGATATATATATTAATTATTAATGTGAGATTATCACATATTAAAATTGCAATTGATCACATAGTTGATGCGCATTGAGAGATTTAAATTCAATTATTCTGTAATGATAGTGCTTTGATTAGCTCTGATTTCAAATTAATTATTATCAAAACTAACTTGCAATGAAGCATTAGCGTTTTAATTATTTTGTCTAATGCATTGTTGAGCTCGCAATCACTAATTTTAATAATTAATGATATGATTATAAATTATGATAATTATTAATGCATGTACGTTATACTTGGTATCCTCTTTGTAAGTAAATACTATTAATATTCAATGTGAAACAGTGAATTATTATATACAAACTATGTATATAACATCATCCGATTCTTCGATATTGCATTAAATGACATATTTTTTTAATTATGTAGTTGAATAATTTATTATATTTTGTATTGAATGTAAGAAAAAACTTTAAAAAACAGGCAAGATAAATTTTCATAAACTATTTTATTTTTGAGTTAAGGAGAGTTTGTTCTCGCCATAAAATCCGATTTTCAAATTTAATGTTTTCTGGATATTTCAAGCCATTCTGAATGATGGAAGACCAAAATTGGAAAAAATATATGTGTGTATGTGTGCCATTTCCACCTCTACTCAACATAGATAAAAATATGTTTCCAATTGAAAATACCATATTTCAGGCATTGCAGTACAAAATGATAATGGGAAATCTCTTACACTATTCAATTATTATAGTACAATTTATATTGTGACGATAATCAAATTTGCACATACTTACAACTATGTATATACATATAATTTTTGCTGTTTTTATAAATAATTAACCAATGAATTTATCAGCGTTATTTCGTATTGACAATAAATATATGCATACCCAAAAAAAATAATAAAACAAATTAAATTTATTTGCATCAACCTATAATTATACAAACTATTTCATGTAGATGGCGTATATGATTTGGCTCATAACGGTATTTCTTAGGTATGAAACTAAAACGTACGGGGTATTTTAAATTGTGCCAAATTGATGTTTGAAATTTAATCAGTTTTCGCAGATAAATGTAATCTCGTTCAATTCCCTCACTTTGTTTTCTAAAACATCATTCTGCACGTGCGATACACACATTTGGCAAAATGGAGTTGTTGTTTCAAAGGCTTTTTCATCGTAATTTGTGCTCCGACGTATCACGTCGTACGTATTAAGCGATACGAACAAATGTTTCATTTTCCAGCTAGTTTCCACAACTTTAATGGCGTGCCGTAACGCGAACTTCCCTTTCAGAAAATGCATTTTCATTCCCGCGCTCATTGAAATAGATTCTGTGATGCATCGCCGCGATATAACATTTTGTTGTCAGAGCATTAATTAAATCTTTAAAATCAGCTGAGGTGAAATATATTTTCGCTTGACGGTTGCAATTACTCCAGAGCTCCTGCTCATGGATTATTTATTATTTCGAAATTGAATTATATTTTCACCGAATCAATTCCCAACCAAGAGAATCTGCTTTATTATCAATGCCCGTTTCGATACTAAATTCGCGTTAGTATTGTTGATATTGTTGGAAATGAAAGTCAACAAGTTCACATGACCGTTACTTTTAGGAAATCATTCATAAGTAAAGCATCATCTTAAAATATAATTTATCAATAAATTTTGAGTGATCATTATTTTTTTTTTTTAACAGCATTCAGAACCTTACGTCCTATGAGCTGTTGGGCTGAAACTTCTCTTTACTTCGTATTTTTGAGATGGTAACCCAATGGTTAATCCATCCATATTTGATGATTTTGTTATTAGAATTAATCTAATAGGGCTGACTTTTTATTGGTGCAGCAATGCCGGGTGAGGGCTATTTTTACTTGGAAACATATTGCTATCTATATTTCCAAGTGAAAATCGTCGTCACTGCTGCCTGACAACAGGCTGCTCGAAGTGGGTATCGAACCCGGGACCTGTGATTCAGGTCCCGTCGCTCTTAACCGCTTACCTACGCGCGAGCCCGAGTGATTATTGGACATTAAAACTTGCAGTTTATCTTACAGTATTTTTTTCATTTTTTTTTATATTTGAACAGCGATCAGTACATGTGATGATTCAGCAACCCAAACAGTTGTCCTATCTTTATGCTTATTAATTTTATTACAGTTTTTGTAATAGTGATTATTTTTTAATTGATACGGCAATGCCTGGTGAGGGTCATTTTTGCTTGGAAACATCTGTCTATATTTCCAAGTGAAAACCGATGTCACCTGGCACCCCTTATTCAAATCTCATAGCTCTAGTCAACTCAGCTCGCTCTATTTATCAAATCTAATTGATTTAGTAGACTATGACAAACTAACTCTACTAAATTGAGTTGTCACAAATTATTTTGTCTATGTTTTGTTCATAGAACTAAATTTTTCTCTATTTATATAATCTAAATGTACTATTTTAAATCTATTTTTGAACAACAAAAGTGGCTGATAGAATGGTAGGTGAAATTTTTTTTGAACCCAAAAACGTAGATATTCTCGTACACAAAACGAGTTTACATCAAATTATTGCAATAATTTTTAAATCGTGCATAAATAAACAGTAGTATAAACGATATTATTTCAATAAATATTAATTTATTTGTTTTAATATCAGTTAAATCTTTCACACGTTCTGTAATATTGTAACTGATATTTTTTAATTTGTTCGACATCAAAAGCCACACTTTGATGCTTTATGAGAGAAATGTGACCCATATGCAGATCAGTCAATATATGCAAATGAAAGAATCTTTAATATTTGCAATTTGTGTTTAATGGGACAGCATAATAGAGCTACCAGCAGTATGTAATGGTGATTTGAAATTGAACGATATCCGTAGCTCCACATCATCAATTACAACGATTTTTTATCTATAGATTATCTATAGAGTGTATGTGGGAGGATTTTCAGTGTATTAATTATAACTATAAACAGCAAAATATTTTTCTGCATATATTTGCATTATGCACTCATTATTTCATAACATTATAATTATATTACCACACAAATAATCGTGATGTAATTCATTATAATATATTTAATTGAATGCAATTCTTATTAAAATAAATCTGCAACGCATACAATTAATGAATCATATATCTCAACATATATAGGGGCTAATTCTCCGTTGTTACGACAACTCAATGTTATGCTTCTTTCTTGGTACTAAAAGCTGAGAAAAACTCAGCTATGTATTTGTTGTGGAATCAGGCGTTTTATACATAAAATCGTGTGTTATGAATGCTCAAAACGAAATCTTCACAGTTTTCAATACCAAGAAAGAAACATAACAGCGTTGCCATAACAACTCTATGTTATGGTATATTTTGCCGGAGAATTGGCCCCAACTTTGATGGGAAAATTTTGCGGAGCTTAATTTTTTATGAACGTTAGAAACATTGCAATGATTTCTTTGGAATTTTATTTATTAACTTCCCGTAGGGTAAGTTATTGTAATGGGCCGAAAATCGGAATTGAAAATTTTTACATTTCTCGACGTTTTGAAGGTTTCTGAACGTTTTGGCATACCTTAGAAAAAATGGATGTGTGTGTGTGTGTGTGTGTGTATGTATGTATGAATACAAATTTTCGCCCACGTTTTCGGGCGTACGGATTAACCGATTTGAATAATTTAAAAAACATTCGATTCCTATTGATAAGGAGAATAGCTGATTAGTTTTTGGCAAAGGCAGGTCCAGCAGTTACGGAGATAAGGAGCAAAGAGTGCAGAAAATAGAAATCGAGTTTTTGAGAGAACGGAGCATCCGATTTGAATGATCTAAAAAACATTCAATTAGTAATGATTGGAAGAAGGGGTTATTAGTTTTTTGCAAAGGCAGGCCCAGCCATTTCGGAGATACAGAGCTAAATGTACAAAAGATGGCAGTTTTTGAGAGAATTAAGCGTCCGATTCAATTGATTCAAAGAACTTTCTGCTTGTCTTGACAAAATAATTGATTTTGGAAAAAAAAAATTTGTACCATTTTTTTTTTTTTTTTTAATTTTTTAAATTTTTTGTATATCGAAAATAATTCAAATTTTATTTTTAATTCTGACTATAGTTCTAATATACTTTAAACAAATAATTTCAACTCTGCAATTCAGTTTATATAATTCTTATAAATATTAGACAATGTTACAATATTTATAATAATCTATTTGAAAACATTCAATATTCCTCGAACATTTTGTTACGGTACGGGAAGTTCCAGCAATTTGCCTTAAGGCACGATGCCACCCACCCCACTAGTTTATTTTTATTTTAGCTATTATTTTATATTATGTAAGTCCACCTTCAACAAAAATCTTATTTGAAGGTAATTTTAAAAGGTTTTATATACTTTACATAAGCTACAAAGTTTAAATTTAGTTTTTTCTTTAAAAATTATTTCAACATGTGAAAAAATGGACCTATATACAACACTCAAAAAAGCTCATTTATGCTTCAAAGTAATATTCGTTCGTTTTTTATAATTTTTCATTATGAAGTATGTGGAAATGAAATAAATATATATTCAGGTCAAAGTATTAAGTATATTCATGAAGAAAATCGTTAATATAAATAACAAGGTTAACTATACTATTTTAGTTTGATTCCAAAATTATAAAATATTTGAACCTATATAGAGAAAATCTTAGTTTTTATTTGATATAAAAAAAATTCAGTCATTTATATATAATACAATTGAAATCTTCTAAAATGTAAGGAAATTGTACTGCAAACATTTAGATAGAGCGCAATTCAATCAAACTTCGTATGGAAAGAGCATGGAAAAAATTTTGAAAATTAAAAAAAAAATGTTTTAGGTATAACTTAGCGACAAATGAATGAGTTTTATTCATTCATTTGTTCG
Source organism: Ctenocephalides felis (assembly GCF_003426905.1). Taxonomy (NCBI): domain Eukaryota; kingdom Metazoa; phylum Arthropoda; class Insecta; order Siphonaptera; family Pulicidae; genus Ctenocephalides; species Ctenocephalides felis. Next base: position 52,470,414 of record NW_020538040.1, on the reverse strand, counting down.
CTAAATTACATCTAAAAAACATTTTTTAAAATTTTTGAAAAATTTTCCATGCTATTTCCATATAAAACTTTGATTGAATTGCTCTATCTAAACGTTAATATTAGGAGCTAAAACTTTCAGAGAATTGTTTTTTATCTATTTGGAACCATTTGAGCCCCTGGGAGCAAGGAAATTCGAAAATGACCATTTTAAGGACCATCCTAATATATATATATATATATATATATATACTAGCAAACCCGACGAACTCCGTTTCGCCACCAGATGGTTTCGTGAGAAAGATGAGAAATTTTTTTGTTTTATATTTGGAAAGGAAAAATTGGATTTCATTATACAACAGTAATGAATTTATTTCGATTACAAAAATCGAAGTGTTTTTTAGTTGAACTTCTCTAAGTAAATGAAAGTGAATCCGCAAATTAATCGTTTCATTGATGTGCTCTTTGGTAAACCACATTTTTTTGTTTTTTGGTCTGACGTTAACACAAACAAAGCGGATGGTTTTCCAACTCGTGAACAGGCAACGTATAACTGCCCATGTGAAAAACAATGATTTTCTAAATAATTTATTATTCTATTTGAAATTTATCCCGCAAACACTAAGCGATTGGCCTTGCGACTTGTTATTGCAAACGCAAGGCGAACTGGAAATTGCAATCGTTTGAAGTCAAACGGAAGACCAGTCGGAATCATTGGTACCAAATCGCCAGCAATTTTTGATTAAATGGTAAAATTCAGTGTGTATATATCATTATTCTTTGCAGCAAGAATTGCTAGTTGACTTAACCAAGCAAAATTCTGATAATTCTCACTAATGTCATTACTTGAATTTTTAATTACGGTGCATGAATTTCCAGCAGCTTGCATTAAGGCACGATGCCATGCACAACTCATTTTCTTAGCTATTAACCTTGCGGAGCCCGAGACCTTTCCAACAAATGCAAAATTGTCGAAATCGGTTCGTGAGTTCTGGAGTTATTTTGTCAGGAAGGAAAACCCGACTTATTTTTATATATATAGAAGATAATCTATTTGCAATTATTTGAAACAATTATTGATTATTTTTATTACCCAATTTTTTAATTACGGTGCGTGAAGTTCCAGCAATTTGCATTAGGGCACGATGCCATGCACCACTAATTTTCTTAGCTATAAACCTTGCGGAGCCCGAAGCCTTCCAACGAATGCAAAATTGTCCAAATCGGTTCGTGCGTTCTGGAGTTATTTCGTCAGGAAGTAAAACCCGACTTATTTTTATATATATAGAAGATATATATATATATCAACATCAAAATTATATAAAAAATTTAATATATATATATATATATATATATATATATAGAGAGTAAAATTGAATGAAGAAAATTTAATCTCAATCGCAGATAATATGCTCATTCAGCATCCACGTGTCTATCTGCTCTTTAACGAAACTCCAATAAAAAATGTCGTTGTTTTGATTTGCAAATTTTAAAACAAATTGCCGTTGAACCAGTAAATCTTCATTTGTATAAATTGTGCATTACATCCGCGTAACTTCGGGTATTTTAATACATTTCTATGCTAATGTTATTGCCATCGAACAGGAAATAACATGGAACACGCATAAACATAACAAAACTTTACGCGCCGAGTATCATTCTATTCTGTTTGTTCATCAACTCAACAATGTATGATGATCAATTAAAATTTCAAATGCACGAATTTCATTAACATTTTTATAGGCACATTTTAGGCGGATTATAAAATATTTCGCATAAGCATATTCATAAAAAAGTCACGGTCAAGTTCAAATCGCAGTCATAAATATAAACGAATATTTGGTAAAAGCGCACGATTCAAAATACAGAGCAATGACTGGCAAGAAAATATAGTATTATGTTATTATTAACGATTTACATATAAAAATCTTCATATATATAGGTATATAAATATATAATTATATATATATATATATATATATATATATATATATATATATATGTAATTGAACACAAACAGAAATACTAGGCCAAATTCTCATATAAGTGTTCTGCAATACCCAGTATTTTTTCCAGAGGGCAACCCAGCGGTTAACCCAGCAATTGTTTCGTCAACATAAGCAAAAAGTTTTTCTAATCATTTAGATCGGATGCTTAGTTCTCTCAAAATTACTACTTACTTACTACTTCTCTCCATCATTACGAATTGAATGGTTTTTTGAATCATTCCAATCGGATGCCCGGTTCTCGCAGAAACTTAGTTTCCATTTTCTGCACACTTTGCTTCATATCTGGAAGACGACTAGACCGACCTTTCCCAAAAACTAATCAGCACTTGAAAATTTCTATCTAGTGATTTAATTTTACCTAAATTAATAATGACATAATTCTAAAAGATATGGTCTTTTAATCGATGAATTTTTAGTCAATTTTTTGTGGATCAAAATGACAACTAAAGTCCATAAAATATTAATTAATAATATATTAATTGATAAAATTACGTTCTATCATTACAAAAAAAATCAATTACATTGTTACTGTGGTTATCAAAATAAAGTTGTGAAAAGTTAAATTGTATTAGTATTATTAATATTATTAATAGTACATCAATACACAAGTAAATTATTAAATAAATAAAAATAATTGTAATTAGAATAAATATTTGTATAAAGGTATTTCTTTTTGGGCACTCGTGCCCGTGTATTTTCAATAAATTTTTGGTCGAGTTCTCGAATATTTATTGGGATGGTTTTCTACTCTGTTTTTATTTTTTAGGTAAATCATTTTTATTTATTTATCTTTGATTGTATTTAAATTTTGGTTTTGATTTATGAATTAGTTTGATTTTTTTTATCGAGTTTCATGCCGAACCCCAAAGTTGTTGTCCATATTCACATATGGGTTTTAACATTACTTCACTGATTAATAATACGACAACTTGTTTTTTCATAATGCGGAAATTAATTTACATTAAAACATATTAAAATATTTTTTGCATATACATAATTTATACTTACGGACGTCATGGATTTCGTATGATCTATAATACGATATCTGGAAATAGAACTTTGTCCCGCTAAAAAAAATTATAATTTCAATTATAATTTAGTTTATTTAATAATTTAGTTTGATTTTATATTGAGTTTCATACCGTTCCCCAAAGTTGTTGTCCATATTTCCATATGGGTTTTAACATTACTTTACTGATTAATAATACGACAACTTGTTTTTTCATAACGCGGAAATTGATTTACATTAAAACATATTATAATATTTTTTGCATATACATAATTTATACTTACGGACGTCATAGATTTTCTATGATCTATAATACAAAATCTGGAAATAGAACTTTGTCCTGCTAAAAGAGTTTATAATTTGAATAAATTGGTTTATTTAATAATTTAGTTCGATTTTTTATTGAGTTGCATACCGTTCCCCAAAGTTGTTGCCCATATTTCTATATGGGTTTTAACATCACTTTACTGATTAATACGACAACTTGTTTTTTGAGAACGCGGAAATTAATTTACATTAAAACATATTATCATATTTTTTGCATATACATAATTTATAATTACAGACGTCATGGATTTCCTATGATCTATAATACGACATTTCGATTTATAATTTTAATAATCTGGTTTATTTAATAATTTAGTTCGATTTTTTATTGAGTTGCATATCGTTCCCCAAAGTTGTTGTCAATATTTCCATATATATTTCCATATGGGTTATGGGTTTTAACATTACTTTACTGAATAATAATACGACAATTTGTTTTTTTATAACACGGAAATTAATTTACATTAAAACATATTATGATATTTTTTGCATATACATAATTTATACTTACGGACGTCATGGATTTTCTATGATCTATAATAAGAAATCTGAATTTCAATAATTAAAACCTGTGACATAGATGGAATTTCATAATTGAAATAAAACCTCTGACATAGGTTATATTTAGCCTAGAGAACCAACCATTAATGATCTGATTATCTTTTCTTAATTTACAATGAAATCATTTATGTTATACCGGCCTTTCAATGTCGCATAATAGTTACACTTTTTATTACATCATAGTGTTTCTCTCGTAAGAATGTGATGACCTCTGAATATTACGGACTTGTTTACCAAGTATGTTATTTGTGACATTTTATTACAACTCGCGTCATAATTAAATTTTTAAAGTAATACATCTACACTGAAATATTTGTAGACACATAGCATGTAAAATTACATCCATCACCTTTTTGACTTTATATGTATTTAGTATAATTCTACCGTTTATTCACTTAATTGATTAACATCTTTAATAATAATTTTATAAATTACTTCATTATATATTTTTATTTTTCTTCTTTGTAATATCATTGTATGTAGGTTGAACAGGCAATATATATTTTAAGATAAAAAAATACCTTGACTTTTTACAATCTCTCACTTATTAAATGATTCAACTTAACTGGCATTCATGAACCCCAATGAATTAATTTATGACATGTAGTTGTACATCATAAATTAATATCGCACAGTTTTTTATGTACTTTTTCTGGTAATGATACTAATTGGACACAAAAAGTTAACTAATGCGTGAAGAACAGACTTTTGTAGGCATGGTCAGGGTCAAGTTCAATAGAAAAAAGAATTCATAGAAAGTCTATGAAAAAATTTTATGATAAAATTATGCAAATATTGATTATACAATAAAATAGATTAGAATAGAAATAAAGTAATATGTCAATGATGAAAACGTTCATAAAAAAATGGAAAGATATACATTTTTTTTTTTTTTGAGATGCTATATTTAGGCACAGATAACCAATAAATATTCATGAATATTGTAAATTAACAATCAATGTATTTTTATTGCGCTTTTCTATTTTTATTTCAATTGCATTTGTTATCATTTAATATCAATTCGATTTTTTAATTTAGCGGTTAGAACTGCACGTTCTAGTAGTGTTTATTAACGTATATTCTAAACTAGTTTTTTTTTTCTTGCGAGGGCAACCCAGCGGTCAAACACTCTTCTTTATTATGTGTAGACAACATATAATAAATATGTATATGTTGACATGTATGGGTTACAACAATCCCCACGAAAAGCGATTTTCATTTGAGATTATATATTTGAGATTTATAACTTCAAGTGGAAGTCGCATATCATCACTGCTTGATATCGAGCTGGACGAGGTCGATGCCGAACTGTGCTGGTTCGCGTCGGGGACTAACTTAATTTACAACTAAAATCATTGAAATAAGTTTATCGTCATGATATTCTACATATATTAAAGTTATGAATGTTTTTACACACAAAAGTTTATGTATGCAATTATTACCATTCAGTTGAGATGTATAAATCCAAAACATTCTCATTATCTGTTATTATTATCGTTAACTAATACTCAAAATAATATAAATGAGCAATGAACTTTGCAATTATTTAATGACTATGTAATATATTCGAATGCAAGCCTAATAAATATTTATTATCGAATGAAACAGCATTTTTAAAGATTATCTACATGCATGTACTTCAATAGCATAACATTTTTAAGGTTTTTATAATGCGGTTGCAAATAGATTCTACAGTGTTTAAAAAACAAATTAAAAATAGTAACAATGAAATTTAAAAAAAAATCGGTTTTTAAAAATATCAGTATCAACAGCAAGTAACAATTTGAAATGCGATAAAATATATATTTAACAATATACTAATATTTAAATTAACTTACAACTGTCTCAGTATAGATAGATTTTAAATTATTGCAGTAGGTTGCTTACTTTTCCCTCGAAATATTCTGCGGCAAGTCTTGGAAGGAGGGCACGGAAAATGTAAAACACCATAATAAGGCCGTTTCAATCGATACATTTGCTTACCGAGTTATTTATTGTATATTTTGTAATATATGTCAAACGCCGTGACATGAACGATAAATTCATTCGGAAAGTTGTTTCTTAAAAGCGGAAAAAGCTACGTGTATTTTCATACATAAAATATCGCAAATATATAAATTATGGCAAACGTCCCATCTAATTTAGTCTTGATGTTTTTAAATCTTTTTCAAGTTACTCTATTCTTGCTAGAATAATTTAGTTAGCAACTTGCATTGTTTATGAATTTATGTCTGAATAAAAATTACTTAAAGTTTAGTGAGCTAGTCAAATCATATAATACAATTTTGAAAATCATTTAATTTTTTAATTAATTTTAATTTTAATGCATTCAATTGTAATGTGATTATTTTCAAATTAATATTTAAAAATATACTCGTATCCCTTCATACTTTTTTATCTATAATAAAAAATAGCCTATAAATACTTGGATAGTCATTATAGTAAATCTGTAAATACTTGTATATTGACACCCTAAAAGTTGTCTCAAAACCTACATATGGTAGGATGTGCATACGTACTAGAAATGGGTAACTCACTCCGGAGTTATCACTCCGATACAACTCCTCCCTCGGAGTGAATCCGAGTGGAGTTTATTTTACAGGATTTGTCATATCCGACTTCCTTAAACTGGTATTAAATCTGTTAATTCGTACGGGCATTTAGTGTTTTTGTCGTTTTTGCTTTAGGAAGGAAGCGGTCACTTTCTTGTCTCGCAGGCAGTTTTATGACCTTTTTTTAGGTATAAAAGTCAAAATAAATACCATTGTGTATTTTCCAGAAAATACAAAAATGTTACTTCAAAGATACAGAACAATGAAATTGTATTCAAGTGTGAATAGCTCAAATATATAATTTATTGAATAGTAAGGGGTCATATTATTTACTACGACAATCTTTGGCCCTAAATGACGGCAATCTTCGGAATATACATACCGAAAAATATACGAAACGAAATACATTTATTTAATCTTGTTTTTCCATAGCCTGAAATAACAACACTTTAGAGTACAAAATTTATCAGTGATATCATTAGTATTTAAGCAGTGAAAAATATTCAGTATTATATTATTACTTTTACACAATTATATAATTGTGTAAAAGTAATAATATGCTAATCGAACTATGCGATATAATATTAATTCTCAAATTGAAATAGCAGAAGAAAAATTTTGAAAGCAGTAGTATTATGTTTTGCTTCTATTACAAAGTTTACTACATAATTTTTATATAAAATTAATCCAAAAAATCAATTATTTTCTCATCAAAAGGAAATCATTAAATTGAATTTGATTCTCAAGTTTTGCGTTTTTACTTTGGTCAACACTGCTAAAAATACGAGTCACTGAGTCGATCATCTGATCGACCGAAAAATTTTACAATCCGTCATTTATTCGTGAATTTTTTAGAAAAATTATTTTATTGATAATTATTCATAAATTTTTATTTCAAATAATTAATGGGATTTGACAAATCCTTAGATACATGAACAGCGTACTATAGAACACATTTGTTTCGAGTATTTCGGTTTCAAAATTGTCAGAGTCGTGGAGTTGTTTAGCGGATATAACTCCACCATGAAGTGGAGTCAAATCCGAGTCGATCCGGCTTCGGATATAATAACCCCATCTCTAGTACGTACCATATGTAGGTTTTGGGGCAACTTTTAGGGTTAATATACAAGTGTTTACAGACTTACAGCTGGGTAGGTCGAATTCTCAGATCAGATTCTTACCTAATTTAAGCTTGAATGACTGGACTATAGCATGAATTATGTACAGATATTTTCCACAGTTGTACAATGGAACAAGATGTTGAAGTGTTAAGCGTAGCTTGAAAATAAATTAAAGGCAAATGTTCGAATCAGTGGAAAAATGATCCAAAAAATAATATAAAGTAAATGTATTAATTATACAGGTCCTCAAATTAAAAACAGTTGTCTGTATTGGATGTGAAAAATGGCAAAATTGAAAGTCAAATGGCAAAAAATTGAAATAATTTACAAAAAACGACTAAATCTTAGATGTAGTGATTCTTCTGCATAATAATCAAAATCTTATGATTTCTGTCATTTCCTGGCTCTTTATACCTTAAATGACTATTGAGTTTTGAATATCTGAAAATGTGTTAAACTTAGATCATTTAAGTGAATTTTCAATAGTCATTTAAGGTAGAAAGGGCCAGGAAATGACTGAAATTTCAAATTTTGATTATTATGCAGAAGAATTATTAGATCGGAGATTTTGTGTTTTTTTTAAATTTTTTTGCTATTTGACTCTTTAGATTCGTGTTCAACAGTTAAAACTACGTTGGAAAATATATGCCGGACACCTAATACAGACAACTTTTTTTATTTTATGGACCAGTGTTATTAGTTATACTATACGAAATAATCAATATATAGATGAGTTGAAATATACTGTAGAAGAGACATTCGGAAAATCCATGTTTTAATCATAGACAATTGTATGTTCGAGGGTTAGAAAACAAAATAATTTATTTATTTATACACCTAAAGGTATGACTAAAAATATTGTATTTTTTTTGTCATTGGTGTATGTTGATGTGTATACGTGTTGGTGTGGTGTTGTATATCCCAGTGTATGTTGGTGTGATGTATACAATTCATTTTTGTGACAGCGCTTGGCTTGCGCAAGAAAATGTATAATAAATAACTTAACGCGCAAATGTATCAATTGAAACAAATCTCGTTATTTGAAATGTATTTTGTATATTTCCAGCGCCCTTATCCGCAGAATGTGTCGTTCCCCTGCGACGTATCCGCTGGAAGGAGTCAGGTGCGTCCCACCTCCGTTCATAAATTAAAAGCCGGCGATATAGATGTCGTTGCGGGACTCGGGGACTCGCTGATGTGCAACAACGGGGCCGCTGCCAGCAATGTGAGCAATTAAATGTCTAAAATATTAATTTTGAAATAATCCTCTTACGCTTTTGCGGAATTTATAGAGCCGACTTTCCCATTAACGTGAAAATAATCTCTTTCGGACGGCAACTTTAAACGAAAGTTTTGTGCATCATTTCACATACAGATGCATGAGGATGTAGATATTGTTAAAACACACATGCATAGTTTGAATATTTTTTAACATTAACTTTTAAACTATACTTAGCGTATAACGATTTTTCTAAAAAAAATTTGGATTGAAATTTTGTATTTGATTAATAGTAGGTATTGTCGTTTTTCAAAAACCGGCGTTTTTTTAGTAGAAAAATCGGTTTTTACTGTATAAATGAAAAATGATAAATATAGCCAAATATACCAGATGGAAGCAAGCGTTTCGATTCATGGAATCATATCTGTCAATTAGCATTTGTCGGTTTTTGTATAAACCCTAATTAATAGCAAGTTAATAAAGAAAAAACTATTTGTGATCATCTCAATCATTAAAAATTGCATATTATTGATTTTTTTTCGCGACCGTAGAAAATATGCTTAATATAGTGTTTTTATTTTTAATACATTCAAGTAATTTGGTTTATTACGTTATAAATATTTATTACTGATTCTATGATTCTATTAATTAAGAACATGATAAAATTCAAACTAGTGCCAGACAAATTTCTGGAACTTCCCATTTTCTAGCTAAAACAAAATAGGTAACAAAAAAAACTAAATCAATTATATTTTATTTAATTTTTATTTGACGATTGAAATGTATGTCGATTATGACGAGAAAATTGTATGATGGCTTTGATAGAATCTTGGAAAGATAATGTTCTTAAAAAAATTATTATGACCTTTAACTTTGCTTGAAAATTTAAAAAAAGGACATTTCTAAATACTGATAAAAAGTTTTAAAAACTGTACAATTTCTTAAACATTGAACTTTGAATTTTGTTGAACTTGCTAAAGTTTAAATACGAGGTTGTTGGCGAATTTGTATGGTAATTTCAGTACATTTTTTATCTGAAAATACATAATATTGATATTTACATATACATATATAATTTATAATATATATTCCAATTTTCAAAAAAAACAGATTCAAACTTTGTAACTTTTTCAAAAATCCTCAAATTATTGTTAAAACATTTATAAGCATTTGGTAATTTGAGTTTTTCTACGGTATTTTTTTAACCACATACAAATTCTTCAAAATATAAATTTATATATATATATATATATATATATATATATATGATACTTGAAAATCGGTTAATAATTTTCTATTAATTTTTCCATAACAGAATTTCCAAGTGGTACGAGAAAACCGCGGTCTGTCATGGGCTGCTGGTGGCCAAGGAACGTGGCGTGAATTTACTACATTTCCCAACATTATAAAGGTAGTAGACAAATAGAGGAAATAATTGAGCTCGGTAATAAACGCACAACGTGAGCTTTTGTCCATATATGTCGACTCATATTCGTCTATGACTGATATTGGCATTTCCAGACTATAAAACTATCTTGAAGTAAAGTGTTAACAAAGAAAAGAATATAATAATTTATAGTCATTTTGAAGAATACCGATTTGAATTATAGCATTTTGAAGTAGCCTAAAAATCCATATAAATTTATTTCAAATATATATAGATATACATGAATAGATATACAAAATTAAATTTGCATTATATATCTAAAACTCTTTAGAAAATGGCGCATATATCTAAAAGTTTTTAGAAAATGGCTAAAAAGCAGTTTTAGACTCACAATATTATTGTCATTTTAAATAAATAATAGATTGTTTTTCAGGATTACAAACTCAACTTCTAAATTCATAATCAAAATTCATAACAATTTTAGTCTTCGCATTTGGTCCAAACATTTTTTGCAAAAGAAAAATATCAAATTTATATCTTGACTTTTGCTTACAAATTATGTCACAAACAACAGAAATTTCTTTGTATACTGTTTTCAAATTTATTATTTCTTCCAAAACATGTTATATTTTGACTGTGGTTTTATTGAATAAAAGTTCAATGATTATAGATATAATAGATTCCAATTTATGAATTTATAACATATGAATATAACGTGATCATTAACACAGTCTAGTAAAAATTGCATTATGTTTATATTACTCATTAACCCTTTTGCTAGAAGAGTGTTTTTCGCAGTGACGCTGCTGTACGAAACAGCGAACTGCCCAGTAGCGCTACTGGATGGATCAGTAACAACTGCAAATTTTAAGATTATTTAATCATTATCAATAAAAAGGCATTAAAAATTAAAAATTGCTTTTTTAATGAACTAATTATATAATAAAAGATTGGTATTTTCAATAGTTTAAGTCATAAAGAGAAATCTTGAAGCAAAGTTTGACCCATCGCATGTCGTCTAAAGGTGATACCCTAGACACAGGTGGACAGGTAGTCATGTGGATGTCGCGCATAGGCGACAATCGTGGCGAAAGGGTTAAATAAGTTTACTGAATTCTTAATCATCATCATGTTTAATGAGTTACATCAGTAGTCAGTTTCCTCTATAAATTATTTACATTTGTCACTAATTACAAAAATAATTTATTGTACAAATTTTGAAATAATTACCAGTTAAAAACCAAATGTACTTGGCATGTAAAAACTGATTTTTATTTCTACACAAAAACGTTATCCTGTAAGTTCTGCCACCCGTGATACATGTGCGAGCGTAAAAACTATCACGTGTTAAAGGTGTACAATCCGGCGTTGCAAGGGTATGCAATATACGACGGATTCACGGTTCACAACACCAGTAAATTAAATCTTGGCGAACCGGGCGCGCTCTCCATCGACATGCTGTACTCGGCCCAGGTACTTCTACGGCGCATGCAGGACGACCCGAATATAGACGTGCAAAAGCACTGGAAGGTGAGAAATTGACAAATTGATAAATTGATAAACTGCATTGCCAATACGGTCACGGGATATAGATTTTGCTTGCTCGGAACTATTTATTTTTGTTGATTTCTCATTCGCTTTGTACATGTGTCGCTTGCTGTACGAAATTAGAACTCATGCTAGTAGGTATTGCATTTTCAGAATTTTTCTCGATCACCCTTCCTATCTATGTTGTAGTACTATCATCTAGTATATGTGTTTAGAGGTATATTAAGTATGTGCAATTGATTTTATTTAGCCTGTTTTATAAATACTTGCATATTTAATTAATTACAGAGATAAACTGCTACGCATTTGTCTTTAATTTGGATTTGAAAATCTATATAGGTAAATTGAAGACAAATGTTTGGCATATACTTAAAACTATTTTTATCATAGGTAAGGACACAATTCAGAATATCCTTAGCAATTATTACACTTTTTTCATGATTATTCAAATGTTTTCGAAAGATCAGACTCATCAACTGGCTACATTCATCAAACTTAGGGCTCATGCTTATACTAACCATAGATAAGTAAACATGATACTAACGTCACCGGAAGAAACACTTGCATCATCAATGAAAATCTTTCATTCATTCAAAATGTAGTACACATATGTGTACATATGTGGCAAATTTTGTTTTAAATAGAAAAAAATAGGGAAACAAAAAGTCAGTAATTATCTCTAGCATATACAAATATAATGTAAAAAATTGTGTTTAATTTTTTTATTTTAATATATTATTTTTGACATCATTATAGTATTAAAATTTATGGGTTATTTTACAAAAAAGCCATAATTATCAGGTAAATTATCTAAATATTGAAATGTGACCTGAAAGTTACGCAAGCACACAGAATTTTGTATTTCTTTCGTCACACGATATAGTTTATATACGATATACATACTTACATACAGTTTGCGTTTTTTGGTCGTTTTAAAAAGTCTTTTTTATAATTTTAATGCACAACGATGTGTGAATTAAAATATATCTGATTAGGAGTGACATTAAGCGATATTTCAAACTATAAGTTAGAAGAAAGGTTTTCCCAAACACATTTTCTTATTTCATTCAATAACAATTATTTAATCCATCGTATTTATTTTCATGGCAACACAAATGCCAAAAAAATAAAGAAGTTTATTTGATGTGATTTGTAATATAGGTAATTGGAATACAAAAAAACTGTAATTGAACCATATAAAAGATTCAATAATATAATATAATAAAAATAATTTTCAATTTTTAGGTAATTACAATTATGATTGGCGCCAATGATATGTGTTCCCATCTATGCTATGAGAGAAACCCTGAATCTTATCCAGAACTACATAGGCGGAATTTGATAAAAGCTTTGAAATATATCAAAAATAATATTCCCAGGTATACATTTGGCTTTATGATTTTATTTTTGTATAACTTTTGACATGATAAATAAATATTACCTCAGCCAGATTAGCTGACCACTCGATGGAGTGGCAGCTATTGAAACTTTTAAAATTCAGCCAATTTATTATGTGTGTGTGTATGACTGTGTGTGAGTATGTTTACTGTGTGAGTGTGTTTATAACATAAGCATAATAGCTCATAGAATTTTGTAAATTCTGATTGCTATTAAATAAAGTATATAAAAAAAAAAAAGATAAATAAATATTAATAACAACAATAATTTGCAAATTCATAACAACATATAATTTGCAAATTCATAGCGTATGCTGATTTGTTCGGAATATATTTATTGCAGATCGTTTGTAAATATAGTGGCAGTACCACCAATAAATCTTCTTACCGGATTCCGCCATCAGCCTCCTATTTGCTGGGCTTGGCATTTGGTTGAATGCTCTTGTTTCTTTGGCTCTCGGGTAGAGAAACAACAACCACGATATATAAATATATTGAAAAGATGGGTTGCCGTAGAAAAAGAAGTGTCCGCATTGCCCGAGTTTCAAGGTATATATTTTTATATTAACAATCTATTAATCTATTAAAAATAATGAAATAATGTCAACCAATACGAAATTTTTAATACAATTTTAGATAAAGAAGACTTTGCCGTTGTTTTCCAACCATTCACTACAGAAATCGAAATACCAAAAAATTCCAATGGTTTGGAAGATTTATCCTATTTAAGTGTAGATTGTTTCCATTTAAGCCAAAAAGCGAATGCTTTAGCTGGCGTCGCGTTATTTAACAATATGTTCCAACCCATTGGTCAGAAAGATACGAATTGGAAACCATACTATGATAATTTTCCATGCCCGCCCAAAGCCAATCCGTATATTAAAACGCATTTAAATAGTAATAAATGAATTGTTATAAAATTAGTTGCAATAATATTTATTTGTACATATGCTGTATAATAATTGTAAATATCTTAGAATAAATAGTTTTATTGAATTTTACTTATTAATATTCATTATTTTGACTATAGTATTTATCAGCACATATAATTAATTAAATGATTTAAAAATGCAATTTAAAAAAAAAAGAAAATACATTTTTGGTGGAATTTCCACTTCACAATGCTCTATATTAAATAAGTTCTATATTTTAGCAATATTTTAGTGCATAAGTGTAAAATAATTATTTTCGCTTACAACATTAATACAGTGGTGTTCCCATACAACGTGCGCCTCGCACAATGGACGCTGCGCACAACAAATTCTTTTCTGGCGCAAAGGCTTCGCACAACGAATGGAAATTCAGTCAGAGGGCCACAAAGACCCAAGTTATATTTCAATCGACTTTCTAGAAGATTATACCATGCATCTCTGTGCATTTAATCAAACCTTGTTTCTTGATGCTTTCCAAGAAGCATAACCCTGAAGTGTAATACTTGGAAATATTTGTTGTGAAATAATATATACTTTTTAGGGAAAAAAATTCTTAAAAAAAAGAAGATTAACAAAAACAGCAAAATTATAGGCCAGACATCCGATTTCTAGTGCTCACAAAAATTGCTATATGAAAATAGAATGCTTGCATATAGAACGCTTGCATAATTTTCTGTGGGTCTTGAAAAAGAGGAAAAAAATATCTAACAGTTTTTTTTTAAAAAAAATCAGGAGCTAAAAAGGCAAAAAGGATGGCAGTACCACTTTTTTGAATATAACTGATATTAACATATATATATATACAGTGCTGGATTTACAATAGGGGCAGTCGGGGCTACTGCCCAGGGCGGCAAATTTTCGAATATTGTTGAATAAATTTATTTATTAAAAACAAGCTGTTTATAAATATAAATATGTATTAAAAATTTGAATATTTGTAAACAACCATTAATACATTTTATAAATTCATACTAAAGTGCCTTTTCAATAATTAAATTTTTACAAGATTAGATTAATTAAATAGGTTCAGAATATACTTTATCATTTATTTTGGCATACCGGTTACTATGGCAAATACTTTTTCTTAGGACTAATCTCAGCACAAGAAAGCAAGCAAATTATTAAATTAACTTTTGAACAAGTTTCAATTTAAATTTGCATTTAAATAATTAAATCATCAGTAACTATTCATTAATTATGTGATGAAAATATGCAGCAATAGAAAGCTGATATTTTTATGGTAGCAAACCAATATTTTATGACAAAATATTGCAAAATCAATAATATTATCATATTATTATGGATTATAATATTATGTCCAATTATAAAATTCCTATTACTAATAGTAACATATGTTACAAGTTCTGAAAATCAGGTTAGTTCTATGTTAGTAAAATAAAAATTCAAAATAAATAATGAGGGAAAAAATACAATTGGACATAATATTATAATCCATAGTAATATGATAATATTATTATCCAAACCATACACTTGTTCAAAACGTAATAAAGTTAAAAAAAAAAATTAAATTATTTTTCAAATAATAATTTTACCTAAAAAAAAATTGAAGATTTTCAGATTGAAAAACAAAGATTATTTCAAAAGTTTTATTATATTGAATATTTTAACATTTAATATTAATTAAATATAATTAATAAAATAAATTGATAATTATTATAGCTAAGATGCAACTATTTTCCACACCACCCAGGAGGTATAGTTGCCAGGCGCGTTTTTTTTAATGTGGTATCGCCGTACAAATCGAGTACAGCCCTAGTCCACTTACAAAATAACTTAAATTAATTAACTAAACTAATTTACTAAGCCTAACTTAAATGATACGAATATAACATGAAAAATACCCCACGAGATGATTAAATGTATATGAAGATCTTTTTTTAAAAAAAAACCGTAGACGATGCAAGAACCTGTTAGAAATTAAAGGTAAAATTGTAATGTACTATGGTAATTTTGTAATTAAGAGAAAAAAAAAGAAAAAAAGAAAAAAAAAGTATTTACATGATGTACCCCCCTAAGATCCACCATGTAAATACTTTAACTTCATAGGTTCCCAGCACTATGGAGCTTATAGAGGAGTGCACTTATAAAGTTCATAAATTTGTGTATTAAGTATTGTTATTTGAATTAATATTAAATAATTGTGAAAAAACGCGAAATATATGCGAACTGGAAGGTCCTTGCCGTCTTCCCCACCCATTATTAAAATAAAAAATAGTAAACTACCAGCCTAATGTATTCTAGCCTAATTTTAACTTAATAATATATCCATGTGTACGTCCTCCAATTTTTTATGCAATTTTCTGGTTGGTTTTAATCTTGTATGTATCTTCATCTCGTATGGATTTTGATCTTCATGTTTCACTGTATGGATCTTGATCTTGAATTGTAAATATCAAGGTTTCGCACTGTATATATCATATCACTGTACACAACACTGTCTGGTACTGTATATAACACGATTTTGCACAAGATATATCTTATTTATAATATGTATATAAATCCGTCCACGAATCAAATATAAAAAATGAATAACGTAAATGGGGCCCCGATGAAATAATATAATAGAATAGAAAATGATCGCAAAAAAATAATATCTTATGGTCTATCTTAGCAAGTAAGATAGATATCTTAATCTAACAAAATAATATAGAAAATGATTGCAAAAAAACTAATATCTTATGGTCTATCTTAGCAAGTAAGATACTTATCTTAATATAACGTTCTACTCGTAAAGTGGTCCATCCTACTTACTAAAGTGATCTTAGTTACTTATTTGAATATACAAACGTTCTTCTGGTCGTGTGTGCTCCTGGCCCATCCTACTCCTGTACACTGGTAACCACTAACGTCCTGGTAAACATTCTTCCATTTTAGTAATAGAGTTTTTAGGATCTATTCCTCTGGTAACTTCTGTGTTCAACCTAAAATTAATAATTTTATTTAGTTCTATCAATATTAAAAAGATTTGTACATAGCTCAGAGTTTCGTACCATCTCACGAACATTGCCAAGTTCAACTGCCTATAAATTCAGCATTCCTCCACCAGGAGACTCATTGTGCGACCAGTAAAAGTAAAGTTAATTTATGAAATTGTGTTCATTACATTACAGCACGAAAAGTAATCAAATTAACTTTTTAAAAAAATATAACTGAATGTTAAAAATCTATAAAAAAAAAAGTTACTTCTTTCCATGGGCCACTTAGCAAAACAATAAAAAATTAAATTTAATAATAATTATAAAAATAATGGCACAAATAATATTAATTATTAAATTAAGTGCATGGGGTTACGTTGCTTCTGGGAAAACAACGCAGGGGTCCATACACTCAGAGATATAAAACAAAAATTAATCAATTAATAAATTAAATTTTAATGTGAAACCCGACTACTTGGACCTGCCGTGGGGGGTAGGCGGCAGGAACGTAGCTTCAAACGCGCAATTTTCATCATAATACGTTCGTTCGTTCGTTTTTCGAAAATTAAAAAAAAAAAAATAAAAGTGTGAACCATGTACTCGAAATAACGCAAAATGGTAAAAGAAAAATTACTTTCAACACTATATCAAATACACTAAGTTACAATTAATAAAAAAAAAGTTTAATGCACAATAAGCCTCCGAAGTTATTATTCACTACATATAACACTGTTGGCACTGTATAAAATCTGAAAAGAAACGAACTACATTAAAAATTAATTAAACGACTACATTAAATAATTATAACGAGTCAATTGTAAATAATTCCAACATAAGTTCAGATATAAATTTTAATATTGAAATAGTTTTCTAATTATAATCCTTTTTTCATTATTATTGACTTTGTAGATACGTACATTAGCCATTTTCAAATAAAATTATTATTTTGTACAATTATTATGCAATGTTCATGGTTTAATGTTATAAGACTTAATAAAATTTGTACATATACTACATATGTTCTTATTTCTATTTTTCATTTAATAATTCGATATTTAAATCAAAATGTATATTCAAATAAATTATATAAAAATTAATTTTATGTCATAAAATCATACCTAAATTCTACAGATGGAATTATTTATATTTATATAATATGAAATATATACAATATATATATATATATATATATATATATATATATATATATATATATATATGTACTTGCGCTTTGATTTGATTTATTTTTATTGAATTATAATTTAAATAAAATTGAAAACCGTTTTTATTTATATTATTGGATTTACATTATTTTCTATATTTTAATATAATTTTGGCCGAAGAGTTATTTCAAAACATTACATCAACTCTTTGGCAAAAATTATTTTGAAATAGAAAAAATAACATAAATCGATTTACATAAATAATGAACAGTTTCCATTTTTTTTTATTTATAATTCACTAAATAAAATTAAATAAATCAAAACACAAGCAAACACCATGCATAAATCATATATTCAAGAAACTGAATATATGATTTTTTTTCTAGAAACTACTTGAAAAAAGTTTTAGAACAACATTAATTATTATAGATGACTTACCTTTCACTGTAGTATCACCACGAGGTTCCAGCACAAAAAGGCTTAATACGGTGTTTGTGCCAGCTTTTATGGGGGCAAAAAGGCGCCAAAACAATATAAATCGTTACCGGTCATATTCGTTTATGTCATTTCCTACATATTCAAATTCAAATCTTATATTTTTGTCATAGATTGTTATCAATGATAAAATCATTTATCTTTGGTTGTTATCTTATCAATTATATAGGTATATAGGCAATTGATAGCGCTAGTGTTGGCAAAATGACAGATAACCTGTCATTGTTTATTTACATTTGGATTTTTGAAGAAAGTAAACAAATAAATTCAGTCTTAAAAGATTTTGAATATCTTTTGGAAAGATTATAGTGATTATATGGATACATATCCCTAATTTTAATTAAGTCATAATTTAGTACATTAATATAAAGTGAACCTCTGGGGTTTCCTTTTGAAATTCTATGTTATTTATCAAATTAATTACTGAATGTTTTTCTAGGTAGACAGATTGTAATTTATATGAAAATAAAAAAATTGGCTACATGAAAAATTTGTATACTTGGTATGAAATTATATATACTAAAGACGAAATTAAATTTTTAAATCAAAATATATTTTTAATTATTCAAGTGCTCTATTATACCTATATATACAGTGTTGGAAGTGCAAATTTTCGGGGGCGGCAAAATTTGGATAGTGAGAAGAAAATTCTATACCATATAATTAACTCATTTTTTTAATAACATTTTTAATTTCAAGAAATATAATTAACAAAACATTATACAAATGCATTGCAAAATTTGGCAATTTGGCTAATGTAAAGATTCGTAAGTGAGTTGAAAGTTTAAGACAAATATGTTCTTCAGATCTCGAGCCCTCTTAAAATGACGAATTTGTGCACTTCCAAGCTCATAGCGCCGAAAAAAATTAAATTAGTGATGCATGGCATTGTGCCTTATGGCAAGTTACTGAAACTTTCCGTACTGAAAATTACATTTTATAAAAAGCTTTAAATTTTTTTGAAAATGATAAAAATTGAATTTAACTAGTTGGTATTGGTATTTTGTCTTAAGGCAAGTCACATGAACTTCCCGAAATGTGTAAATAATCGACCTAATCAATAAAAAATAAATTAATTTATGAGTGATTATAAGTATTCCGAGTGGATTTATTACACATCATTGCAAACGAACGAACGAACACGTTAACTCGGAGTATTTTCTAAAAGCAAATTTTTAAAAATTAATAATTTTTATAATTGAACCAGTTTCCGTAGGACTTTAATGGTTTACTATGTTCAAGATCAAGTACACTACCGTTATACCAACTAAATCATCTAATTTTAATTTTATCAAACGTCAAAAAAACTACTCATTTTCTCAAACTTTGATGAATTTTTAAAATTAAACTACTTGTCGTAAGGCGGTAATATTTCAGTAAGTTCTATAAGACCATGATATATATCGCCAAAAAAGTTCCATGAAAATCGGCTTAAATTTTTTTTTCAACAGTTTTACAAGAAAACGGCTCGGTAGATTTTCACCTAAAACTGATCAGTATCATTCCCAACTAATATCTTTCGAACAGTTTTTGATTTTTTAAAATCGGTTCGGTAGTATGAGCTTGAATGTGGATGAAAGGTTTAACACTTTTTTCCAAATTACAAAGAAACGGCTTGGCCGATCGTCGCATAAAACTGAGAAACGATAATTCTCATCGAGATACATGAAATGCTTTTTAAATATCTGAAATCAGTTCAGGCGTTTTTGAGCAAACGTCGATTTACGACAAAAAATCTGTACACAACACACACACATACATACTTTTTCCAAATTTGGTCTCATTCGATTCAGAATGACTTGAAACGTCGAGAAAACATAAAATTAACGATTCGGATTTTTTGATGAAAACTTAAACTTCTCCTTCGGGAAGTTAAACTTTTTTTATATTTCGATTTTTTTTTTGAAAATTAAGTTTCATTTATTAAACTTATTAAAATTAAATTTTATTTGAGTAATTCGATTTCTATTGATAGTGAGACGTTCTGATTATAGTTATTGGCCAAGACAGGTCCAACTGTTTCGGAGATACGGGCCAAAATGCCAAAAATAATAATTCATTTTTTGAGAAACGGAACGTCCAATATCATTAAAAGAAATTTACATATATAGACAAAATGGAGAACTGATTAAATTTGTGGGAGGCAGGTCTAGCGGTTTCGGTGATCCAATAAAAAAATTTGGAAAAGAAACATTTGGCGGTCAAAAATGATCATTAGCCATATGCACATCAAATTATCAGATATTTTAATAATATGAATTTTGTTTACATTTCTATGGGTTAAAACATTTGTTATTAATCATCAATATTTATTGCTTACCATATATTATTACTATATAACTATATACTGATTTGTTTCCTCGAATATTGAATTCTGGTACGGGTAGTTCCAGCAATTTGCCTTGAGGCACGATGCTATGCACCACTAGTCATTTCAATTTTTGCTCATTAATTAACTTCCCGTAGGGCAAGTTATAGTAATCGCAAAAAAATCGAAAATGAAAATTTTTGCATTTCTCGACGTTTCAAAGGTTTCTGAATATTTTGGCATACCTTAGAAAAAATGGATGTATGTGTGTGTGTGTGTGTGTGTGTGTGTGCGTGTGTGTATGTATGTGCGGATACAAATTTTCGTCGACGATTTCGGGAACACCGATCAACCGATTTGAATAATTCAAAAAACATTCGATTCGTATTGATAAGGAGACGTGCTGATTAGTTTTTGGCGAAGTCAGGTCTAGCCGTTCCGAAGATACGGGGCAAAAAGTGCCGAAAACGGTAACTCAGTTTTTAAGAGCGTCCGATTTTAATAATTCAAAAAACATTTTACTTGTATTGACAAGGTGAAGAACCGATCAAATTTTCATAAAGGCAGGTCTAGCGGTTTCGGAGATCTAATAAAAAAAGTAAAAAAAAATGCCATTTGGCGGTCAAAAATGATCATTAGACATATGCACATCAAATTATCAGATATTTTATAGAGATTTTAACAATAAGTATAATTCTGGTTTACATTCCTATGGGTTCCGTACCAATGTTTACGCGTTAGACGTCGACGCGGCGCTTACGCGGTTTGATATTTCGTCTTTATGCAGTTAAAGCAGTACGATTGCTTTGAAAAAAAGTTTAGATCTTTCAAAATATGTCAAAATAAAGAAAACATTTTTTTTCAAAAAAAAAAATTAAAAAAAAAATTTAAAAAAAAATTTTTTTTCAAAAAAAAGTAATTTTTTGTCTAATTGTTTGTCAAAAATCTTATTTTTTCGAAGTAAATTTTTTTTCAAAAATGTTAATCGTTTTGAACATAATAATAATTTTTGGTACGGGAAGTTCCAGCAATTTGCCTTAAGGCACGATGCCTTAATTGCCTTAAGACAGAATTCCACTTACAGCTAGTTTCCTCTCTGGTGTCACATTTCGACACTTAATATGCCACAGTGCGTTTGTTCGCTTCTATGCTGAACGTTTGAATCGGTTTGAATCAGGTTCACTGATTTGGAAATAGTAGCTTATAGATGCTTACAGATGGCTATACCGTTACTATGCTTTGTTATTATCGCAGGCAGCATCAATTTTAAATCGGCTTTGAATAATAATAACGTAAAAGAACTTTGACGTTTAGTCCATAATACAAGATTTGAAAAATAGATGCTGAAACTGCGTTGAAATGTCAGCTTTCAAATTAGGCCGCAACGTTCTCAACATCAATCTGCTAAACTGTTCTAAATATGGTAAATCTCAAAATTTTCATATTACTAGATACGCTTACAGTACTAATTCGAAGCCCCAGAGAAGTACGTTGAAATTGAGCATAATTGGGGCCACTGTTGGAGTCGTTATTGGAAGCGCCTACTCTGGTTACAATGCATATGCTGAGAACAGAAAAACGCCGGTTTCACTAAGTCATGAAAATAAACCTTTCAAGCTCGAAAAAATGCCTGATTACCAAGCTACGAGACAAATTAAAATGTTACAAGACAAGACAAAGCTCAAACTAGTACTATTTCAATATCAAACATGCCCATTTTGCTGTAAAGTGAGAGCATTTTTAGATTATTATGGATTCTCATACGATGTAGTAGAAGTCGATGCAGTATTAAGGCAATCTATTAGGTGGTCAAAGTATAAAAAAGTACCTATATTAGTAGCCAAAAGTGAAGAAGGATATTACCAGTTGAATGACAGTTCAATGATTATATCTTTATTAGCATCCTATATGTGCGACAGTAAACAAACTGTCAGCGAGCTAGTTAATTATTATCCAACAGTAGAAATGTCCGATGAAGCAGGGAATAAAAAAAGTGATATCATGAATAAATATAACTTGATGTTTCAAGATAAGAAGTCAAAAAGATCATCTGATGATGTATTGTAAGTAATTAATTTCAAGTTTATTCTTGCATCAAAAATTTTCTGTTTAATGATCAATTTTATAGCAAATTTCAATTATGATTTTAATATTGTTATGAAGATGTATTTTACAATGGATTCAATTTAAAATTGATATTAAAATTTCATACTTTACGCTAATTTCATTTTTTGCAAATTAAAGAAAAAAATGTTAAGCATAGTTCTATACATTGATCGGTAGATTTGAGGTAGAGGTACAGAACATAGAGTTATATTCAAAGTATTTAACATAATTTTATCATAATGTTTGTCTTTTGTAACTAAATGGATCTAATTGGATTTTATATTTATTGTATTATGCAAAAACTAAGAAAAAATCTTCTATAATAATACAACAAGCATTGGAATTTTACATCAAATATATATATATAAAATATAATACATATTAAAATGTTTCTTGTAATAATTTATATTTAATCAGGAATTTCAGAGCTTTTATTCAAATAAGACTTTGCTTGAGGAAGCTCTTAATGCGTATAAGTACTTAGAAGGCTTTATGAAAATTAGCATAGTTCAAAATTAACTATTATTTGTAGGAATCAAAAATAAGTTTATGGTTTCTACATAGATATAAAATATATGAATTATCGCATCGACAAAATATGCATTCTGATGTAATCATTAAATTGTTTGTCGCGTACTCATTATGGATATGAAAAATTTATAATAGGTACCCTTAATGAACACAACTCTAAATTTGCATAATATACATTTATGTTTGTTTATGTAAGAGACTGGTTTGTGCTTCACAATTTATTTATAACATTGATTTGTTATCTCTGATCTTTTAGATGTGAACGAAAATGGAGAATGTGGGCTGATGAAAACCTTGTTCATATGTTGTCTCCAAATGTATATCGAACTTATTCTGAATCTATTGAAACATTTAAATGGTTTTCAAAGTCAGGAGAGTGGGATTTGCATTTTCCTGCATGGGAGGTAGCTTTAATGGTACATGTAGGTGCATTGGCCATGTGGCTCATAAGTAAAAAACTTAAAACGAAGTAAGTGTAGAATTTTTATTATTATCCTTTTTTATTATGAAGTTTTTTCATTAGCATTATTTATTCAGATATAATTTAAAAGATGATGTGAGAGAATCATTGTATGATAGCTGTGATGAATGGACAAAAGCTTTGCAAAAACAGAAGACTCCATACATGGGTGGAAAATCACCAAATCTTGCTGATCTTGCTGTATTTGGAATTTTAAATAGCTTTGAAGGTTGTGAAGCCTTTTCAGATGTTCGTAAAAATACTAACATTGGATTTTGGTATGATGCCATGAAACAAGCCGTAAAATCAAATGCTGGAAATAAGCTACTGCTTAAAGCAGCGGGATAAAAGTGTATTCGATTTTGATGAGGAAGTTCCATATATATGTTGACAGAATAAATCTAATTAATTCCAAAATAGTGTCTGTTTGTTTTATAGGTATCTTTACTGCTTAATTATTTAAGATATAATTTTATTGCCTGGTTGCAAATCCATTAGCGAGTGTTTATTTGTTCTGCACATATTGTGATTAATTTCTGCTTTAAGGAAAAATAAATTATTTACGTTACATTTATGCATTTTATTATTCTGCTATGAATATATTTTCATATTACTTGATACAAAAAATATAATGTTTACGGTGTTCAACATTTTAACGATATCTCGATAAATTATTTTTTCTTTTTCGTCAGTCTAACATATAAAATTGCACTTAATATTATTTATTTATAATTGATGCATAATATATAGTTATGTATAAAATAATTAGCTTTAAATGCTAATTATTCAAAGTATTCTTTCAGTGTTCTGTGATGTTAAGAAATTATTTGGATTCAACCATAAATGTATTTTCGAAAAACAAACAGATTTGATGAATTAATATATGTATAAAGTAGGCTTTGAAACTGATATTAATTTATGTTTTACATTGTATTTTTTGCTATACAATGAACGTTCTTTTCATTAAATAAATCATATTAAAATTAATTACATATAGTAACAAAAATTTTACGTTTTTTTTAAAATAAATTAAATACAAATAAATATAATAAATCTAAAGGAATGGAATACTTTTGAAATGTAAGCAAGTAAGTTTATTATTTGATATATTATTCTAAACGCACACTAAACGATATAACTGAATATAATTGATAACTATTTCAACTTTCATAGCAACTATAAATGATAGAAAATCGCCAGATTTGAATTGATTCACATAACGGGTTGATTGATTTTAGTTCAAGGAATTATTTTCTGGTGTATATTTAAATTCCATTGTAAACAGCATATCAAATACTTCATTAGTAAAAATTACAGATATACTTATTCGCTTGCTGTTTTAATTTTTTTAATAAAAGTTAGCATTACTGGAGAAATTTTTAATTTATCATAAAAAAAATGAAGTAAAAATAATTACAAATATTTTTTTGTATAAAAATAAGTAATTAAATTCAATATAAGGCAAGTGACATGCAAATTATTTAAAGATTCATCGGGCTACTTGATTTTTAACTTCAAACTCATTCTGAACCGAATGAGACCAAATTTGGAAAAAGTATGTATGTGTGTGTGTATTTGAACCAATTTTTTACCTTTGGCTGGACCGATTTTAAAAATTTAAAGTTGATTCGATGTAACTCGATAAGAATTAGCGTTTGTTAGTTTTGCGCGACGATCAGCCGAGCAGTTTTTTTGTTAATAGCAGAAAAGTTTCGCCCACGTTTTAAGCCACTATTTTAAATCAATTTTACAATTCAAAAATTGTTCGAAAGGTGATTGTTGGGAATCGCGGTGATTAGTTTTTGGTAAAGATAGACTAGCAGATACACGGCATTTTGACAGTACTTAGTAGCACTTTGTATGAAAACTGGAACTTAACATAGCCTTGCCATAACAAGGGTCTATTTTATCTCAAGATCGGCCCATAATAAATGGTAACAAAATTTTCATAAATATCAAATTCAATTCTCGAAATTTATAAATAAATAAAATATTATATTTTAATAGAAAAAATTGTGATGATTACATTTTTAAGTGCTTGGTCAATCGGTTGTAAGTGTAACGGGAATAATGTCTAATCTATACATAAAATTAAGGTGACCATATTTTTTAAAGTCAAAAACGAAATTTGAGTTTTGCTTACTCGGGATGGGGGGAGCATTGTGCTCAATATCTTAAATATGATTTAAAATCAGTTTTTCTTATTGACTGGAATGTTTTATTTTAATCAGAATAACTTACTTTTAATAGGACTTTAATATTCTATTATATATACTATATTATATCATATTTTTTCTACATAATTAACTTTAATAAAAATTAGCACTTGCGCAAGGGGTTCAAAAAGTTCGTTTTCATCATTTTTGGTAATTTTTGTAAAATTAAAAATCATTAGATATTATTAATGTGAGGGGCTATTTTAATCGGCTTTTAGAATTTTGCATTCGGCAATATTCTCATTCATAACGTATTGTTTCATTTATGCAAACTCGTTCTATAATATTATTATCAAATATTTGGTGCATTGTTGTAACTTTATTATCAAGTAATTGCAAATATTTAATTTATACTTATACTTTTTGGAAACCCGAAAAAGAACATCTAAATCCGGGACAAATATTGCTTTCAGAAAAACCTGGAAAATAAGATGAAAATTCGTGACTATCCCGGCCAAACCGGGACGTATGGTCACCTTAATAAAATATATTTGTGATTATCGAATAATTAAGTTCTCGTTAGGGTAACTTACAGAAATCGCAAAAAAATCGAAAATAATTTTTTTTATATATCTTTACGTTTCAAAGGTTTTTGAACATTTAAGCATACCTTAGAAAAAATGAATGTATGTTTGTATGTGTGTTTGTGCGGATACAACATTTCGTCATCGATTTCGGGAACGCCGGTCAACCAATTTGAATAATTTAAAATATATTTGATTCCTATTGATAAGGAGACGTGCTGATTAGTTTTTGGCTAAAGCAGGTCTAGCCGTTTCGAAGATATGGGGCAAAAAGTGCCAAAAACGGTAACTCAGTTTTTAAGAGAACGGAGCGTCCGATTTTAATAATTCAAAAAAGATTTTACTTTTATTGACAAGATGAAGAACTGATTAAATTTTTGGGAAGGCAGGTCAAGCGGTTATGGACTCTCAATAAAAATAAGTTAAAAAAAATGTCATTTGGCGGTCACAAATGTTTATTGGACATATGTACATCAAATTATTAGATATTTTATAGAGATATTAATAATGTGTACACATTTTGTGTAAATTTTCTTGGATTCCGTACCAAGATTTTCGATTACGGTACGGGAAGTTCCAGCAATTTGCCTTAAGGCACGATGCCATGCACCCCACTAGTTTTACTATCAATGTCTATAAACCCTTGAAAATTTTTATGTAGCATTGATGAACAAATGTTGGTGTATGTGAATCTTTTAATTTCGCCGCCGGCACTGGTTCATTTATTTTTACTCGGCATTCATTCCTCCTACTTAAGTCCAGATCGAATGCAATCCGTACCGTAGCGCTCACATCACTCCGCTTCAGTTCGAAGCGTTTGCTGGCGCGAGCGAGATGATAGTATACCTTCAGTAATACTTAGAGCGTAATGTCATCCGAAATTCTTGTGCAGGTTATGTCTGCTGTGTGCAGCCGGTTTAGTCAACAGTGAACATTTTCAATTCAGCATGGATTGAGCAAGTTTTTTTAAAAAAAAAGTTTTCGTTAGACAATTTGTGACTTAACTGTGGCTTCTAGTATTTTTTGCGGTAGTTTTGTATGGTAAAATAATGGCGATTGAAACTGGCAGCTATTATGATGGGAGCCGTTCATTGACTTGGCTTTCGGAACTTGTTGGATTACCCATTGATTTGGTGAGTGAAAAGTTTAATGTACTCCATTGTTGTTGTTGTATACACCGCGAAGGGCTGCATGTGCTGTTGTTTACATATGATCGACGCGAGATTAGTATCTGTCAAACGTCAAAACGCGATGTATACAATAGTAACATTCTTTGAAATTTATTAATATTTATTTAATACTGTGTAATTATTATTGGTGTATTATACTTTATATATTTGATATAATATTCTATATAAATTAAGAAAAGGTAACAGTTGCATTTAACCAGTTTTTGCAGGGCGTTCCTATGCTAGACGCCCTTTTGTTTTTGTTTTGATTTCGAATACTTGTTGCACGCGAGGTTTTTGAAGGAGGTTTTTCTTTAATACGCTCGTTCAAAATTATTCTTTTATGTGATTCTTTATAGTTTTTTTAATTTTTTTTTTAACTTAAAACCTAATCTTTTTTTTATTCTCTTTATCGAATTACAATCTGTCTTTACGAAAAGTAAGACATTCAGTAATTTTGATGATAATATCATTTCATATATTATCATCAAAATATTATTTGAAATATTATATTATATGAAATATTAAACATTAGATCTAGTAGAACAGTAGTAAGTCTTTTCAATTTTGATATATTAAAATTAAATTTTGTGATTATATAGAGCAAACTTAAAAATAAATTAAAACCTAATCATTGTTCCTCTTTATATAATAATGGCAAAGGATTTTCGGGAAAAGTATTGGGAAAATGATTATAATGCTTTTGAAGCAGATTTTTCTGTAATACACTCGTTTAAAATTATTCTTTTATGTGATTATTTATAGTTTTTTTATTTTTTTTTTAAACTTGAAACTTAATCATTTTTCATTTTTATATTATAATGACAAATGATTTTCGAGAAAAGTATTGGAAAAATGATTATAATGTTTTTGAAGCAGATTTTTCTGTAATACACTCGTTCAAAATTATTATTTTATGTGATTATTAATAGTTTTTTTAATTTCTTTTAAACTTAATCATTTTTCATTTTTATATTATAATGGCAAATGATTTTCGAGAAAAGTATTGGAAAAATGATTATAATGTTTTTGAATCAGATTTTTCTGTAATACACTCGTTCAAAAAAATTTGTTTTGTGATTATTTATAGTTTATTATTTTATTTATTTTTTAAAAACACTTTATACTTAACCATTTATCATTTTTTATATTAAAATGCTAAAGGATTTTCGGGAAAAGTATTGGAAAAATGATTACATACTGTTTTTTTTATTATTTTCTTATAAATTACAATCTGTCTAAATAGAAAGACATTGAGTAATTAGTTTGACAATATTAAATTTTAAAAGAAAAATCCAGTGGTTCACGTTTTATTAGTGCACTAAATTATATTTAAATTTTGGTATAATAAAGGAAAAATTGCATACTGTTAACCTCAATTTATTAAAACATTTGACCATTGTAATAAATTTTTCGTAACAATATTTGCAAACATTAAATTTTTATTAATAGTGCCTATTTTAATTAATTTTTGGCATCACATGAACAAAACATGGTATTTTTTATAATTAACTTCCCTTAGGGTACACTATAGTAATCGTCCAAAAATCGAACATGAAAATTTTTGCATATCCTTACGTTTCAACAGTCTCTGAACATTTTGGCATACCTAATTGTTAGAAAAACATGATATCTGTGTGTGTGTGTGCGCGTGTTTATTTTTTATCCAATTTTTCGGGCGCACCGATCAACCGATTCGGATGATTCAAAAAACATTCGATTCCTATTGATGGGGGATGCGCTGATTAGTTTTTGGCTAGGCAGGCCTAGCCGTTTCGAAGATAGCTGAGCGTCCGATTTGAATGATTCAAAAAACATTTTACTTGTATTAACGAAATGAAGAACTGACTAATTTTTTGGGTAGCCAGGTCCAATGGTTTTGTAGATTCAATAAAAGTTAAAAAATTCCATTTTGCGGTCAAAAATGATCATTAGACATATGCATATCAAATTATCAGATAATTTATAGAGATTTTAATAAGTACAAATTTTGTTTATATTTCTATTGGTTCCATACCAATATTTATCCGTTGGGTAGCTGTTACGTTTCCAAAAGCGGCTGCTTTAAAAAAAATTTAAAATAAAATTAAAATATAAAGAGAAAATTAAATTTTTGTTAGAGTTTAAAAAAATTTGAAGTTTTTTTAAAAAAAAATAATTTTTGGAACGGGAAGTTCCAGCAATTTGCCTTAGGCACCATGCCATACACCACTAGCTCACTTACAATTTATGAATTAATATCGTTATTAACATTAACCCTTCTCGTACCCACCTCAGCCCAGTACCGAGGTTTACACACAGTATTATATGTACACTTATATTATTATTATTATAATATTATATATATTATAAGAGTTTCAAATTTGACTCTAATGGTGGCGTTGGGGTCCAGTTGACCCGAGGTGTCCGAGAAGGGTAAAATATCATTTTATTAATATTTTTAAGAACGTGATCGTTATTGCACTGTTGAAGCTTGCACAAACAATTTCTATTGTTCCCTATTTATGCGTCTTGAATTATAAATACACAATATTCTCTTTGTTACACTCGAACATACGTGCTTTGAATAAGTTCAAATTAGGTGAACATATAGCATGTTCATTGTCTACTTTTAAGGATGGTGGTAATTGAGACACAAATCGGCATTGCTAGAGTTTTAATGTTTATAAACTAGAAAGAAAGCATTAAATTGCGATTGTGTAATAAAGCACTCATTTTGTCAACAATTCATTTCACTTGTTATTTAATTTCTCCCAACATTTATTATTCAGAGGTTTCGGGTTCGATACCCACTTCGAGCAGCTTGTTGTCAGGCAGCAGTGACAACGATTTTCACTTGGAAATATAGATAGCAATATGTTCCAAGTGAAAATAGCCCTTGCGCGGCATTGCTGTACCAATAAAAAGTCAGCCCTATTAGATTAATTCTAATAATAAAATCATCAAATATGGATGGCTTAACCATTGGGTTACCATTTAAAATAAATACGAAGTAAGGAGAAGTTTCAGCTCAACAGCTCATAGGACGTAAGGTTCTGATTGCTGTTCAAAAATAATAATAATAACAAAAAAACATTTATTAAACGGCGGTGGTGTAATCGATACGGATGTGAGCTAGCATCAACTTATCCCGGGTTCGATGGTTCGATCCCCGCCTCGGCCAACCCATCTGTTCATATTGGATATGAAGGTGACAACTTTCAGGGCATTAAGCTTTACATGGAATAAGTGCTACCCCTGTTAGAGGGGGTAGCGGAGTGTTTTAATTAAACTAGTTGTTCACTTCAAAAAGTAAAGTCCGCGAAACAACACATCATCCTTCATTTACATGTCGTTTTTAAGAATATAATATCGCTTGAATCCGAAGTTCTTTAGATTAATTAGAAGTCTGTATCAGAGTAAAAATGCGGGGCATGCAGGAGAATAAAGTAACTAGTAACTTACTTTGAATGTTATATTGGATTTATTTCAAATATATGATACTTCATAAAACGTAACTAGAAATAAATTATGTCATAATCATAAATAATACATTAAATGGACATAAACATTAATGCGAGATAAATCTATTACTAGATATGGATGAGCATCGTCACATGTTATTAGTAAAACAAATTACCAAAATAGACAAACTTTGCGAAATATTATGCTAATGATCATAGCAAATTACGATAGATTCATGAAAATATATAACTATCATAGCAAAAATATTCTAATGATCATAGCAAACAATAGATTAATAAATATATATATATATATATATATATATTAGGGTGGTCCTTAAAATGGTCATTTTCGAATTTCTTTGCTCCCAGGGGCTCAAATGGTTCCAAATAGATAAAAAACAATTCTCTGAAAGTTTTAGCTCTTAATATTAACGTTTAGATAGAGCGCAATTCAATCAAAGTTTGTATGGAAAGAGCATGGAAAAATTTTTGAAAATTAAAAAAAAATGTTTTAGGTATAACTTAACGATAAATGAATGAGTTTTATTCATTCATTTGTTCGCTAAATTATATCTAGAATACATTTTTAAAATTTTTGAAAATTTTTCCATGCTATTTCCATACAAAACTTTGATTGAATTGCGCTCTATCTAAACGTTAATATTAAGAGCTAAAACTTTCAGAGAATTGTTTTTTATCGATTTGGAACCATTTGAGCCCCTGGGAGCAAAGAAATTCGAAAATGACCATTTTAAGGACCACCCTAATATATATATATATATATATATATATATATATATATATTGTGGTGCGTAAAGAAATGATAAAAAAAATATAAAAAATAGAGCAATTATGAGTTTGCATAAGAACAATATATTTAAAAGCAAAATGATAAATGTAATAATAAAAATATGGTAATAATATTTTTAACTTCACAAAAATAAGTGTAGGTAATTTTCTAAAATGGTACTTTGTTCTGATTATATTTAGCTTGAATATATAATACTTAACCAGATTATATTTGCATGTCTAAAATTAAGAACTTTAATATTTTATGGTTGAAATAAAAAAAATAAAACTTTTAATTTAGTTTGTTTGTTTGAAAAGATTTATTTTTACAATAATAAATTACATAAAGGAAATGTGAGTAATTAGGATGTTGTATATCTATTTTATGATCATAATACAATTTATTATCAAATATTCACTTGAAACATTATTGATAATACAAATTAAATAATTTAAATAAATTATGCAAAAACAATCACAAAAACAATATTACAATGTTAATTCATAAAGGTGGCTTATATTTTTTTTATTGAATATGAATGTTGGTAGGTTGTATGTGTTGTAGGTCGTATATCTTGAGATATAGAACCAATTTCCGTTATTGATGGCTTGTTTTAATTTAGTTAATATCAGGAAAAATTTCACATGGCAACTTTATTAGAATTGAGTTAAAATTGAATCTAGGGGACTTGAAAAACTATGTTTATATCACACATACATGACTGGCATAGCCCTATGTTAGAAATTTTCTCCAAAGCCAACAAATTTTCAGATTGCTTCTACCAAATCGCGTATGCCAGACAAGTCTCATGTAGAACTTCTAATGACCGACATGGCGATTAAAGCGTTAAATGCTATGACGACAAATATAAATTTATATATTCCATGAATTAAGTTTAATTCCATATAAAGAAATTCGTCGCTAGTCGAATTATTTCAAACAATCGATTGATTTATATCGTACGTATGCTTATCTCACGCCATGTGAATAATATTTTCACAAACTGCGCTCAACTTAAGTAAACTATTGCGCAGATATGAAAACGCTATTATTGCATCATGAAGTGTAAATTTCTATGTATTAGATTGATGAATCATTGTTAATTTTATGATATATGTAAATTTTTGTATTAATAATATTCACGTCGAAAACTTTAATTATAATATGATCTTCGAGATACTTTGAGATTATAATAAATATAGTTTGGAACAATTAATAATAATTTGGTTAATCGATAAAACAAAATACTTAACTATACGAAGTCTTTATCATCATTTAAATATTTTTTAAAAAAAAAAAACATTTTAATTTTTTTAATAGCGATCAGAACTACTTTCTATGGTCTGTGTTTGTTTTTGTATATTCTAACCTAACATATATTTTTTGAGAGAGTAACCCAGTGGTCAAGGTATGCCCACCCCTCTCATTTTCCTATGTACATGACACAATATAATTCAAAAATGATGAAATGATTCAGATTTTGTCTCTGTAATTAAACAATTATCGAATTAATGAAAAGCGCGGTAATAATATAACCTTGAATCTTAAAATGTGTCATTTCAATTCAAATGATATCAGTTTCAGATTAGGTTGGCACTTGCAATGGATATTAATATGCCCCAGAAACATTCATATGCTTTGCAATGGGTAAATCATTCTTATTTTTTTTTAGCTGCCCCTTTCACTTATATTTTTTACTTAATATTTTCTAGAATTTTTGTTATGACAATTTCTAAAAAATCAAAAAGATTAATACTTTAAGTTTATAAGGATATGTTGTTTGAATGCTATATACAATGAGGTATTATAAAATCAATAAACCCCATTAGTTTGTCTATATTTTGTCAATACAATCAAACTGGAAGTTTCTATAGAACACTTTCTATAGAAAACATGATATAATCCAATCCAAATCTTGTTTGGTATTTCGGCTTATTGATTACGTTTCAAGTTTTTCAGATGCTTTTTGGATTCGGGATTTTGTGCATAATTGCAAATAATACTACTGAGCCTATAAAAAAAATTCAAATTTCTGCCAGGAGAGATAGAAAATGAATTAAGTATTTCTTCTTTAACCAGCTTTTTGAAAAGTTTCAAGTAACATTCGATGGATGAAAGTAAATTTAATAAAAAGTGTATATGTAGAGCAGTGCGAGGCATAAAGGTCCAATCAGACTTTGAGCAAATATAAACTATATTTTGAAAACCAAAACAATTATATCACAACAAATAACACATTGCGAACGAACAATTATCTGACTACGTTCAGTAAAACTGCCAGCTACTTCGTTATTGTAGAAATGTGCTTTTTTGATGTCTTTCAAAAATACGTTATCTAGACCTTTTAACCCTATAGGCGAGGTAAATTGGAACGTACAGGTGGCAAGCAGGTTTAATATCTTACTTTAATGTTAAAGCTTTTTACAAAATAATTACATTTTTAACTATATTTTAAAAATGTGATTTGCAAAAAAGAGTGCTACAACGTCAAAAAGTGCATTTCCATATTAGCATTTCAAAAAAGTTGATTTTTTGAGTTTCTAGTAACACTTGCGATCCGTTTAATAACGTTTTTGTGTATAAATATAACTACGAACAAAACTACTTACTACAATTTAATCATAATTAAATTATATTCACGCAATGCCCACGAAAGGCAATTTAGACTTATATATTATATTTAAGATTCATAACCTCAGTACAAATTTCATATCATACTGCTTGATATCGAGCTATTCAAGAGTAGAATTAAACTAGGAACTAATTTGTTGTACCATTACAGCACGATGAACTGAAAACCATTTTAACAAAAGCACTTAAGATGTACTTAGCACGAACATGTAGGCCAATGTTCATATAACGCTTTATACTTCAATTAGTGAAACTTTGTAAGTTAAATGTAACCGAAAATGGGCTTCATTTAATTAACTTTTTATAAAATAGTTTTCATGATACTTCATAATGTCATTAGCCTTGCAACTAATTTTCACTTAAGAAACTGGGGCGTTTGTAGTACAGTGGTAAGAGCATCGGCCTTGCAACCACAAGGTTTTAAATCCAGCCCTACTCGTGATATCAATCAGTAGTGATATTGATGGGAAATGGAAATATTGCAGAGTATTGCTGCAATATTTCTCGTATGCAAGAATCTGGTCATACAGAGGAAAGATTACTACTAGGTTGTAAATTTAGATAGTGGAAATTACATCAAATAATAATACAAATAATCAAACTGTTTGGTACACTTCATTTATATGAACACCTATTTACCTCCAATTTTCACGTCAGTTTTACGTTAAGCGTAAAATTATTGTGATACCGATGATTTTATTAGCTGTAAACAATGCAATTATTACTCATTGTTTTACTCAAACTATATGTAAGAAGTAATAAAAAATGAATAATCTACTTGTGATAACATATCTAAATTTTCCATTCAAACTAGAATAACATGTTTTGAACAATTCAAAGATGCACTATGTAGATTCGTAGACGTAATAAAAAATTAGCATTTTGTCAAAATATATTCAGATTTTATTAATAGATTAATTTGCAAATAAATTATGACTGCATTCTTTGAGCAGTTATTACCTCTTAACGTTTTTTGCCCTGGCCAATTTGTTTTGTCATCTCGAACTTTCTTCGAGATAAAAAATGTTGTGCTATTAGCAGTAAATACTCTAATCGTTATATTTTGCTTTTATACTATTTTTTCAATGTCATTGAAATTATATATATCAATGGCACTGAT
Organism: Ctenocephalides felis; assembly: GCF_003426905.1. Classification (NCBI taxonomy): domain Eukaryota; kingdom Metazoa; phylum Arthropoda; class Insecta; order Siphonaptera; family Pulicidae; genus Ctenocephalides; species Ctenocephalides felis. The sequence continues at coordinate 52,434,479 of NW_020538040.1, read as the reverse complement.
AAGTGTTGATTGAAAAATTGCGCTAGCGAATTTTTATCTTATCTAGCATGTAGTATTATTACGATCAAATTACAGCGGCATTTTTATCTCTATAATGTGGTATGTCTAATCAATTACTATTTCTAAATTGCTGTAGGTCGTTCACTTATGATTATACTATTTTAGGGCTTCTTTCATACACAAATTTACCAATTTTATTGTGTAATATAGTAATAGTCGTTAAACTAATCCGGTGCTCTGTGCTTATATACCAATTTCATAATTTCTCTAAAATAATATATGTTTTTTGCTTGGAAATGTAAATTGAAATTGGAAATATTGGAAGTATAGTATAAACGGTGCCGATTGGAAACTGCATAATTGTGCACAATGGTAGACATACGAAAATGCAATTTGCATTTTTTATTTCAATGAATCCTTTATTACTAAAGCTATTATCATTATTATTGTTCATTTTACGGTACTCTAAAAACCACTGAATCATTAGAAATTATATTCGAAAGTTTTTATTTATGCAGCGTTTAATTCAGAATTATAAATGAATATCAAACAATAACGGCGAATGTCTGCAATGAATTGTTTATTGCACTCTGTTTTCAATTTTTTTTTAAGAAATTCATTATCACGCGATGTATTATAGTGATGACCTTTTGCGTATGGTTAAGTCAATATACAGAGTTCAGCCAATATATGACTAAAGATTAATAATATACGCCAATACAATACACATTATTAAATTAATTTTATGCAATGATCAACTAAATACATAAATATAGGTAGAGTCGGTAAACGAAATGTATGTTAATATTTATTGTTGCATTTTGCAACAATGACGTCTAAACTGGAAGTTTGTTTCACAATACAGTAATTGAGTAATAGTATTTTGAGCGTTATCTATGTTTAAAAACTATTGTTAATATTCATTTCAGAATTTAATAACAAACAATTTTTATTGTTTTATTTGATAAGGAAAAGGTTATTACAATGTTGTTATATCACAATGTGTCCTTGAACATCATAGCTCGATTTTAGTGCTTATTAGAAATCAAGCAAACAACAAATTTGTTGATTAAACATATCACAAGTTTTAATTAAACGTACTTGATATTGCCTATTTAATTGTTTCTTCTAAAATTTTAGCTTTGTTAAATTAATTGACAATGTCATTCATTTCCAACAACTAGTTTCGGTGGCTTCTTTAATCAATCATATGTTATTGGGTTTGCAAGAAAGCATTTCCTGAAGTGCAAAAAGGAACATTTTCGGTATATTTTCGTAACGAAAAGGAAGTTGCTGAAGCATGATAGAACGCCTAATAAAACTATGGCGTCACTTTATTTGAAGTTAATCAATTGAAGTTGACCAAATGAAAACCATAATTGAAGAGAATCTTCGCAACTTTTTGTGAAATACGGAAAAATTTAAATGTATTGCACGAAATTATTAAAAACTAAAATTATCAAAAATTGTCTTATAACCGTTAAATATCTCGATTTTAGGCTCAAGTTTGTTTAAGAACGAATCAATATTTGCGATATTCATCTCAAGTGCAATGAACTCGGACCTTATTTGATCATCATTTATGTTGAAAAATGGCTTATTTACAATACATCAAAATTAACTTGAAAATGGTCGTGATTCAAAGGCAACACAAAAAAGCAATCAGTTTGCTTCACGAATTTGTAGTTTGCAAAACTACAAATATGTAGTTGTATTGAGCTGACTTCAATGATCAGTTTTCGATTAACAGTTAACTGATGGAACTGGATAAAGCTATACATGAAAAATAGCTAAAGTTGGCAAATTGCAAAAGAATTTTGTTGCCGTGGTAATGCAACCTAAACCACTCATACTTCTTTGACAACTCGGATTCAAACTTTTTTTTATTCTTTATTTTATTTACAACTGTCTTGTAAAGGACATTTAATAAATTTGGGGAATTTACAATTGTCAGCTGCAAAGAGACACTATATATCGGGCATGTTGGAAAAACAACTCAATAGTTGTTAGTGATCATAGATTTTGTCTTCCAACCAGAAGCTTACAGGTTCGGAAGCCACCACAGGCAGCCTAATGTCAACCAGTAGAGACATCTATTTTCACTTGAAATATAGATGGAAACGCTTCCTAGTGAAAATTGTCTTTTTCCAGCAATGCTTCACGAAAATAAAAATGATCATTGGAGATAGTCTAATAATATAAATATATCAACTAGAGATAATTCAACCGTTGGGTTGCCTTATAAAAAAAACAGTTGATTAGAAAATATCATCAAAAAGCATAGGACTCTGTTTGCTGTTCAAATAAAAAATAATAATGAAAAAAATACTTTGCTCAATAAAACTTTCATTAATTAATATAATGCAAAATTTGTGATGATTTGAGCTTCCATCGCATTTGGTTAAATTTTTTGCCAATATTAATTATAGATTTAATTACGAAATTATTATTGAAGCTTTAATTTAAAAGTTAGTTACATTTAGTTAAACCTCGTCGTATTCGAAACGCTGTCGCCGCTGGCGATAAATCGTGCAAATTTATTATTGTTTAGATACAAAATTATAGAATGAAAATATTTAGGAATTCCTGAGAGAACAACCGTATTTCTTGGATTGTTCACATATTTTTTTCGTAGTGACATTAATTAATATTCAGAGTTTTAAGTAGCATAATGTATATATGGAATATCAAAATTATTAAACTTTTATAATAATTTTAGCTATGTTATACTTGCGGTAAGAGTGAACGTTGATATTATCAATTACAATTTGTTTTCAATTGTAAGTAAAATTAGTTTAGTAACACTTCGTGGAAGTTTTGTTTCATTATTTCGTCCTTAAACCAAATGCCAGGTTTATTGAAATAATTGACCTATTAAAGAGTGCAAGATCGAAATAGGTATATGCAAGGTCAATTAATTAATGCACGGTTATAGGGGAACCAGTGGAGTAGTTAGATGTTTATCTATAGATTATTACGTGTTCCATGAAAACATCAATTAAAAATTACCTTTTCCTCTTAATTGGCTAATGTAAATGATAAGAAATTAATTACACATTTTGTACAGCATTTGCTATATTCGTTTTCCTATTTCTATGTGTTGAGTATTTGCACTTTAGGTGGAATTAGTCTGATTTTAATTATAAATAAATTTACAAAAATAAATTCAAACTGAAATTACATCGGAAAAATTAGTTCATCAAAACAAGAATAAGAATAAGAATAGATACTCAAACAGAGCAAGAAAAAATTATATAGAAATGAAATTATGAAATGTGCATGAATAATTAATAGACATTTTGAAAATATTTGATAATCTTCATTTTTTTAAATTTCACAGAATCATTGGTCTTGAAATCTCGAATCTTTGAAAATTAAAAAAAAATGTAACAGATAAGTTTTTGTAGATTAGATCATTATCATACTAGATTAAATTTTTTGTATAAAACATGATAATAGAGCGTTACAAGAATCTTTTAATAGATTTTCTTATTGCGATAATAAATTATAGACTATATTTGTTAATTATTGTATAATGAGTGTGATTTTTTCATAATCATTGTTGAACAGAATTTGAAAACCAGTTTTGGAAAAGATATGTATGTATTTGCCAAATTTAGAAAAAATACAAGCATACTGTTAAAATTTTTAGTAATTTATTTTTATAGCACTTTTTTCTGCGTCACTTCACTCTTCTAAAAGAATTGAATGTTTTTTTATTTGTTTAAGTAAAATCTTATTAGTTGGCAAAATGCATTTGAACTTACATACATACTAACTAGTCGAGTCGAAAATTTTCTAATTCAAAAAATTCTAATAAAACAAAAACTTTATTCGAATGATTAGCATCACTCGATTCGACTTGGGGCAACACTAATGCCTACACACACACCCTCATAGCATATTTTAGGCCAAATGAAATTATTTTTAATATTTCAATAACTGGCAATTGGTAAATTGATATTAGAGACATTGATATTAGAAATCTCTATATTTTACTTATGATAATTGATGGCATTATCATTGATGTGCAACGTATGATTGAACTACAAATATAATGTTTGTATGTCCATAAAATTCGCTATCTACTGGCGCCAAGATTAGACATAAATTGCTTCATAACTTTTATTTATATATCTAAACCGAACCTATTTGTCTTGCAAAATTAACAAGTGGCTTTATTATTCACAATATTCTCCGTGAATATGTTATTGGTTTTTGCTTTGAACTATTTATTTGTGATTTTTGCGAGAATTTTAGACGTTAATTAGATTCAAAAATTAAAGATTATTTATAGATTTTGCAAATCATTATGTCTCATCGGAATAAAAATCCAAAATTTATGACTTATTTATGACTTGTTCATCACTCATCTGATGAAATTATGTAAGGCAAATTTCATGTATAATTTATGAAGAATTTTTATCACAGCACATTATAGAGTTGTATTCAAATTATTCACAACTATATAAATTATAGTCTGCACATTGAGAAAGGTCAAAGCTTGTCTAACAACATATGTAAGTCATTACCGAGTAAGACTCAGCAAGAAATAGTTCGTTTCATAAATGAAAGACGTCTCCATGTTTAAGATTTCAAGTTTACTTTTGACTAACGTGCACTAAAATTTAACAAGATTTTATGTAATTTCACCAAAATTATAATTTTATAACCTACATAGTAGTTATATACGGTACATATTAGGTAGGTATATATACTGTCTTGAAATCTCATTTTCGATAATAGAAATTATTCAATCCCAAGTGATTTAAAAAGTATTAAAATTAATATATCGGAACGAAAATAATTAGTACCGATTCTAGTCTGTATGAAAAAGTAACTGGGCTTTGCACGCTAACCTCTGAATATTTAAAAATCTCTCTCTGAAAATTTAAATCCAAAATTCTTAATAATTAACATTTATAAATTAGATGGTTGGTTTTAAGCAGATGTACATTTTTCTTAATCGGTACTGTTTACATGATCGTCTTGTTTACATATTTATTTATTGTAAAATCAGTCTTTGCAAAGATAATTTTAATTGCGATTCGGAGCATGTTGTTTCTGTTTATGTTATGATTCAATTAATAATTACATTATGTCTACTAAGATTAGTTACAAAACAGTGTTGTTTGTTATGATGGTATTTGTATTGCTTAAATAATAAGTCTGTTTTCGACTTCTTAATTATATTTGATATATGTAATCAACCTTATTATTCATTTTTGCAATATCGATGGATGCAATAACGTTAATAGCTGTATAAGTAAGAAATTGAAACGAAATTTTAGGAATTAAATGCAGAATATTTTCACTATGTATATTGCTCGTTAAATTTCGTTTCTTGAGAGAATATCTTATTCAGAGATATATATGAATAAAATTGGTGCTTAATCGAGGCCAAAAGTCAGAATGTTCAGTTATCAACCGTTACTTGATTCCAGACTCTTGTGTTTCTGCTTGCCTTTGTTCTTGCTTTTGATCCAATATTACCGAGGAATAATGAAAATAAACATGTAATATCGGATACTTGGCAGTCTTGACTTCATGGATGGAAACTATGAAATAAATTTTTCCAACTACTAACTAAAAATAAATTATTGAGAATATAATGTATCTAAATTTGCTACAGTCTCAGCATATTGCACATTTAGGAAATACCAGTCGTTTAAATGCCATTCAACTGATCGTATGTAGCTATTAATACTTCTTCCTTGCAGTTTGTTGCAGTGAGAATAATCTTTAACATTTTGAGGTTGATTTATACAGGGATCAGTAATTCCTCTAAAATGGAATGTACTTATCATTTTAATTTATTAACTTCCCGTATGTAAGTTATAGTAAACGCAAAAAATCGAAAATGAAATTTTTTGCATATCTTTACTTTTCAGACGTTTCTGAATATTTGGTATACAGAAAAAAATGTATGTGTGTGTTAAGTATGTATGTATGTATGTATGTATGTTCGGATACAAATTTTCGTCGACGATTTCGAGAATACGGATCAACTGATTTGAGACGTTCTGATTAGTTTTTGGCAAAGGCAGGTCCAGGCGTTTCGAAGGCACAGGGAAAAAGTGTAAAAATAGTATATCAACTGTTTTCAGAATTTTACTTGTTTTGGGAGATTCATCGGTTTCTGAGATTCAATGAAATAAGTAAAAAAAAATGCCATTTGGCGATCAAATATGATAATCATATTTTAATAATAAGCTCAAATTTTATTTACATTTCTTTGGGTTCTGTATCAAGATTTACAATGTTCAACGGTTACATTGCTACGCGGCGCTTACGCGCTTTTATAATTCATCTCTAAATCAGCGCACTGGATCAACTTCTTTGAAAAATATATAAATGAAAAAAACTCAAGTTTTGCAAAAAAGTCTAATTTTCTCAATTTTTTCAAATTTCTCATAAATCCAAAGTTTAAAAAAAATTTAAAGCTTTTAAATGACGGCACGGGAAGTTTCAGTAATTTGCCATGAACTACTAATACGTTCTATGTTTGACTGAATTTTTTTTCAATAAGCTATCGATTTATATGTTACTGATTGGTACGAAGCTCTCAACGAATGAATTTATTACGTATTTCAACAGAAATACTATACTTTTTATTATGTACATACAATATTTTACATCAACTGATGGAATTATTGGTATTAATCTCAGATATGGGGTAATTGACAATTTATATTGCTTATCTTTAATGTGTCTAATTTGTGCCGTGAAATTCTAGCGACTATGAAATTAACTAGTTAATGAGTAGATTTATTAGTAACTCCTGAAGTGAAAACTATGCTTTTTAGGTTGCTTGATGGCTTTTAATGACTTGTTGAATAGCTCTCAATTTTCTTATTTTATTGTTTTTCAAGCATATATGGAAGAAAGACAAAATGCTTTTCGAAAATAAAAATATTCGTTGTCAAGTTTAAAGCTTTCATTTAGAAACTACTAGCATAAACTAGTTACTTGTTTTGGAAAGGGATCTCAAACTATTGGAATTTATTTATTAATTTAAATTTTTTTACTGCACTAACAAGAATCATGTATATTATTAGAGTTATATGACAAAAGGTATTGCATTATTACATACTTATATGTTTATTAACTTTTCTTGTGATAAGTTAGAAATTGCGAAAAACACTGAAAATGATTTTTTTATGTCTTGATGTCGTTTATATATAGCATGTATGTACTCGTATGTATATTTGTATATTTATAAGTATGTAAGCATGCTCTACATTTTTTGAAAAAACGGATCGACCGATTTAAAAGGTTAAAAATTTCAAACTGAAATATTAATTTCACATCTTATGATTAAGCATGATTTAAAAAAAAACAACAAAATTAAAAAAAATGGTTTCAAATTAATTCACCGCATTTTAGTCTCACTAATCAATATGATGATATTTGATTGAACAAGTGAGTTAGCAGAAATAGCAATTTTTGTTCGTTGCACTTAACAGTTATGCTAGTTATAAACACTTAATAAAAAATTGCAACGGTATTCCTCGTTTCTTTATTTTGGTGAACGTAAGATTGAGCTTTCGACTTCATTGATGTTCAATTTATTTTTTTATTTATTAAAAAAAATTACTATTGTTAGCATATAAATAATGCTAATGAAATTATACTTTTTAAACTGAATCATACTTCAGGATACCAATATGCTTATTAATATTACGCAATCAGACACAAAGACTCATCCCATCGCAATAAATTAATCCAAAACTTTTTGCCTGTTAAATAAGGTGACCATACATCCCGGTTTGGCCGGGACAGTCCTGAATTTCCACCTTGTGTTCTGAATTTTCCTTGAAGCAATATTTGTGCCGAATTTCAATCTTTTGTCCCGAATTTTCCCGGATTTTCGAAAATTATTAGGTAAATTAACAAAAATTATGAAAACAAACGAAAAAGTGATATTTTTTTTAAAGTATGAAAGAAATTGAATAGAATTTTCTACAAGGCTCAAAAGCAAAAAAAAAACATATGTCGAAAAGTATTAGATACAATATAATACAGATAAAGTATTACATATAATCTAATAAAAAAGTTATTGCTAAAAGTCCGGAATTCTGATTTAAAAAAAACTATTTAAATAAAATTCAAATAAATTTCCGTCTCGGTTTTGACTTCACCTTACTGCTAGTACAAAAAAACTAGAAAGAACACACCCACTAGAACTCTCCTACGTACCTACACCAATATAAAATCATACATTTTTACTGTTACTCAATTATATTTTTAATAATTTAAAGTATTATAGACTAAGGGCAGTTGTAAATTATATGGTGAAATGAAAAAAAAGATGATTAATATTTTATAACCATTCTTATTTTATATATTTCTGTCAGAAACAATTTTTTTATAGAATAACAATATTAATGATGATAATTACAGAATATATATATATATATATATATATATATATATATATATATATATTGAAGTTCGAGTATTTAAATCCATTTTTAAAATGACATATTTTATTATAATAAATCAAACTTATTCCTGATTAAATTCTTCTGCAACTATGTTTTAGCATAGTATATCAGCAATATATTTTCTATGGCATGTTACATCAGCCATGTCTATTTTTATATCTGATCATATTTAATGCGTTGTGTATGAAATTGTAAACGAACTTGCTCTTAACAAATTTCTATCTTCGACATTTTATTTTTGGAAACTCATACTTTAAATGATATTATGCCCGAAATTTTAACATTACCGGTTTCAGTTTTGTTTTAAATAATAATAATATTAAAACAGTTATATAACAAAGCTATTTATAATTTGTTCAAATTACCATTGTCTACTTAAAACAATTAATTGCTTATAAATTGATAAATAGCATATTCTACATACTAAGCGAATAATGCCTATTGAATGGAATGTTTTGATTTCTATTGTTCAGATAATCATTATGAATTTGTTGTAATAAGTCTACTCAATTATCTATTGTTAATTAATAGCTTATATACATGTATATAAAAATTGAATGATGACCATATTTTTTATTCAAAAATCCGCTGTGGTAATTTGTAAATTTGCTAACCCGTTCGGGGAAGGGGTATTATGCTAAATGACTTAAATATGATTTAGGGATACAATAAAAAACAGTTTTTTCAATGAACAAGAATTACTAACTTGGACTACAAAACTTATATATTTTTCTTTTTATGTCTTCAAAATTCTGAACAATTTTCTTAATAATTAAGTTTATTAAAAAAATATTGCTTTTAGTGTGTCTATTTCAAGTCGAGTCTTGTCACTTATCTAAAGCACTTGTGCCAGGCAATCAAAAAGATCGTTTTCGCAATTTTTGTTTACTAATTTTCGTTAGTTTGAAAATGTAATTTTTGATTTTTGCATTCGACTGTTTTCTGTTTCGAAACGTATAATTTCATATAAACTTACTAGGACAGATAATTTGGGAAAAAACCTAAATCCGGATAAAACGTTCTAGAAAAATCTGAGAGCACAGGTGGAAATCTGGAGCTGCCCCGCCCAAACCTTATGGTCACCTTATATATTTATATATATATATATATATATATATATATAATATACATTTACTATTTTATAATTTATCTAATTATAGCTTCAATGTCATTCATTGTAATGAGAAGTGTTCATTTTCTGCACATGTTGTAAAATATACGTTTTCATGTTCAGTATGCATTTTTATGTATTAGTGAAAATTAACAATAAAACTAACTAGCTGTTGAAGTATTTGTTCGGGTATAATGTCATTTTTCTTTTATTTATTTAGATGTCACGTCATTCGCATGCAAAATAGAAATATCTAATTTTATCATGATAATTTAAATGTGTTAATTTTTTTGTATTACCTATTTCTAGTACATGAAACAGTTCGCTTAGATTTTCTATAACGGAAATATCGCATAAAACTATATAATAATATATTTCTACATGTTATACAGATTTTTTGTTGCAGATATATAATAAATTTTGTCGTTATGTCTAATCGATTCTACCTTGTCGGTTCTTTTTTATTAACTATCTTACTTCAAAAGTATTATTCAAATCTATCAAAATTATTTTAGGGACAGAATATTGAATTGATATTTTCTACGTTTTGCTTATACTATCGCTGTTTGTAATTATAATAAATTTTTATATAAAATTATAATAAAGAAGCAATATAAGAGAAGAAAATGACTTATCTAAAATGGGTTTGTAATGCGAGTCGTAAAGAGTTGACTACTCTCTTTGACTTCGGCTGACAAACTTAACATAATAAAAGCTGTTAATGTGTTATACAATAAATAATTATAGCGCCTTTTATCAGCGTATAAATGCATTGTGATGTTTTCAACGATTAATTTTTAATTTTCAATATGCAAGAATTTTTTTATATTTTTGGTGAGGCTGTGAGGCTGTGAGGCACCATAGCTAAACTTTTTCCATTCCGCATTATAGACTTTTTCATTTTTTCATTCAAAAATATTTTTTATTTTACTCTCTATCACCTGTTGTTTATCAAAGTAATAGTCAGTAGAACCAGGGCAATGTTTTCTGACTTATTATTGCCGTTTTGCGTTTTTTCTGTTCAAAACTACATTATCAACGACTTTCGTTAACTGCATATTCGAATACCTGTCCCTAAGACAACATCAATCTAGTGTTAGTATCCATATACTATTATGGTATCATGGAATTGTTTTCGCTATCTGTAAGTTGCATATTTCTCTGCAGAATCGCACTTTCATAATAACAGAGTTGCATAATGACAACGGCAATTTCCTCTTTTTCACTTTCTACGATGGGAATGATGGGTTCATTTTTCTGATTTTGAGATTTGCTGCAGTTTTGTCGCATAAATTTTCATCTTTGTTTAATAAATAAGGTTATTCAAATCTATATCTGGTCATGGAAGTGGTCAGTAGCACAAGCTGCATTTTCCTGTATTTCTATGGAGGTGATTGGGGGCAGCAATAAAGGTCCAATAATAACCGCTACAATTTGCGAATCTCTTTTTTTCTCGTTGATCTTCTTTTCTTATGTTTAATAAAGTTAATTCGGAATTTTTTTAATAAATTAAGTTTCAGTCAAGTCTTTCATTAATTATTAGCAGAACTATGTTAGTCTGTTTTAGCATGACATTTTAGACTCATTTTCAAATGAATTTGTTTATTCCGTTTATTATTGTTTTTTCTGGAATAGAGAATCAAGTGTTTGAATTACAATTTGACAGACGGATATGAAATCAACAACAATGAAATTCCATTAGATGCTTAAAAAATACAAACAATATATTATTGGAATTTTTAGAGCTAGTTTAGTGAACTATTCAATAAAATGTTTCTACATTCCCACGTTTAAATTATTTTTCAAAATAAAATCAAAATATGCAAAGGAAATATATAGTATAAAGTAAAAGTAAAAATATTAAAACCATTAACAATTTTTGTGTTCCTGCCTTAGTTGACGGATGCATGCTATTCATTTGTGAAATATTAAATTATATCTGACACGCAAGCGGAAATTATTATTTTAGCGTGATATGATTTCACTTAAACAATTTATGAAATAACATATATGTTTTTTTTAAATACTATCAAATCATAATAGCAAAAGAGCAATCTAAATTAGTATACATTCCAATTATTAATCAAAAATATAACAATTCTTTCTCGCAAATGTTTAGGTAACGACTAATCGCAAGTATTTTTGTTTTTTATCTATAGTGTTAAACATTCATCGGAACTTTTAATATTTCAAATTTAAAAATATACTAGAATTATCGAATTAAATATTCGATGGAGTATGGAAAACAGATATTTTTAAGTCGTACAATTTTAAAATCTTATTTTAAATTATGTTTTAGGATAAATAATAACTTGAAGTTATAAATTTTGTTCAATCATACGAAGCAATTATATCTAGGTATTCTGCATACATTTGCCTATAAATTATTACCACGATTTTATATAATTTTAGTATATTTAGTTTTAATGCATTTACTACTAAATAAAGTATAAATATTAAACATTTAATATCATCTAAATTCAATATGGACATTTTTTGAGCAGTTTGCTGATCAATTTCTCTATTACGTGCTCTATGGACTGCATACATTTAACACGTTCGCGGACGTGGTTGCTATAAAATGTATTTTCCTTGTGATGAAGTATGATGTGAATGCTATATAATTTAAATTTTAAAGTCAATTGTTTTGAATTTATTTTTAGATAACCTTACGGTTTTGTAATTATTATACCAAAATAAAGACTGGTTCCTTAGGTATATTTGTATCATCTTATCTTTTCCCTTGGTCACTAATTAGCTTGGGCAAGCAAATTCCGTAAATGGATGCGAAATACTTGACGTGGATGCTATAGCATCTATAGTATATAACGATTGAAATATGATAATCTGACTACGCTTATAAAAGGTGTTTAATAAAATTTTGGATATCACAACTAATTTAAAAATAATTTTTGTACGTTGCGAACGTGTTGAAAATAGTATTAAAGATTAAAACATATATTTTATATTTCTTGCTTTACTAACGGTTTAAGTGATATGACATTTTGACATAGCGAAAAATGAACGATTACTATGAAGTTTCTAAACGAAGTCGTAAAAATTATGCTATGCCTGCAAACTTTTTCCTGCGATTTCACCATGAAGGAATGATAATTTCGACAATAGATTTCTAATAGAACAAATAGGTTACTTATATAAATAGGTTTTCATACAACCGCAAAGGAGTATTAGCTTTTGTTACACACAATTTATGTTTGGCATCTTTGACCTCAGACGAGGGAAAAGCTCTGCTACTTTGTTAAAATAGTAATGTACTTGCAGATTCAATAAAAGTTTTATATAATATACTGGTATTATACTAGATAGTAAATCGAGAAGACATATAACATTGAGAAAAGTTCCATATACCAAACTATCAGATATTTCCATTGTACATCTAGAGTAACATTTTAAATGACATACTTTCTTTTTGGTGGTCTTATAACGTCAATTTTGTTGACTCTTTTTGTTTAATTACGGTAAATACCTAGTTTAACCTTGTCTGCTTTATTAATATATCATGCTACTCACATATTTTTTGTGTTTGTTTGTAATAGACATTTATCTCCATTCGAGTTTTTTTATCTCTATTATTATTTCGAGTAAATAAACAATTACAGTGATTGAACAAACTTTTATCAATGAACGGATTATTTTTTAGATTTCTTGTAATAAGTGTTTCTTCTTTAATTTCATGGTATTCATATTAGTTGAAATTCCATGGTGTATATATATATATATATATATATATATATATATATATATATATATATGAGTGAGTTCTTGAGGGCGATACATCAAACAAAGAAAAGCCAAAGATTTATAAAATAATCTTTATTTCCAAACGTTTCGACATTCAATTTAATGTCATCATCAGTGGATCTAAAAACAGTATGAAAATTAGCATATCTAGGTAATTATAATATATGTGGATTGGTAAAGTAACTATACAATAAGAGAAAAATTAACAAACAGCAACACTTAACAACAAACCAAATATAAAAGATAGGAAAGGTAGTAGGTAGCTTCTACTACCTTTCCTATCTTTTATATTTGGTTTGTTGTTAAGTGTTGCTGTTTGTTAATTTTTCTCTTATTGTATAGTTACTTTACCAATCCACATATATTATAATTACCTAGATATGCTAATTTTCATACTGTTTTTAGATCCACTGATGATGACATTAAATTGAATGTCGAAACGTTTGGAAATAAAGATTATTTTATAAATCTTTGGCTTTTCTTTGTTTGATGTATCGCCCTCAAGAACTCACTCATATATTTCAACATCAAAATTAACTACTAAATCATATATATATTAATAAATGTAAAGATATTATTTGCTCTGCTGCTTTTTTACTATTATTATTTTTATTAATTTTGATGGTTTTAATTTATTCTTCATCCACTTTTTCTTATATATTTTTCACCACAATATGTTGAAAAAAATGAATCACATTTTCTTCCTATTGCTTTTTGCACAGTTTACCGTAATGCTCACATTTATTTTAATAAGTTTTAATATATTACTGGCATGTTCTTTCCAAAGTATTTTTTGAAACTTTTATTCTAAAACAGTTGTTTCTGAAGAATGCAGAATTTGTTGAAACTGTATATATTTCTTCGTCCAGCATAGGATATCAAGAAAAAATTGTTATAGACTGTTTGTCATTGAATGAAAACATTAAATATTTCCATTGAATATATGAAGAACTATTAAATTACTCGAACAATAGGCATGAAAATAAAAACAATATGCAAAGCAGCAATTATAAATCTAGTTGTTTTTATCTTGAGCTTTCTCAGCATGTATCTTTCTAAACACATTGGAATGGATTCTTCTGTATATGATATATGAAATCTAAAATTTCTAAGACAATGAAATCGGGAAAATGATAAATAATAACAATTATTAATTTTATGCAAATTATTCTTGTTACATGAAGCAGACCGTTTTATACTCGATAATAAGCACTCGGTCGTGCACTCTATAATAATAATAATAATAAATGGTAGTCTGTCTGAAGGCAGGTCCATAAAGTAAGAGCACCACAAATTAATGATTCCTTCATTTTTATTACCACTATTCACCTTTTATACACTTCTATGCATTTTCTTTTCCAAATTTCTGCTTCCATACTTTCTGTGCCGATGCTTCGAATTTCATTTCTCTGTATTTTCTCTTTTCTCGTAAGTCATCAATCTGCTGCATTCTTCTTTTTCCAAATCCTTCTAGTACTTATATTTTACCTTCGACGGCATTGTGTAGGAGGCACTCTTTTTGCAGAACCAATCCTTTTTTCTTTGCGTTAAACAATCGCACTCAGCAGAATTCTTTCTTGCGCTCGATAATGATATTTTTCAAAATTTAGAGTTTTGTGTCATCTGTGAAAGCAGTTCTTTTTTGCAATGTGATAGAAATAGCGTTATGAATCTTATTAGATATATGTGGGTTAGAGAATGCAAGTTTGTGATCTCATATCTCGGAAAAATACTAAAATCATATAAATGTAGAAATGCTATTCTAATATGATATATTGATAATGTTGCTGAACTGCACCTTGATACTATGCATTATTTTATCAAATAGTTATATGTCTCTATATGGAATCATTAAACATAAATTTGACCCTAGTAGTGGTTACAGCTATGGAATTGGAATCAGAAATTGCACATTCAACACCCGTGTCGTAGAGCCTAATGTCAAACAGTAGCGCATCGGTTTTAACTTGAAAATATAGTTAGCGAGGGGGGGTCGATAAATCACGGGAGGATTAAAGGGATAAGGGGGGGGGGGTTGACAAAACATCATGAACCCAAAGTTTTTGTACCCAAGTAAAAAATCCAAACTAAAGAAAAGTACGATTTCTTTTAGGTAATAAAAATACACGTGATGTAGTGGGGAAGAGGGGGCACAAAAATCCTTAGAAATCAATCACGTGATCAATGGATGGCCTCCAATATGTTTCCAAGTAAACACAATTTTTCAGGGCGTCAATAAAAAATCATTAGTATTACAGAAAGTCCAATAATAAAAAAAAAATAGGGATAAAATAACCGTTTCGGTTGCCATCTCTGAAAGAAGTCATCGCAAAAGCTTATAAGACTCGTTAAATTCTGGTTTTGAAAAAATATTGATCTATAGATCTATCGTCCGTTTTATTTAGACCATTCATTCAAGAATTCGCAACATTTAAAGTAGGTGTAATTCGCACTCAAAAATCTAAAATACGAATATCTCTCTGCCAATGTGTGTAAATTGTAGTAAACGGTATAGATAAACACGCTTCCTACTTTTGTGTGAGCATAACGGCATGCGCCGGGTTTCTGGTTGGACGCGAACAGATCATACCACTTGGCAGTGGCGTACATACGAATCGAACACACCTAGAATAATACATTTAATGTTATATGATTGTCTCGGTTTATATATTGGTTACTTTTTTCAATTATTCTGTAGATAGTGAGTTTAAGAAACTATTTAAGAATCACAGTTTATAATTATATAATATCATAAATCATATTTATCTACCGTGTTTCATAATTTATAATTGAATGTGTTATTTTTAACTTCCCGTAGGGTATTTATAGTAATGGGCCGAAAATCGAAAATGAAAAGTTTTACATTTCCTGACGTTTTGAAGGTTTCTGAACATTTTGGCATACCTCAGAAAAAATTGATGTGTGTGTTTATTTTGTATGCCGGTATTTTTTCGCCCATGTTTTCAGGCGCACGGTTCAACCGATTTGAATCGTTCAAAAAACATTCGGTTTCTATTGATAGGGAGATGAGCTGATTAGTTTTTGGCAAAGGCAGGTCCAGCAGTTACGGAGATACGGAGTAGAGTGCAGAAAATACAAATCGTTTTTGAGAGAACGGAGTATCCGATTTGAATGATCTAAAAACATTCAATTTGTAATGATTGGGAGAAGAAGTAATTAGTTTTTAGCAAAGGCAGGTCTAGCCATTTCGAAGAAACAGAGCTAAATGTGCAAAACATGTCAGTTTTTGAGAGAACTAAGTGTCCGATTTGAATTATTCAAAAAACTTTTTGCTTGCTTCAACAAAATAATTGCTTTTGGAAAAAAAATTTTCTTTCTAATTTTTTTTTTTTCAAGAATTTTTTTTCAGAAAAAATATTTTTAATTCTGTTCTAATATACTTTAAATAAATAATTTCAACTTTGCAATTCAGTTTGTATAATTCTTATAAAGATTAAACGTACGGGAAGTTCCAGCAATTTGCCTTAAGGGTCGATGCCATGCCCACTAGTTATAAATATAAATTATATACGTATTTATCTATTCTTTCTAGCACATGGCGAATATATTATATATGTTCAGCTATATGAAAATTGCTCTCTCTATTGATGAGGGTCAGTCGATTTCATGTATACGTTAATAGTCAGAGCTCTACTTTTACAGATCTTCAAAGAATAGAGCTTACGATTTAGGAATTTTTAAATATTAGTTTTGGTAATGATGGCATAATAATATCTTCTTTGCAAACGCCGATTATAATTGTTCTATGGGGAAATTACTGTTTTCCTATATTACACAATTATAGTTGCAGCAAAACTTAAATAAACTAATTTTAAGTATTATAAATTAAACTTTGAACGAATGATTTTAATAAATAAATGTAAATAATAAATCAAAGCGCAAAGTATATTGAGATAGAATAAAAAATAATCAAAATTCATCATTTATAATATTTTAAGTCATTGTTACGATTTTCCCGTGGATTAGTGATTAGAGTTATTGTCTTCAATCAGAATTTCCAGATTCGATACCCGCTTCGGACAGTCTGATGTCAATAAGTAGTCGATTTTTAAATGAATATCGTTAGCAATATGTTTCAAGGTCAAAATAGCTCTACACCACTTAGTCATCAATAATTAGAATTGTTCTAATAATAAATTCATAAAATAGAGATGGGACAACCGTTGTCACAACACAACAAGTTTATAGTACTATTAAGTTCTGATTAGTTTCATGGAGAATATGTTGTTTTTCAATTTTTCACAATTATGGTTACAATAAGCTGAGAAACAGTTAAAATAATCTAAGTACATATAAGGAATTGAACTTTTGAATTTCTTATTCCATTTCTTGTTTTGGAATATTTTTATTACTATATTTGTTAGAACTGCCAAATAATTAACATCTAGTAACAGTAATTAAAAATTTAATAAAAAAGCACAAAATAAAGGATAGAATTTTCAATAAAATGATATACGTAGTATGTTGATTTAATATAAAATAAAAGCAAATAATAATATAATAAAATTATAATAAGTTAAATAAAATTAAAATTTCTGAATAATAAAATAATATTAGAAAAACAATAAAGCAGAATAAAAACAATAAGTGAAAGATAATTATTAATATAAAAAAATAACAATATAAAACTTTTTAATAGAAGATATTCTTTGTATAGGTACGCAATATAATATATACCATTCAAAAAAGATAATATTTCAAATTCACTATCTACTACTAACAATAATAATGTCATAATTTGAATACATCATTTATATTTTAAAATCATTATAAGCATGACTATAAATGCGGAGCTTATGTGTTGATATGTGCAATGTGATATAACGATTATTATTAATACTATATGTCAGAAATATATTGTTGAATTTTTTCACTAATATTATGGAATACGAATTTACTACAATATAGATATGCATAAATAAATATCCAATATAAATGATACTATTTATACATTTTCTTCTCTAACATATATCTTACCCTGTTGTTACAATGTTTGGCTTCGGAATAGTAACAAGAAATAAAAATATCTAATATATACTTCTAAATAATCGCATAATACACGGAATAATGAACAATTTGTGGTCGTGTTCATGAAAATCTGCTTTTAAATAATCTGTTCCGCTTATAAGCAATATGAGGCAATTTATAAGTCGCATGAAATGAAACTGGACCCAAGCGTACTTAACTTTATAAACCTAGTCATTAAGCAATTATTGATAAGGAAAATGTTTTGCCAACCATTCTCAAAATAATATTTGTTAGACACAGGATTAATGAAAACTTATGTTTTAGTATATATAGTAATTTGTATAGATTTTACAATATTTTGTTCTATAATTATAATGTAGAGCTGCGAAATTTGTACTGCTTATTGGCACGCGCATACTATCACTACATACATGATACATAAAGATTTCCGAAAAATTAAACTTTCCAGAAATTAATTAGGAATGTCTGATAATGAAACATTTTTGATATTCTTTATTATAGAATGTGATAATTTTAAATATATACTTCAGATAAGATACCTCCATTATATTTTCTTCTGTTAGTGTCAACTAATTATAGTAATTATTGCTAATCTAATCGCAATTAACGTGTTTTATTCTCACACCTCATCGAAAGTTAAATTCAAATTTCAATGTCCACATCTATGTTTTGACGAATTCTAGCATTTATCTTAATATCTTTCCAAAATGTTATTATCAATTCACGACAGGTGCGAGATAACGTAACAAAATCATACGATCATTTACATAATATCTTTCCTTTTCCGTACATTGTGCAAAAGTATGCGAAACACATTAGCGATGCATACGTGTTTCAATAATTAAATTATATACTATTTTCAATAATTAGAATTTTGCATGGCGATGAGTTAACTAACTTGTGCAATAATATTATATTCACATTGCTTTGAAACATTTCAAACTTTTTTAAGCACAGAGCTATTTTGAGATCAAGAAACTATGACAATAATTTTTTAACTTCCCGAAGTATTTTCAAGTAATTTTGAATCGAGTGAGACCAAATTTGGAAAAGATATTTGTGTGTGTGTAATAGCGGTGGTTTATTATGTTCAGGAATAAAACAAAACAAGTTCTAGATAAAAAAAATATGCTAATAAAAATTTGATCTTTCGTCGACATTTTTTTCAATAACGACTGGACCGATTTAAAATCTTATCGATGTAGCTTGCTAGTTTTTCGCGACGATCGGCCAAGTTTTTTCTTTGTAATTAGCAGGGGACCGTAAATTTTTTCGTTCACTTTTAATCGATTTTAAAAATTCAAAAACTGTTCGAAAGATATTGGTTGGGATTCGCGTTGATAAGTTGTTGTTAAAGATCAAACAGGCTGTTTCCTCATAATTAAATTTTGAACTAATTGTAAGTTTATTTTGACGATTTTGATAAAACTTTGTATAACGATCTATTTCTATTAATATTACTCATTGTTTGAGAAAAGTAACATATACAACATCATTGCATTACATTTTCAGTTTTATTAGACTGAGAGCCAGTGAACCTTTTGAAAACGGTGTTCCTGTAAGGCTGAAAATTTTTGTACAGGTGATTCTTAACGTGCTAAGTACGGAAACGACGGTCTGGCAGGTTTTAGCCCTGCACATCATGGTCGTCCAGGCGTTTGAAAGTGTAAAAAATACCCGAAAATTAAACTTGTTCCTGTAAGGTTCAAATTTTTATACGACGTAATTCACTCATTGAGAAGTTCGAAAATCAATCTGCCAGACCATTTCGACCTGCACAAGTACCTGCCAGACGAGCCGGAAAGTGAGCAAAAAATGCCCCAAAATAAACTTTGTCCTGTAAAGCTGGAATTTACATATGTGTTAGTACGGAAACGACGGTCTGGCAGGTTTTAGCCCTGCACATCATGGTCGTCCAGGCGTTTGAAAGTGTAAAAAATACCCGAAAATTAAACTTGTTCCTGTAAGGTTCAAATTTTTATACGACGTAATTCACTCATTGAGAAG
Organism: Ctenocephalides felis; assembly: GCF_003426905.1. Taxonomy (NCBI): domain Eukaryota; kingdom Metazoa; phylum Arthropoda; class Insecta; order Siphonaptera; family Pulicidae; genus Ctenocephalides; species Ctenocephalides felis. The sequence continues at coordinate 52,414,142 of NW_020538040.1, read as the reverse complement.
TTCGAAAATCAATCTGCCAGACCATTTCGACTGCACAAGTACCTGCCCGACGAGCCGGAAAGTGAGCAAAAAATGCCCCAAAATAAACTTTGTCCTGTAAAGCTGGAATTTACATATGTGTTTATCTAAGCAATTCGAAAAAGGTCTGTGCAATTGCCAGACCATTCTGGCTAGCATAAGCCCTTGCCAGACGAGGGCAAAAATGCTATGGCGGGAGGAAAAGTCTGTGCAATTGCCAGACCATTCTGGCTGGCATAAGCCCTTGCCAGACGAGGGCAAAAATGCTATGGCGGGAGGGCGAGTAATAGGCGTTGCGTGAAAACTTAGCATATATTCAAACTATATTATGAGAAATTACAATTTATATAAAATATTACAAATTTAAAAAGGTCTGTGCAATTGCCATACCATTCTGGCTAGCATAAGCCCTTGCCAGACGAGGGCAAAAATGCTATGGCGGGAGGGCAAATAATAGGCGTTGCGTGAAAACTTAGCATATATTCAAACTATATTATAAGAAATTACAAATTATGGTCAAAATAAATTTAATTAGTTACAATGAAATATATATCATCATGAATTAATCATCATTATCAGATATATAGCTAATTAATACTTCAATTCAGGCTTCTATTGAGTAGCTATTGAATTTTATGAAAATAGGTGAAAATTGGAAAAAAACATTCATTTCTGAATGTTCAACGGAGGGTAAGAGATTTGAAGAAAAAAATTCACAGGCAAAAATTATGAATTTCTTCTTCAGAAAAAAAGAAGAAACCTATTAAAGCTAATAATAAAATTCACGAAATTCGTGTCCAACGTGATTTGGTTGGTCGCCTATTAGCGCGATAAATCCAATAAAATATTGATCTTGAAAAAATATTATCATATCCCATTACAATTGTTAGCTTCCCGAAAAAGTTTGTTTTCATCAAAAAATCTGATTCGTTAATTTTATGTTTTCTCGACGTTTCAAGCCATTCTGAATCGAATGAGACCAAATTTGGAAAAAGTATGTATGTGTGAACAGATTTTTTTCTGTAAGTAAATCGACGTTTTCTCAAAAACGACTGGACCGATTTAAAAATTCATCAAAATTTGCAAAAAATAATATCGCTTTTTTGGCATTTATCAAAATTAGACCTTTTATCGACGTTTGCTCAAAAACGCCTGAACTCATTTCAGAAATTCAAAAGCCATTTGATGTACCTCGATGAGGACTATCGTTTGTCTGTTTAGTGCGACGATCTGCCGTTTCTTTGTAATTTGGAGAAATTGTTAAACTTTTCGTCCACATTTAAGCTCATACCACCGAATTGATTTTAAAACATCAAAAAACTGTTCGAAAGATATTAGTTGGGAATGATACTGATTAGTTTTAGGTGAAAATCTACCGAGCCGTTTTCTTGTAATGAACTGTTGAAAACAAAATTTAAGCCGATTTTCATGGAATTTTTTTGGGGGATATATATATCATGGTCTTATAGAATTTAGTGAGATATTACCGCATTACGACAAGTAGTTTAATTTTAAAAATTTATCAAAGTTTGAGAAAATAAGTAGTTAATTTCACATTTGTTAAAATTAAACTTAGACAATTTACTTGGTATAACGTCAGAGTACTTGGTCTTAATGAACATACTGAACCATTGAAATCTTACGAAAACTGGTTCTTTGCTTTTAGAAAATACCCCGAGTTAACGTCGTGTTCGTTCGTTTTCAATTATCTGCAATAAATCCACTCGTAATACTTTTAATCACTCATAAATTAATTTATTTTTTATTGATTAAGTCGGGAAGTTTATGTAACTTGCCTCAAGGCAAAATACGAATACCAACTAGTTTTAATGTCACTTTGCCACACAGATGGAACTATCTATAAAACCGCGAAATCAGCAATGATTGAAGTCTTACAAGCAACTGATAACGAAACTAAATATAACTGATTACGAAACAATTTGGTATGATGCTGTTGTTTTCGATGGATTTTATTTACTGCATTCAATGAAAAATATACCAAAAACATTTGGTAATATTTCAAAAAAATAATGGCAGCACATGCCGCACGAGTAGATATAGTTTTCAAATAGTCATTTAAAAGTACCAACAATTCTTAAACCTCAAAATACTGGCTGGATATTGATTGAAAAAATATTTGATTTCAATAGGTTCGTGGGAGATACCGTTCCTTCTTCAATTTTTGAAATAATATCACAACATCCTTTTCGTATTGCTGAGGAGGATGCAATTTGTAATATTTTATATAAATTGTAATTTCTCATAATATAGTTTGAATATATGCTAAGTTTTCACGCAACGCCTATTACTCGCCCTCCCGCCATAGCATTTTTGCCCTCGTCTGGCAAGGGCTTATGCCAGCCAGAATGGTCTGGCAATTGCACAGACTTTTTTAAATTTGTAATATTTTATATAAATTGTAATTTCTCATAATATCGTTTGAATATATGCTAAGTTTTCACGCAAAGCCTATTACTCGTCCTCCCGCCATAGCATTTTTGCCCTCGTCTGGCAAGGGCTTATGCTAGCCAGAATGGTCTGGCAATTGCACAGACCTTTTTCGAATTGCTTAGATAAACACATATGTAAATTCCAGCTTTACAGGACAAAGTTTATTTTGGGGCATTTTTTGCTCACTTTCCGGCTCGTCGGGCAGGTACTTGTGCAGGTCGAAATGGTCTGGCAGATTGATTTTCGAACTTCTCAATGAGTGAATTACGTCGTATAAAAATTTGAACCTTACAGGAACAAGTTTAATTTTCGGGTATTTTTTACACTTTCAAACGCCTGGACGACCATGATGTGCAGGGCTAAAACCTGCCAGACCGTCGTTTCCGTACTTAGCACGTTAAGAATCACCTGTACAAAAATTTTCAGCCTTACAGGAACACCGTTATTCAAAAGGTTCACTGGCTCTTGGTCTATATACTTCAACCTAAAACTGTTACATCAAATATGTACTAAAATTTTGTATACATGATATGAGATCTTAACAATCATATTATCACAGTATATAAGAAACAGTCGTCATTTAAATGATTAGTTCAGCATAAAAATATTTTGTATGTTAATATTTGCTTGTAAGTAACATAGAAATTCTACATGCAATTATAAAATTCGTAATTAGATACAAAATATACTGTGACACTTGTCCGTGAATTTTAGTTTTCTGATTACTTACTATTTATATATTTTGTTACGTTTGTAATTTTCTTCTCACATACGCACTTCTGTTTTTCTTTTCAATTTAAATTAAATCATTTTTAATAATTCACTAATATTTCTATAAATATAATTCATTCATTTATTTCGTGCATAATCATGTCATGATGATACTGCATAGAAATAAATAGTATATTTGCATTTTAAATCATCACCCACAATATTTCTGATGAATAATAAATGAGCAAATCGTCTGACTTTTTATTAGCATATTTTTTTTATCTAGAACTTGTTTTCTATATTGTTGAACATAATAAACAACCGCTATTTTAGTAATATCAAGAATCCAATAAAAATAATAAGTATTAAATTTATGCTATTATCATTAAATGATTATCTGATCAACGATATTTTAGCTCTATCGTAAAAATATTTATGAATGATAATGCGTTCATATCGTTTTCAAATGACTATGTACCTATTTATAAATTAAATGTAGCACGTATCATATAAAAAACGATAACACCATGTGCCACATTGTGGAATGTGAAATACATTTCATAATAAAACTAATTAAATTTAATCGTTAAGAATCGCTTTGCAGGAAATGCGAAACTGTTTTGCATGCAAAGTTTGTCGTTTGTTCATCACACTTCGGTTATTTCTGGCTTTAGTAGGCAAAGACAGCGCGCCGGTGCGACTCTTCTGCTCATATTTCGAGTATTTTTCAATATTTTAATGTTTTCTGACAGATCAACCAAATTGAATAATTCAAAAAAATGTTCGATTCCTACTGTTTGGGAGATGTGCTGATTAGTTTTCGGCAAAGACAGGTTCAGACATTCTGGAAATATGAAGCTAAATGTGTGAAAAACGGCTTCGAGAGAACGAAGCATCCGATTTGAATTATTCAAAATACATTTTATTTATATTAACGAAACGCGTTGTTTTTGAGGAAAGAAAAAGTTTTTTAATTCATTTTTTTTCGTTTCTAAAAAATATCTTTTAATAATATATACTTGAAATAAATAATTTTAATTTTGCAATTCAGTTTATATAATTCTTAGAAATATGAAACAAGATCCTTACTTCATTCTAACTAACTCCTCTTCGGTAGAGATCAATTTTTGTTCATTTACTTTGCATGTAAACTTATATAAACGTTATCGTCCAATTCATAGACTTTTAGATTTTGTCTATGAAATACGAATAATAAAAGTTACATTATTTATAATGATATATCCGAAAACATTTAATATTCCTCAAATATTTCATTACGGTACGAGAAGTTCTAGCAATTTGCCTTAAGGTACGATGCCATACACCACTAGTTTTAGTTATTATTTCAATAAGGTGCAATAGTAATTGGATGATCAGCTGAATAATTTCTAGTAAATGCATCTAATATCGTTAACGTTCTGTTCACCTTCTTTTTACTTCTCGATCTGACCGAAATAGCCAAGAGTTTTAATTTTTGGAATAATTCTACTAGGAAAAGAATTATGCATATGTAAAAATGGTTCTAACTTTATATTCAAGCAAAATTTAACGTGCAAAAAATATAAAATAATTGAACGAGCCCATATCCAATGCAGTTTCTGTAATCATTATTTTTAGATAATTATTAGATATTATCAATTAGTTTGAATAAATTGTGTAGCAGTTGCACAATTCTAATAATTTATATTTAAGTGGATTTCATAATATTATTTGAACAGTGATCAGTACTTAAGCGTCCTATAAGCTATTGTGATGATTTTACAAAATTCTTCAGAATTTGAAAGTTTTACAAAATAACAAAATATATCACAAATCCAGAACTCTTGATCTTAACTTAATATGATTTTGCAATATTACTTCTTTTAACAAAAAATCCATTATAAGTTTTATAGATGGCAACCCAAAAAATTGTTCTGTCTCTGTGTATGTGATGAGTTTTATTATTACAATTTCTGTAATACCGATTTTTTTATTGATGCAACAATACCGTCTAAGAGCTATTTGCAACTTGGAAACATATCGCTATTTATATTTCCAAGTAAAAGCTGATGTCACTACTACTTGACATTAGGATGCACGAGTCCGATATCGAACCTCGTACCTCTGACTTGTGAAAATGTATATTAACAATTGTATAAGAAAACTATATGAGAACTTAGCATACGCTTTGACTCGTGACACCTTTGAGAAGTCGTAAAAATAAGCTCTTATTTTATAATTAATATTTGTGCAGCGGATATGTGCAGCTCGCACTTTAGTGAGCCACGTTCAATTTATTTTAATATTTTATTTAGACGCAAGTTTTTTTCTAGAGTTTTTAGTAGAGAAAATACTATATTTTAAATCAAACTTGTCAACTTACATAGAGAGAAAGAGGTCAGTATACTAAACAAATCATCATTATTTTCACATAAGGTGCGGTTTACCGGATAAAGCCACAAATAGAAAATATTGAATAAAGTCAGTTTTAAAATGAATAATTCAAAATTATTTTCATATGTAGTGCATATACATACATGTGGGTTTGTAAGTGTAAATGATGCGTATTTCCTCATTTGCTTTTACTTTGAGTCTAATACAGTATAAGCGTTCAAACTTTTTTTAAATAATTCATTTTGACTTATATTTTTGTCAACTGCTCACTTTATTTATCGCAAGGTGTGGCGCTCTATATACTACATCGATGCTTTAATCTTGTTTGAATTACGTTTCTAGCCAATTCAATTCAAACAATGACATCATTTGATGTAATCATCGTATTTTGCATGAGCGCGGATTTCTATATATTTATTTATTTAATTTCATAATAATATTTGTCAGATTCAGAGACGATATCTGTGCTCTAGAACCACATAATGTTCTTACTTGGAAATATTTCTGATACTAAAATAATAACATATATAGAATATAGCATGTATTTTATGGATTTTATTTAAACAGCGATCAGAACTTAAGGAGTCATTTAAGTTGTTTTAATGAGTGGACTTAACTACGTGCCTTTTCAGAAGGCAATTCAGTGGTTCGCCTATAACTATTTGATGAATTTATTATTACACATTCTGTACTAACAAAGGTAGGGCACGATAGTCAAATTTGATTTTAAGCTATTATATTGTGAAAGCTAAACCAATTATATTGCAAGAAATATTGCATATCAAGCAAATAATTATCTGACTATGATCAGTAAATTCCCAGCTAAATCATCATTGTAGACATATGTTGTTTTTGTCAACCTGGATTCTTCTTACCCATAGGCGGGGTAAAATGGGACAGCTAGAGGACGAACACATTCAATGTCTTATTATTAATTTTGAAGAGATTTTACAAAATAATAGCTACAATATTCAATTAATGCAAAATATAAATTTTACGGGTGTATTTTACAAAAAATAACTTTGTATATTATCTGGTATTTCGTCAGAAGTATTCATCAGCAGAGTTAAAACATCTTATTTTATTTTTATTTTTATTTTTTTTTGAAAATTGCTTAATATTTTGTTAGCAAAAGATACATTTTTCTTTGCTATTTTTTATTTTTTATATCTATAACCAGGGTAAAGGTTCATTTGGTCCTTTTAAAACCACTCACATGTAGGCTTTCTTAAAGGTTATATAAAAAAACTGTTGTATCTAACTTAAAAATAACAATTCATCTTATAAAACAATTGAATAACGTGTACATAAAAATTATATTAAGGTCTCGTAAACTATACAACAGTGCTCACGACCAAAAAAACTAACAACGGAAGTAACAACTCCTGATATCGACGTCGTAAGAATCAAGGTGATTGCTAGTTTTTAAAAAAGTAATGTTGAACGTTTTTTACATAAAATTCTGAATGAATTTGAGGTTGAATATTTGAAGTTGAATATTTGAATTACAATACATTCAAACATTTTTCCCTGTATGCTTTTTTTCTGTAAATATTTGCATAATATTTTAGTTTATTTCATACACAGCTGCTGTTTAGACTAGTGAAGTGAGTTATGAATACGCTTTGATGTGGGGAAACTATAAAATTTCTTTTATAGTTAAATTTATGAATATATATTTTTTAGTAATTTATTTAGGCAAAACCAAAATATTTACAAACTTATATAGCTTATTTAAATTTATGTCTTATCCTGGGAACGTATTTTTTGATAATTAAGAAACATCGAATTTAGATTTAGTTTATTTTTATTCTCACAATATAAGACGTACGTAGTATATGACGTTCAATTCAATATTTCAGTAAATTATGTTCGAATGTAACTATAAGCATTTTACGAAACATTGATAGTATTCGACGTCGAAGGAAATTATTGTTTTGTAATGGTTAAGCAATGTGCATTTATGTCGTTTACTTCTCAAATAAATTTAATAGGGCAGGCAAAAATCTCTATCATAAGTTTTGTTTATATAAAGTGCGGCGCATTTCTTGTTACATATTTTCGGTCAAGTTTCTATCGTAAGGTGAGCGTGTACAATGAAACTATTGTATTGGAATGTAAACAATAAACATATATGTATCGTGTGCGATTAGGCTAAATCCATATGATGATCTTTTCTCATATTTATGAGAATTAAATTAAATAATAATAAAAAATAATAAAATGCTAGAGTCAAATTTTACATTTAAGTACGCTCGCCTTACGATAAAACCTTACAGTTACAAGAAATACTTAAGCCGTGTGCATCGGACTTAATATAAATGTATTCCATATCGAAAACTAATTAGAAAATACTGCATATTATTACGATGTTGTTGATGTTTATTGTTTCGGTTCAGGTAAATTTTATAACATCTCAACTGTTGGCATTATTCCTGGCATCTTTCCTCCGCACAACTCTTCACTCCTCCAAGGCAAGTGCAGCAGTACGCCATGCATTTGGATTATCATTAGGGCTATTCTTTGGATATTTTTGCTTCGGATCGTAAGTACTTATTGCAATAAATACTTTTTAAATATTACATAATTTACCTATTACTAGTTCTTTGCTTTATATCAGCGGTTTTCAACCTGTGGAACGCGCCGCTTTATGGGGGCGCCAGGTTGTACTAAGGGCGGCGCGTACATCTGAAACTATTAAATGATAAAATATCGATGATTCTACATTTATATTTTATCATTGATAGTACATACTTCTTTCGAATATTTGTCGAATAAAATATGGTGTAGATTGAAGTTAATGCACGTGGCTAAAAACTCCAGGGAAGCAAACATAGTCATCTTCTAAACTTACCTTTCCTATCATTTCAATTGTGTTTAATTTTTTAAGATTTTCGGTGGTTATATTATTGATGTCATTGAATTGATTAGCTGAGCCTTTCCAACTGATAATTTAGGTTTGTTAATATAAATTTGATAAGTTTTAAACACGCGACTCTGAATATCAAAATATTTTATTTTCTAATGCCAAAATATAACGTTTTGTAATATGACAGAAATTATGCAATATTAATTGATATGCACTTACTCAATATTGCAAAGAAATTAATAAATTTTGTTGAATGTTCAATATTCGATAAAATTCACGAGCCTTAGAATCATATATTCAGGCTCGTGAATTTTATGCTTTCACGTTTTGAATTTGTTTAAAACTCTTAAACTGCTATATTGTTACTATATATCTATTTTAAATGAAGTAAATTAATGATTGCTAAATGTAATCTTTCTTTTCAGACACGCCTTCCACATTGCTGGTCTTCCCGCCTTATCGTACATCATAATTCGAACTCAAAATCCCAATATCGTACAAAGGTAAATTTATATTCTGAAACCTGTTTTTATAAAGATGCAATTTGATTTTTCACTTTTTACGCGGCATGTACCACTGCACATTTTTTTTCTCAATGCATCATCGCAGTTTTATTGAATCGTCTTTAAAACCAATCAATATATTATTTTCAGGTTATAATAAACATTAGAATTTTATTAGAAATATTTAAAAAAAAAATCAAATATATATTTAATAAAACTTTATACATTTTTATTTTGATGGATCATAACATTTGTTATATAAAATAATATCGGTCAATTTTATTTCGTTCCTTACGAAAATACGATTGACTATATGATTCTTAAATGTTTTGACCATAATTCTCAATTCATATTAGTTTATTCTGCAATTATGAATTTTATACATTTGTAGACTAGTCCTCGGCGCTGCTTTGCTATATTTATCATTTGTTCACATGCACAGACAGTATTATGATTACGGATCATACACCTTAGACATTACAGGTAAGTTATCACTCTCATAATTTTTGTTTTATTTGTAATTTTATCTTACATCTTCTGAACATTATAACAATTATTAGTTTTTTTTCTATGAAAAACTATGTTTCAGTTAGTCAGTAAATTGTTACCGTGAAAATATGATTGTACTAACAAGCATGGTATTAATTTTTCTACACTATTAAGATTAGAAACATGTTGCAATTTGTAATGGGACATATTTATTTTTCCATATAATTTATTGAACATAAGTTTTTCTAAATAAAAAAATATAGCAATCAGTAATTTATTTACTATATACTTAGTTGTGTAATTTTTTCCCATATAGGGGCGATACAACTTGATAATTATATTTGCTTCTCATATTATTATTTATACTCTGCATTAGCGATAAATTGTCATTATCTTCGGTATTAGTTTATTATTGTAAAAATGTATATTTAAATTATATAAGTTGCAGCATTGGACGGGATGTGCCTGGTTTTTGAAAATATTGCAATTCTCCAAAGAAACTTTTATATCTCTGATATTAAGCTTTCTTGCGAGCTACATAAGTTTTTTGTAAGATGAGACCATATGGCTATTTAGAAAGTCGAAAACCGAATAAACCGTCTATCTCTCTATATATAATATATGCTGATAATTTTATTTGCAATGAGAAATAAAAGTATTATAAAGAAAAATAGATATTACTCAATATGAAAAGCCTTCCATACTATCAATTTCAATAATAATGAGATTTTCATCTAAACTACTTTTTGTGATTATATTTTCTGAGATTGCATCAGTTTTCTAAGAAAATATGTAGATATATAACTTGATATATAACTTGAATATATATATATATATATATATATATATATATATAAAATATTCCGTTTTCTAATTTGCAAAATATTGATTTTCCTTCCTCGACGAGTAATTTTACGAAGTTCTAAAAAATTCGTGCCCGAAAAAAATTTTAATAAATTGAAAAAATGGAGTATATTGAAATTCGATTCCACAAAGTATATGCACTTTATCTTGAAATGATCGAATAAATTATAAAAAAGAATTTTTTTTTCTTCTTATACTGTTATGAAATGAATAACTGATAAATATAAAAAATTAAAAATAAATCAGATACATTTATTAACTATCTGTAGGGTAAGTTATAGTAATCGCAAAAAAATCGAACATGGAAATTTTCATATCTTCACGTTTCAAAGGTTTCTGAACATTTTGGTATACCTTAGAAACAATGGATGTGCGTGTGTGTGTTTGAATACAATTTTTGTCGACGATTTTGAGAGCACGGATGAACCTATTTAAATGACTTAAAAAACATTCGATTCCTATTAATAAGGAGAGGTGCTGATTAGTTTTTGGCAGGTCTAGCCGTTTCGAAGATACGGGCAAAAAGTGCCAAAATCGTAATTCAGTTTTTGAGATAACGGAGCGTCCGATTTGTATGATTTAGAAAACATTCTACGCGTATTGATAGAATGATAACTGATACAATTTATGGGAAGGCAGGACCAGTGGTTTTAGAGATCCAATGAAAGTAGACTTAAACAATGCCATTTGGCGGTCAAAAGTGATCATTAGACATAAGCGCATCAAATTATCAGATATTTTTTAGAGATTATAATAATAAGTATAAATCTTGTTTGCATTTCTATGGGTTTTCATACCAAGATTGATAATGTTTAACCGTTAGACTATGGCGCGGCGCCTACGCGCTTCAATATTACGTCACTAAAACAACTACGCAGCGCGATTGCTATAAAAAAATTCAAAGTTTTTTGCCTTAGGGTACGAAACCATGCACCACTATAGTATCATTACTATCCACATTTCTATTTATGTAGCCTCAATTTTTTTCATTGCACTAATTCGCATCTCACGACTACGGGTTATAAATAGATCGAAATAATGGTTTTGATATTTTCAGCACGCTATTTTTTATGTCTATTATTAAAATTAATTAGCATATAATTGGTATATGAAATATAAATTAATTTAAATAAAAATAATAATGAAAAACACCTTACAGGTCCCCTTATGGTAATTACTCAGAAGGTGACCAGTCTTGCGTTCAGCATTCACGACGGCCTGGCACGCGACCAGAAAGATTTAACGAAGGACCAGAATTATCATGCTGTTCGCAGAATACCTACTGCTCTAGAGTTCTTCAGTTACACCTTCCATTTCCAGGGTCTTATGGCTGGACCAGTTGTTTTTTATAGAGATTATATTGATTTTATTGATGGAAACCATGTTCTGAAATTTACACCGAAATCAACGGTACGTGTGAGATCAAAATATTGTAATGCATAGACATAAAAAACGTAACTTCTGCCGATGGTAGATTCATATATTTATGTAGGAGAATCAATCGATAATGTGTAATGAAATTGTAAAACAACAAAAAGATAATGCCTCAGATCGAATTTTATAGTATTTTTTGTTATACAAATAGTTGTATATTTATTCTATACCAAGGATCTGAGAATGAACAGAGATTTTATTATTAACCACTTTGCTACGAGGGTGTTTAAAATAATTCACGGTTTTCCGATCAAAACCGATAAATATGTATTTAAAAATTAAAAACTACTTTTCTAAAGAACTAAAAACAATAATAACGAATTAGTATTCTCAGTAATTTAACTCGGAGAGATAAATCTTTAAACCAAATGTCGCATATAGACTACGCTTGTAGCAAAAGGGTCAAGTTATAGCAGATACTATTCATTGAATTTTATATAGTTGTTATATTTTATTTCATCTCGGATTAAATCGTTAATTTATTGGATAACATATTAAATCATTTTCCACACTCAAATCCTTACTATGTATTTTTAATAATTAATTTATCTTTAATAATTAATTGCTATTCAAATTTTAGGCAAGTCTAGATAATAACTCAAACAGCAGAAAAGTTGTGCTTGAACCTTCTCCTATAATCATTGTCTTCAAAAAAGTGATAGTCAGCACAATATGCGCACTGATATTTATTAAGTTCTTCCCATTGTTTCCAATTAAAGCTTTGAAAGGTTAGTGCAATGTTACTAGTACTAGTATCTTAAAATCAGAATACTTTGTGTATTAAAATATGTTAATTTTTTTCTTTCATTTTAATCATTTTTAGAAGATGAATTTATAGTGGATATGAACATATTTCAAAAAATGGTCTATGTTATAATGTCCACTACACTAGTACGATTTAAATACTATCATGCATGGATATTAGCAGATGCCATTTGTAACAATTCAGGTCTAGGCTTCAATGGATATGATGAAAATAATAATCCTAAATGGGATGGTATATCTAATATTAATATTCTGAAGTTTGAGGTAATTGTTCTTTCAAAAGAACCATTTTCTAATCATTGTGCATTACATAAGGAATATTTTTACTACTATTACATTTTTTGATTAAAAGTTTATTTAAAATTAACACTAAACACTAGAACTAAATATTTTAAATTGCATTATGCCTTTGCAATGTTTGGCTAAAATATCTACTTTGTTTATTTTTTTTAGTTTGGAACAAGCTTTCGTGAAAGTATAGCTAATTGGAATATGGGTACAAATAAATGGTTGCGAATGGTTGTATATGACAGGGTGTCCAAACACGGAACTGCGTTGACTTATTTGCTTTCAGCATTTTGGCATGGTTTTTATCCAGGTTATTATTTAACTTTTGCAACAGGGGCACTTTTTACTATAGCTGCCAGAAATGTAAGTCTAGTACATGACTTATTTCTTTAAAATGCATATTACTGATAATGACTATTATTTCTCAGATGAGACGTTGCTTTAGACCATTATTTATTAATGACAAAAGATCAAGAATATTCTATGATATTTTAACATGTCTTGTGACAAGAGTATTTATGGCCTATGCTACTTTTACATTTGTTTTATTGGAATTCTGGGCAGGAGTTCGAGTTTATTTGTAAGTAATTATTAGGCTGCCTCAGATGGGTTTGCAGACTTTCTTGTAAATTATTGATTTTAATATAATATATATATAATCTATTTATTTCAGGCATTTATATCTATCATTTCATATTCTGGGTTTATTAGCCCTAGTCATAGTTCCTATGATTCAACCACACATTCATCGATTATTTGGCTTGAAATCTTCCCTAAAAGTTAGTTCTAGACGTTCTGATAATCAGACTAACGATAAAGGTGCTATTACGGGAAGAATAGAAAGTTTTAATGATGAATCAAAAACAAAAAAACTCTATGCAGAGTTTTCCAAAGGAATTGTAACAAGTGATGTCTTACTCAACAATGTGATAGATTCTGTAAAAACAAATTAGCTCAAGTAATGGAGTGAACAAACTGATATTTCCATAAAGTAGAATTTATAAATGGTTAATGCTAAGGTTTGTCTTCCGCAAGCAGGAAACATGTTTGGATGACTGACTAATATTTTATATAGCCGTTGAACACCTTTAATAATTTAACAGATCTTAAAATGAGTATATTTAAAATTATCAAGTTTATTGAATAAAGGAGGTAATTTATTTCATTCAAAAGTACCCTTTACAATTTTATTAACTGTTGCATATTATCAAAATTTTGTGAAAACTGAAAGATAAAATTAAAATCAAATAATATTTAGATATAAAAGTTTTTATATATTGTAGATTTATATCTTATAATAAGATAAGCTAACAATAATGAATTTGTGTATATGTATCAATGTATTTTATATTCAAATTTTATCTTTTGCACAAAAACCATATTTAATATATTATCTACATAATATATCTTTTAAACAAAAAAACATTGATAGATAAACACATAGTGAAATATTATAAAAACGCTTGTTAAATGTGCACAATAGAAATATTTATTAACTGAGAAGTTCAGCTTCAGACTGTGATTAAAATTCAAATCAACTTTATCATGAAATTCGTCATTTTATTACACAAATCATTTCATTTTATTTATTTAAGTATAGTTTATTTAGAATATTTTATTGGTTTAATACTTAAAATAATTAGTAAAGTATTTTACTAATTTCAAAATAACTTTGTATGTATAAATGAAATACAATGCATTTATTTTAAATTGTAACTGATAATTTTTAAAGTCTATATTTACATAATATTTCAACATTGCAGTATCATTGTGGATTGATAATATCCATCACAACCTGTTGAATACCGTTGTGATAAATGAATTTCTTGAAGTTCTTGTGAACCAAATTCATATGAGCCAAATGTATTTAATATTATTGAAGCATTAAATGGTTTTCTTGCCATCTCCTCCGAGTCTTGGCTGAACAAAGAATTTAGTAATGTGACATGAAGTTTCACATGGTCATACTGTTTCTGTATCAAACCTGTTTGAAAAACGCTATCAATTCATATTTAACTCAACATAAAATACCTTAATTTATTATTAGAAAAAATTCATTGATGTTGATAATAAAACATTCAAACATACCTTTCCTAGAAAAAAAATCAACAATTTTATCTAATAAATTTTGAAATGTGCCATCATTACTCCACTGGGTCTCTTGAATACATCCGTATAAAACATCAACTGTTGATGGATCATCATTCATTATTTCTAGTCCAGATAAAGTCAATTTTATAGGCCCAAGTTTTTCAAGAATAGGACTACAATCATATCGCATGGGTAATCTTTTGATTGAGTTTATATTTATTTAAAATAACGGCACTTACTCTATTACAGATTTTCTGCATTCATTTAATAATTCTGCAGCTAGTGCTCTATCCTCATTATCCATAAGGCACATTGTTCCAATAGTTAAATGCAACTTTTCAGGAATTTGAAAACTTTTTGGATCTACAAAAATTAGTGGGTTTTCAAGAATACGTGCCTAAAAATAATCAACAACTTTCATATGTAAATAAATCACTCTAAATGAATAAAATTTCTTACTTTGAATTCCTGAAACCGATCTTTTATTTCAGCTGAATTAAACGGAATTGATAAGAAATGAGTAAACGGTTGCTTATTTCTAGATGCAATTACAATTAAATCAATTCTGCGCCTTGCTTTGAAAACATTTTTTTCAGAGTTGCCTGTGATTACTACATCACCTCTCTGACCTTTTCGAGGAATTGATATTTTTGTCTGAGTTTCTAATTCGATCTTTCTTCGAACTGCGCCTCTTGCTCCAATTATTTGAGCATAATAAAATCTAAAATAAAAAAAATTATATATGTTTAAAAAAACTATCATTTCCAATATCTTACAAATAGTTCAAATCTTTGATAAGATGAGTTCAATAGGCAATTTATCATAATAATCATTTCAATACCAAATTAATGTTTTTATAACAAATAATGGGTAGTACTGCCCAAAGGCAGGTCTGTGAGATAAGTTAAACTTGAACTCGGTTCAGGGAAGAAGTAGTGTGAGAGTTTTTCTCATTTTTATTTCACACTGCGGTGCCCGAGTTGGGCTTATTTTCAATTAGAAACATATTTTGATCTATATTTTCAATTGAAAATGGTCATCGCGCTGCCCGATGTCAGACTGCCAGAGCGGGAAATGTTTTTATAGTATTGTAAAAAAATGCTACCTAGCAATTGATATTTAATGTGGTTATGCATAATATTTCTTACTGTGGTACATGGAAAGACGAACGGAAGTTTCCATTTGCTAGGGTTTCAATAGCATATTCTGCTTCGCAATCATTGTTTATATCTTCATCACCTTAAAGATACAGAGATCATATAATAACAGTTTTGAGAAAATTATATAATTTATGAAAAAGGTACCCATTCCACAAAAATCATTCTCCTCAAGCACATCTGGTCCTGTGGCATCAGTGTTGTGTTCTGCATTTACTCTGTAACATCGACCTGATATCCAAACTAATTCTGGTTTTAAAATATCCATTTGTTGAAAGTATGATTGAAAAAATCAAAGAAAAATGAAAAAAGTGTAACTTATCCGTCGAACGTCAAGTCTACAGGAAATTGTATAATCAAAAATAAATAACCAAAAGAAAAGAAAAATTAAAAATACCAATAATTTTAATTCAATATGTGTATTGCAAAAAATAATTATTCCGTTTATTATTATTGTGATTTGTGTACTAATTATTATTATTGTGTAAACCTGTCGGGTGAAATTTCTCCTTTTGACGTTTTTGTTTTGACAGATTGTCCACGTGCGTTTGACAACTTCATGAACTTGTGCAAATGTTTGGCGCATTTTCAATGTGCATTCGTGCATTCATTGTTTCAGTGCGAAAGTGATGTAATTGAGGTTATACTTGATAGTTTTCGGCATTTAATTACATGATTTCCTTCTCTGATTGTGCATTAACCTAACATATTAAATAACTATTTTACAAAAATATTATTTACAAAATGTTACGTCGTACCAGCCAGAGCCTGTTACGACTTCAAATACTTAGAAGCAGGCAAATCAATATTTGTGTAATTCCAGTAAGATGTTCGATGGCGGTTGAATACAGAAATTTCAGTTGTGGTTTAGAAAGGAATAAGAACTTAATCTACAACTATAGCACAAGTAGTAATGCAAAAAGTTTGGAATTTGAGAAGGCTTGTGTGGAAACTTTAGAGTCGCTCAATGATTATTTTGAAGAATTAGTGGAGAATTCAGAACACTTGAAAAGTGCTGATGTCTCATATTCGGTAATGTTTAGTATTGTTACTTATTTTTATTATTACTTACTCATAAGTCGTTGAAGTTGTAATGCTCCATAATGTTTTGCATTATAATAAATGTTTGCTCATGTTATAGTCAGCATCAATGCATCGGGATGGTTCAAATGCATCCTATAAATAATTAATCATTACATAATCGCATAAGCCAATATGCAGTTGAAGTGAAATAGCATAATATTCAAATAAAAGTTAAGATAAACGATAAACTAATTCTTACTACTTCTAATTTATTTTCATCTTTTCGATTAGTTCTACATGTGACCATTACTTTTGTAATAATAGTGTTTGATCATATTATAATCTGTATTAATTTTCTGAAAGTGTTTCATCCTAGTTTAACAAATAAAGTGCTTTCAGTATATCAACCATTGAAATAAAAATATTAAGCGAAAGCAAATATGCTCATAAAGTAAAATAACATGGTAGGGCAGGGCGGGGCACAAATGTTCATTCAACTTTCAGTAGTTATACTGTCTAAACCAAATGTACTTAATGCACTGAAAGTAAAATAGCATGATATTATTCAATTAAAAGTTGAGATAAACGATAAACTTATTTTTACTATTTCTAATTTATTTTCATGTTTTTGATTAGTTTTACGTGTGACTATTACTTTTTTCAAAATAGTGTTTGCTCATATTATATCTATATTAATTTACTGAAAATATTTCATCCTAGTTTAACAAATAAAATGCTTTCAGTAAATCAACCTTTGAAATAAAAATATTAAGCAAAAGCATATATGCTCGTAAAATAAATTAACATGGTAGGGCAGGGCGGGGCACAAATGTTCATTCTACTTTCAATAGTTATACTGTCTAAACCAAATGTACTTAATGCACTTAAAGTAAAATAACATGATATTCAAATAAAAGTTAAGATAAACGATAAACTAATTCTTACTACCACTAATTTATTTTCATGATTTTGATTAGTTTTACATGTTACCATTACTTTTTTAATAATAATGTTTCGTCATATTATAATCTGTATTAATTTAGTAAGTGTTTCATCTTAGTTTAACAAATAAAATGCTTCCAATAGCTCAACATTTAAAATATTATTAAGTGCAAACGCAAATGTGCTCATAAAGTAAATTAGCATGGTAAGGTATGCTACAAAGGTTCAACTTGACTTTCAGTAATTATACTTTCTAAATCAAATGAACTACATTATAACAAATAACACATATCAAACGATTATAGAAATTTAATAATAGTAGCGTTTTTTTTACTATTTGTCTAAAATTCATCTTACTCCGCCTATGATTTAAAAAGGGACAGCCAGGGGCAAACATATTCAATTTTTAATTTCAAAGGCATTTTACAAAATAATTTCTATATTATTTAATCAATGCATTATACAAATTATATGGTCACATTTTTTAGAGATCACACTTTATATAACTTTGGTCTGGTATTTTATCAGAAATATTCATCAACAAATTTAGAATAACTATTAATTTAATTTATCTCTTGCAAAATAGCTTTTTCAACTTAATTCACTTTTTTCTTATTGTTATAACTTTGCCAGGGTAAGGGTTTAGTTGGTCTTTTTTACCCCACACACATGTAAGCTTTTATATAGACTATATGAAAAAAAAACTGTTGAATCTAACTTAAAATAATAATACATCTTATTAAACAAATAACGTATACTTTAAAACTATATTCAGGTATCATTGTCCAAATAAACGAGCTCAAAACCAAAAAAACTACCAACGAAGAAAAACTTTTTTTTATGAATATTGATACGTGGCCTTTCACCTTCTAATAGCAACGCCGTAAGTATTATGGTGATGGCTTATTACACATCTCTCGTCTTCTACTTTAAAATAGTATGGTTAAAAATTACTATATGTACTTTAAATGTCTTTATGATAGGCTTTTTAACCCTCGAGCCTTTAAGCCCTGCTTTACCCTAATAATATAAAACTAGATAAACGATACCCAACATCATATTGCCAGTTCCATATTTAATTTTTTTTTACATTTATTTTGTTGAAGCTTATTACTTCTAAGTTATTTCAAATATATTGAGTGATTTATCCTAGTTAATAAAAAAAAATAAGATGCTTTTAGTAGATGTACCTTTGAAATATCAATGTCAAGCGCAAAATCAAATTTACTTTACAGGCAAAATAGCATGATTCAAATAAAACTAAACGATAATCAGCATTATATTGCCAGTTTTGTGCTTCAATTATCTACATTAATTCTTCAAATCTTGTTAATACTTCTAATTTATTTTCAAGATTTTATTGTATTTTACATGTTACCATTATATCCAATCTTTTACATATAGTACCAAGTATTTTGACTTGCATTAGAAAAGTAAAGATAAATTTCATTTTGATTCGTAGACTTCTTATTCTCTGAATTATAATGTTATAATTTTTTTCTAGGATGGTGTGTTAACTATTAACTTTGGTGAACCATATGGAAGCTACGTAATCAATCGTCAATCACCAAATCAACAAATTTGGCTGAGTTCGCCTACTTCTGGGCCAAAACGTTATGATTTTATAGCAGATGGTTCTGGTTATTGGCTATACAAACATGATGGAATGTCAATGCATGAATTATTACAAAAAGAAATTGAACTTATAGTAAAATCTAAAGTGGACTTTATGAATTTAGCTCATGGAAGCAGATAGACTGATCTAAATAGGGAAACATATAAATAATCATTTAGAATATTAGGTCTTTCAAATTTTACAATATCATTTTAATAAAATATCATCATGGAGGTAATGGAAGAAGGCAACCTCATGGACAGAGTTCCAATCTTATTGCAGAGAGATATGCAATATTACCAAGTGAGTTTTATAGATATTAATGAGAGTTATGATTTGACTGATTGCCATATTTTTAATAAGATATTGTAATGATATTAAAGTTATGTATAGTACAATTATACAATTTTATATGATATGTTTTTGCTTCAATTTTATAATCTGTATTTTATAAAAATAAAAATGTTTTATTTGATGCATGTGTATTTTTCTTATTCATTTCTACTATATATTTTCTACTATTTATTTTTTTTATATATTTCTGATAACATTATTTTGCATTTTCTCTTTGATCAATTTTGATTTTTTCTTATTGTACTTACATTTTTACACTCACCTCTGTTAATTTGCAATAAACAAATAATATAGTAAGTGTACATTGACAATTTTTTTTCAAACTGCAAGTTTATTTTTGTCTAAATATAGCAAAAACAAACTGTGTTATCAGAAACCATTTGTCCCGGAGTCGTAGGTGGTCGATTAGATTTTCCACGATCTGCTTCTTTCGCTTCAGTCAAAATCGTTACGTGGTGGGAAGAAGAATATATAGCTGCTTACAGAAGAGGTTCTGGATTGCTTGAAGGTAATTTATCAATAACAAGTATCGAAGATATAATCAACATAAGTAATTAATAAAGAATATGAATGGTTTTGAAGCATTGATATACAAATTTTAAATTAAGCATTTTGTAGTTTTAGCAGACAAGTAGCGCATATGTAAATCAAAAAATATTATTGGTTATATGAAATATTTACACGCAGTTCATGCAATTTGCCACAACGCGAAATGCCACTTACAACTAGTTTCTCAAATTAAGTGAACAACGAAAGTTTATTTTATTCTGATATACTGATATGCATTACCATTATTGACTACTTTCTATTAATTAACTTAGTTTTATTGTCTTACTAAATCATAAAGTATTGCATCGCAATATTTAACTGATGGTATATTTGACAAACTATGGACACTATACGCCTATTAAAAAAAATTTCGTCTAAATGTGTTATCTATAAAATACTGTAATATTTTTAAAAGGAGGTGTAGCAGATGCCACAGCACCTTTAGAAGATTTAGAACTTAAATCTGGGAGTACAGATGAATCCGAGAATGAGGGTGCAAACGATAACATTATAAGAGCATCCGATCATGAAACAATTGTTAGCATGATTGCAAAATCTGCAGATCAGTTATTAGGTAACATAAAATATTACAATATTTTTTCATTATATTACTGTAGGGTGTTATTTAAATAGAAGTAGTATGCTTGTGTTTCGGTGAAGTTTCGGTGATCTTGTGCGGAGAAGTTACTGATTTTTGAACGATGCAATGTCGTTTACTAATTCCTATTAATTTTCGAGTTCCGCATTATGATAATTTCTATGATGATAAAAATATGCATGTGTTCAAATATATTTAAGAATATAATTTATTTGTTGCGTGAAATTTTTGTTCACTTTACTAAGCAAAAGTTTTTTGTTGTTACTATTTGAAAATTTGCCTTTTCACATTTTTTATTTTCTTCGCCTGAATTGGACATTTAAATATGCCTGAATTGGCGGAGTTCAAAACCGGAGTTTTCAATTGATAAAAAATTAAAATGAATGTATCCCATGTTGATAACGCAATAATCAGTGAGGATTGTTTATAAAATTTATTTATTATACTTTATGTTCTTTATGTAGTAATAAAGTAAGCCGAGAACAAATGAGAAGTACATTACCGATGTACATGCGGATATATGTTTACTTGTATCACTTTTTTAACATCAAATCAAATCCAAAGAAATTTGTGATAATATAGTTTTTAATTTATTGACTACTAATCTTTACCTAAGATTATATATATATATATATATATATATATACATTTTTCGTTTTTATATATCTTATTAACGATGTCTTGAAAAGGTGTTGTGGCCGATGCAGCAGGGCCTTTAGGTGAGTCAGGAACTACAGAAGTTCCTGAGTATGTTGGTGGATGCGGTGGCATTATAAGAGCATCTGATCCTGGAAAATTTGTTAGTATGATCACAAAATCGGCCGACCAATTACTAGGTTAGCAGATAAATTATTTTAAAAACTTATCACGATTGCTATTCTTATTTAATTGGAGTTTTAAATATAAAGTAAATTTTTCGTGCATACCGCTTCGTTATCTCACCGTCAGTAAAATAATTCAGAATCATGAAAAAAATGTAACGCTGTATTAAAAATCATTTTCAGAGCATTTACACACGTTATCACAAGAAGCTTTGGATCACGCCGATTTGGCAGTACTTACCGCCACAATTGGTGCCGCCGCGCTTATAAGAAATTGTTTATTTTGTTATCTACAGCGTGTCACACAAACCAAGTGTCGTGGACCGCCAGGTGAAAAATCGGGTTCTCTAAAAGTTTCCCATAAACAATATTCAGAAATGGCAGAAGCTTTAGCTGAACGACTACTAGATTTACACTGTAGGCTGCTTTCACTGTATATCTTACAAGATGCTGATTGTCTTGACTGGGAGAATCCTCAGCCGTTTTTTGAATCTGAACGCGGTTCATACATAATACAAATGTGGTGGCTATACATGAAAGGTGATAATAGTATTTTAGAATCAATAAGAAAATGTATTTTTGCTTGCAAGATGATAACGGAAGTATTTCACGATCCATCAAAAAAAATCGAAATATTCGTATATAGAGCGATTTTGTTTATTAATAAAGAATAACTAAAGAATACACTTTCTTTTATGGTATAAATTTATTGAGCACATATTATTATATATGAAAATAAGCCTTCGTTTATTCTTTCAATATACATGATTTGATAACTAAGTGTATCTAATGAATTATTTTATTTATAGGTACGCAGCAGGATTTGTGGACAACGGTGCCTCCACTAATGGCTCAAAGAGTATTTCAAGGAATGTTAAATGAAACTCTATCTATACTTACTGTTAGATATACCCAAGTAAGTTATTTTTTATATAAAATAATAGTTTCAGTTAACCATGCGCACGAATAAGGAGATGAATGGCTAATTTATATTATTAATTTATTGATATTTTTGCTGTTGTGTTTAATATGTGTAATGTTTTATTTGCCATTACGTTGATTGTCATTAAGTTTAATAAGATAGTCATAATTATTTCATAAATTATAGGTACATAGGATCTAGATTCTTGTATTTAAGGAGGTATTCTACTGTAGAATTTTGAAAAAATCGAAAGTTTTTTTTTCATATTTTCAAAGTTTAGTTATTCAGAAATATGTCATTAAAAGAATTTTTCAAAATTACTATTATTTCCCGAGTTATATCCGTTTTAGTGACGTGGCCTCGGTTCGGGTCCGACCGA
Source organism: Ctenocephalides felis (assembly GCF_003426905.1). Taxonomy (NCBI): domain Eukaryota; kingdom Metazoa; phylum Arthropoda; class Insecta; order Siphonaptera; family Pulicidae; genus Ctenocephalides; species Ctenocephalides felis. The sequence goes on along the minus strand of NW_020538040.1, from coordinate 52,390,926 downwards.
GTCTCAAAACTTTGAACGCGTTTTTCTCGGAACTACTTTTTTCGAGCTGGCGGTAAGGATATCTCGAGTTCTAATGAACCGATTTACTTCAAATTTGGAGAGGATCTTCTCTATACATCACTTTATCGCATAGACCTTTCCCAAAACTATAACTTTTTATTTAGTATTTTTAAAAAATTCGGAATTGTTAAAAAAAAACATGAAAAAAAATTTTTTTGTTCAAACTGCCGCCATTCAAACAAAAAAATTTTTTTTTAACTTATCCAAGGTTCATACGATAGCGGCATCTATAATAATTAAGAATCCATCTATTTTTTATGTTTCGGATCACCAGGAGGGTTGGAATCATGCACGCCATGACACCCTCGTTTTTTTTGAGCTCCCACTTTGACTGCTCATAACTTTGTGAATTCTAATTTTTTTTCTTTGCTAATTTTTTTTATGTAATAATAAAATATCAATAAACAAATGATAAAAAAATCGATATTAAAAATATTATTTGTTTCCTTTATACAGCGCTTCAAAAACCGGGCAAAATTCATGCTTCTACAGTAGAATACCCCCTTAAATCGTTCCATATCTAAAATTAATGATATTACTGAATAATAAAAATTCCAGACGTGTCCCAGCAGAGCTCGTGCTGACTTGCTAAGAGTCGATTTAGGAAATTTGCTGCTTTGCTGCGGGGAACTACTGCCCGCTGTCTGCGAAAGCGGCGAAGCATACAGCGGCATCAATTTGGCAGCGGAAGATAAAGCGGTTCGAGACATACACGCCAAATGCCAGGAACTTATGGCCGGATTGGTTTTGAGGGGCGCTCCACTTTCTACTTTGTACAGAGTTAATTAATTATTTTGCAAGCTTTTTAAACAATTCTTCACTACAGTATTAAAAATTTAAGCGACAAATCAAAATTATTTATGTTTCAGGTTTTTCGTAAGGATGTTGATCTAATAGGGTTATTTAAATCAAGAGGTAGCTGTGCGAGTCCATGGATAGTGATGACGAACCCACATCTCTTCTCCGCCGAGTCCGGAAATCAATTTGCAACTCGTATGCTTGATCTAACGCCAGGAGCAGCTATTGCATTGGAACTGAAGGTCTATTTGGCGCAGCCTCAACCTACTTGGCCACTGCTGTTAAAAGTAAGTTTAGAGAATCATTCATATAAGTAGTACAAATTTCTGTCTGATCTGATACAGACTAACAATAAGTTAAATTCAAAGGCATTTATCATACATTTTTAAATTATTAGGTAGAAGTAAGTTTAACATAGTTTGCATCACAATAGTTATTTTCATCCTGTATTTGAAATTGATACACGTGATATAATATGGCTTATGATAATCGAGAGGAAAGATACTGTACTATCAAAACAAACTTTTTCACATACAAATTCTGATAAAAAATATTTAATTTAAATTTCAGTTATTGCTTATGCGCGATTGTGCAGTATCTTCTATAATTCTACATCATTTAATTAATTATTTACCTATGTCTGATGATATGGACGGCGGGTCGGTAACATCAAAGAAAGTAGTTATCAAAACTCAAGCTTGTGATGGATTTCTTTGCACATACGATTGCTCGCCTTCGATGGATGATAATAAAAAGTAAGAGTTCAAAATATTTTATTTCTGAATGATTGTTTAACTGTTATTTTTTTATTTTATTTATCATAATTTGTGATTGTTTTGATTGGGCCAAGTAGTCGTCGCAAAGATCATTATTGGGACTAATAACTAGAGAACATGGATTCTTAAATTACTGATCATTTATTTAGGAATGAATAATTAATCAGAGCATACACTTTTATTCTACTTGTTTAACGATATGCCAACAACTACGATAATCTCAATGAAAAATATAATAAGGTAAAATATAGAGCACACGCATAATACACATCTTTTTTATGATTTTGGGGTACCGCGATGTTTGAAACATTCAATAAATGTTCAGAAAAAAAAAACAAAAATATCCGTTATATTTTTTACATCCGTTCAATTTGGTTCCGTACTATGGATCATATTCACCGATTATACTTACCAGAGTTAGTTTTCAACGTAGCTTTGGTCATGGTTTAGATTTAGAAGATCCGTATTCATTTAAAACGAAGTTTGATGTTTGATATGTTTCAGCGCACAAAACTGATGATCAGCAAAATAAAATTACTTACAAATAATTTTTTAATGTTCAAAAATTTTATAGATAAAAAATCTGCACACGGTTATATTTGTTATGCATAAAATAATTTAACTCTAAATAAACTTGTTTTAGTTATTTGAATAATATTTGAAGCGACTTTATGATTAATTTTATTAAAACATTTTGTAATCTAAGTTTCTAATATTATTGGTTTCATATAATGGTTTCTAACTGAACTATAGATTGCTACAGTTATTTAATATACACCATTACTTATTTAATATAATTTAAACGATTTATTAAACTTTAAACAAACCAAACTCATGAACTTCATTTTTTTTATTATAATGCAGATCAGGCATTCAAGATCCTATAGGAGCAAATAATTGTGCCGTCGTAGCCAGTCTCATTTATGTACTCTTGATAACTGGCAGACCTTGCGATCTTCAACACACCATTGTATCAGCGCTGGACAAATGCAGGGATAAAACATGGGCGGACTGTTTGGATAAAACTCAAGTAAAAAATCTATAATTCGAAAAAAATCATTTGTATTAATAGACAAAGGGGTCTACAACCAATGATTTTTTTTTAGATGTGGAATCAAAGAAGGCCACCGTGGCTGGAGGCAACATTGAATTTAATATATCCTATAATACAGCCAATCGTTCAATCATTGTGTGCTTATGTACATAATGGGTCCAGTATGTATCAAGTATGTTATATAAATAGTTAAGCAATTATGCATGTTCCTAAATCTATAACGGTATTTCTCAAGTTACTTATTTTTGCAATTTCCTATTTCAAAATTTAGACCTACTACTAAATTTATGCTGAAAGCTTAGTGATTTCTATTCGGACTTAAAAATACATATTTTGTTCACAATACGATTACTTTCTCGAAGTTTTGTCATGATTCTGTTACTCGAATGTAATACTTTATTTTTATTTCTTAATGTATATAGTTGTAAATTACAACTAATTAATCAGTTGCTATTAATTTTAACCAATATTAACTAATATTTAAAATTAATATTAACCAATAAAAATAAATAATAACTATGCACACATATACAGGCTATGTCACAAGCTTTAACCTATTTCACGGAGTTGCTGATTTGCTTACCATCCTCAGTACTAACATTATCGAACTTTTTGACGGAACTCTTACCAGCCAACATACACCCTATGGGACAATCAATATTTCTTCAGTTGTTATTGTCTGCCTTATACACGGAATTGATAAACTCGTCTGAAAAACAACTTATGATTCCTGGTCAAGTTCCAATAGATGGTAAAATTCTTCTAAATATCCGTGATCAATTGGCGGAGGCATTATGTTATATCGATGAAGACGATAAGCATGCTCAGCAAATGGCAGAATTTGTATCTCGTGTTCAGGACGCTGGTGTGGAGGACATGGTTGGAAATTTAGACGGAGATATTGCACAAATGGATAATTTTATGTTAAGTTTCGGTACCACATTAAATGTAAGTGCTTAACTGAAGCAATATTTTTTATTGTATAAATAGGTTTCAAAGATATTAAAATATGTTATATTCAGTTTAAGTAATTATCATAAAAATTTTAATTTTCAGATTGAGGATGAAGAGAATAAAAGTGCCAATTCAGCAATCAATCAAGCTTGCAAGGATTTGGGTATAGAATATACAAATTATGCTCCAGAAATGTCTGTCAGCGATGTACTCATGACATTTTATGGGAAAAAGTGTGTTAAGGTAATTTAAGCATAGTATTAAAATTATTTACCAAGTTCATAGTTGATAGTATGAAAATTTATTTTATATAGATCCAATATTTTTAACTACTTAGCTCTGTACATTAATTAACAAATTTTTATTTCTTTGTCAGATTTTGCACGATTATGTAACTTGTAATTCTGTTTGGATACTGCAAAAGTTAGGGGTTAGTGAAGTTCCTGTTAACGATTTTGAAAATTTTCCTGGGCAATTGACGACTCCTCCAAGAACTAAACTTCTGGAAACCATGTTTTATATTCGCCACAGACCCTTCGATCAGGTAAATCACTATTTTTTAAATGCTTTTCTGTTTTATTTTTCCGTAATTAAGGGGCACAACTAGTGTAACCGCCTAAAAAAAAGGTGATTTTTGGGAATTTATATTAAAAAAACTACTTTATCAATCATTTCAAAATTTCAGGAATATATTTATACATGTATTAAGAATGCATAGTAAAATTTTTGAAGAAAAAAATTAAATATTTTTTAAGTTATCGTCGATCTCCAACGACGCGACAAAAAAAGGCACTTCACTGCGGCAGTGATTCCGGCCTTCTACGTGGATGAAATTAAAAAAAAAATTCTTGTTAAGATTCGATTTCTTAATTCGAATTTCTTAATCGACTGCCAAAATTCGATTCTTCATTTTACGGAGAACTATATATAGAACATGTAAAAAAAATTGATAGTGATCGGATCATTTGTTTTTGAGTAATCACTGCAGCAAATTCGGAAAATGCTGTTTCGAGAAAAACGCGTTTAAAAATTAAATGTTCTTTATACTATATAGTATATAGTATAAAGAACATTTAATTTAACACATTAATGTAGACGAATAAATAAATATTTTTTTGAAAAAACGAAAATTCCGGGTACTTTTTGAACAGACCTCGTATAGTATACGAGTATACTATATATACTCTTTAAATGGCTGTGACTCAAAAACTATTTAAGATATCAATTTAAAATTTTGGTATGTTATTTTTAAAGGTATAGCCTATCGAAATATGGAAAAATTGAAAATTCGATTTTTTGAAAATTTTACACTAGTTGTGCCCCCTAATAAGTTCCGCCATACTTATTATTTTGTTGCTCTGTAGATGGACTAGCTTTTTATAAAAATTGTTAAATTAGCACAACTGCGAAAATAAATAGCCCTCACCTTGCACAATCAATACTCTCTTATTTAACTTAAAGCACAACTTGCATAGGTATTATTCTATAATAGTATATTATTGAAAAGCAGTTGATTAGCGTTGATCATGGCGTTCTAGAGGTCGACTTAGGGGTTACTTGGCTATAATGTTCACAGATTTTTTTGGTAAAGGAAAACGCATCTTATTGTTTGGCTTCTCTATTTAGATTAACTACTGATACTACTTGCAAGTAGTATCTTATCGTTCACAACTATCACGGTTCGTAAATTTGTATTGCTTAGTTGCCGTAGTTTCTAGTACTGAATATTTTTGCTGTTATTGTTTAATTATTTTTTTAACTATTTCTTTTTTTGGCGAATGGTAAAATTATTTGTCAAACGAATTTTATCATAAAGTTCTAATTGAACTTCCAATTCAAGTTTGTAAAGTTTATTATGTAATAATAAAGATGCTGATGGGAAGTTGGCAGCCGGACTGGTCGGTTTTGCTCGACACACCACTTGGCTTAACGCGAGAAAGAGCTTGGAGTCATATTTCGAAGAGATGGGAGTTTCGAAATCCTCATCTATCATTACCTGATGCAGCAATGGTGGCGCATATCACCAACAAGCTGAAAATTTAGATTATTCAAATGGAATTGATTTTCCAAAATAATAATTCGCATTTATTCATGTTTAGTAATATATTATTTTTTATATATTATATTAATAAATTTAGTTAAATGACTTTTTAACAAGATTCCTCTTATATGGATATACTATATATAGACTGATAAATATGTTGTAATTGTGTAATGGACATATTTGTATATATTCGTTAACATTATTAATAGTTTTCATAATTTTCTGAACTTCATAAATAATTTTTTGATAGTATTATTTATACATTTTATTAAGTACTCTTTTGTCAAATAGCTAAATACTACAGAAAGCGCAATACCTTTTATAAAAAATAGTTAACTTATGACTTACAAATTTAATTAAACAATACTAAATTTCAAAATCAATATTCGTTATTTTAGAAAACCAATTGTGCACTAATAATGAACTAAGTAATTAATCGCCGTTTTTAATCTATTTTTTACTATAATTTTTATGATATTGAGTTAATATCTACAATATTGTCTAAAATTAATATTGGCTTTGTTTATGGATACTTGTACAGATTGATTGGGCCAACTCAGTTATTATTTTAATATAAGTATTTTAGACGGTTAATAATTAATAGGGTTAATTTTTTGGTGATAAGTAATAATAAGTACAATAAAAATATTATACAAATTGTATATAATGCACGTATATAAAGTGCTAAGAAACCTTTTTGCATATTCTGAGAATGACTTGTTATGAGAGGTGCTTGTTTAGCGAAGTTTCTATGATGGTATATTATATGAATATGGTTCGAGTCGCCAAGTACGATCTATCATATCAAATTATCGATTTTGAAATGTATATTATTTACATTGTCAAAAAACTCCATGAACTGGCGAATTCATACGTATTACATTACAATTATTTTTTATTCTATTTTTATTATTTTTTTCTAAATATCTAAATACTCAAAAATGTACAATTTTATCTTATTCACTTCTTCATAATATAAAACATCATTTAAATCTAGATTCTTTGTTACGTTTTATTAGATTTATATAAATTATTAAAAAAGAATTATTAAGAAACATTTTATCTAGAGAACTCACTATAATTATTGTTTCTTACTATATTTGCTTCAATCTTCATTGACAATATACCCTTAATAGTCTTTGGATTCGATATGTATGAGACTGGATTTTTTCTCGAAGTTTTTATCAGCATTGCGTGATTGTTCCTGGCATTTTGCTTTTGGTCTTTGCCGCTCGTTCCCATTGTCTAGCAGCTTGTTGGACAAATCCGGGGCTGGTTGGAGTTATTTCTGATTCATGACAGTCTCCCTGTCTGGTGATTACAGCCCTGTCTCCAGAAGTCACTCGAGAGAAGACGGGGCTCTGTTTAGTTGGTAAAATGACGCTGGTTACTTGTTCTAACCTATTTAAATAAAAGAAAATCAAAAGTAATAAATTAGAAAATTAATACATAGATTACAAATTAGATAAAAAAATATTCCATAGATTGCTGTTTTTGTTCATATGTAATATTGTTCAGATAATTATCATTTATGAATTGATAAAGTGATCTTTCAATATAAGTAATGTTGATGCTGTTTTTTAGTTACCATCGCAGCAAGTTTGATTTGATTTATAATTATCCGAGAATAAAAGAGAAATATTGGATAAAAAGTAAGAATAGTCAAAAAAATAGATGAACTCTTAGAGTTCTGACCTTTGCGGGGCTGGTTCTCTCGGCAGAACAGCAACCATGTGGGGCTGGTATTGCGATGGGTGCTGCTGTTGTTGGGTTTCTAGTTGTTGCTCTTGGTATTCCCGTTGTAAATTTGTTTTCTCCTTTTCTTGCATTGACTCATCTCTAATGGAACCAAATTTCGTAAATTGAGCCACACCGTCCGTGACGTCGTCGAATCTAGCGTATCCGCTCGCGGGTTCTGTCTGTGAACCTTGCGGATATTACATTGATTTAATAAAAATAATTATAAGCTTACGATCATCTTTGCTTATAAAACCTAATATACAAATAATTACACAGGTCCACAAAAAATTGTCTGTTGTGGGTGTGCGACATTTGTTTTCCAATGTATTTTTACTGTTTACCACTAATCTAAAGTCAAAATTGGGGGTCTAACTGCAAAAACAAAACGGAGAAAAGTGAAAAAAACAAGTACAAAATCTCTAAATACCCTCAGTAATTTGCAAACATATTTACTCCCCATTACCTCTTGATAATTTAATAAAGTAAAGAAAATATGTTCGATACTTAACAGAGATGACAAATGCTTTGCAGAAATCCATTGCATAGATCATTTATAGATAAAAGAACCAGAAAATATTTTTTTATATATCTTATTTTGGCTTTAAACCCGTGGTTACGTTGGATAACATGTCGCACACCCAGCACAGCCAACTTTTTTGCAGATCTGTCTAATTGTTCTATTATTATAAATTACATTCATAATTTACTCTGTCTGAAAAAAGAAACAAATTCAACTGCATAAACTTGTTTGTCTTTCTACAATGTGGCAAAATTACTTTGCTGATTTGTGTTTGCTTAAATTTTGTGGAAATGATTCAATCTGTATACAAAGTCGAGAAAAGAAAACACTATTGGTTAGAATTATTACCTGATACTTTGAGTCCGGAACTTTTCCGTGCAGCGTCTACGATAAATAATGCAGCAACTAATAATGATAAACATCCTAAAATTGCTGCGTTGTCTAAAAGATTTTCTGGTATTGAGTCGAGCGAAGCCAATTCTAAAGCACCTAGAACCATAAAAATAAATAAACCCATAAAAGATAATAAAATATAATGTAACAGCATAGTCTCTTAAATAAAGTTTTGGCTTTGCCAATTTGGCACATATAATATTGCAAATGCACTCATATTGTTTTTATCACAAAAATACAAGCTAAATGTTTCACAAAAAAACTCATAGCTTGTTGAAAAAAAGGTGAAATAAAATAACGCAAAAGTTAGGGATCTATTTTTCAAGTATTATTTATTTAACGCATAATTAATGAAATAATTTGTTCGTGCGTCCAGGCTTGCAACTCATATTGAATCATAGGCAGTTTGCTATGAACTGAAGAAAATTTTCGATTATTTTTTTAGTTGTTGAAAAATTTAATAAACCTTCTCAATTTTTCGAAAAAACAGCTATAATTTAATCTCTATGATATTTAAATATTGATGCTGACTTCCAAAAAAGTTTAAAAATAATTTGTGTACCATTTATTAATATCATTTCTAATGAAAAACCGAATCAAATCAAAAAGATTAACACTGCCACGCACCAACTATTACTATGAAAATAATTTTTGGCATCAATTATAAATATTTAGGAGTATTTGCTTACGGTAAATTATAAAATTACAATACCGAAAAGTAATGCATTCATGCTTTCATTAAAAACGAGTTTGTTTTTAATTTAATCACCTAATATAATAAATAACACGGCGCCGATTCCTAACAAAAACTTTTCCGCAACACTGCCCGCTCTCGAAGCGCTACTACCGGAAAATATTCTTCCGAAAAGTAGTCCCGCGGTGATAATGACATATCCTCCATATACTGCGTCGGCCAGAGATGATCCTGCTTGGCTCCATGTTATATTATTCAGCAGGGACCATTCTCGTGATAATTTTTGGCGCAGGAGAAAACCTCTTGAAGCCTCATCGTCTGTTACTCGTTTGGTCGCCACGCAAGCACCGCAAAGTAACTGTAAAATTAAACTGTGACTAGTGGTGTATGGAATCGCGTCTAAAGGCAAGTTGCTGGAACTTCCAGTACTGTAATGAAATAGTCGAGGAATTTTAATGTTTTTAGCCTGAATTAGAATTGAAATCCAAATAATTTTATATATTACAAAAAAAATTGGAAATAATTTTTTTAGCGTCCCCCAAAAACTAATCATATTTTCACACTCTCACAAGCATAATGTTTTTTTCTAATTAGATAATCCGTTTCCTTAATTAGTGCTATTTTTTTGTATATTTTGCTCCCTATCTCCGAAATGACTAATCGTCAATACGAACCGATTCTCGTGAAAAATGTGGGCAAAAACTGTATGCACACATATATACACACACCCATACATTTTTTCTAAGATATGCCAAGATGATTTGAAACAATATAATGTATTAACTCAATTTTTATTTAATTGTGATTTATTTTTATTATAGTTTTAAAAAAAGATATAAATAGCTTTCCATAAAAGTTTAAAAGTGCAAAATTATCCAGACGAAAGAAATTAAAATTACACCTTGGTAGCAAATAGAAAAATTGTACATCGAACCAAACAAGAGCAATTTTTGTATTTTCTAAAATTTGTGTCCTTGTGAGATAATTGAAATGTTAGTTAGCCATAGTAAACAAGTATAGATTGTTTCTCTAAAACACAATTTTTTGTTTTTGTGAGAGAGTTTTTTTTTGTTAGTTTTCCGTACTTAACAAGTACAGATTGTTTCTTTAAAACACTATATTTTCAGTTTGTTCGTTAGCAAAAAATTATTACAAATGTAGCAGAATAATATTGGGGATTTTTTTTAGCATTATAGTTAAAGAATATTAGAACTCGTTCAAAAAATAACATCTTTAATTTTGTCTACTCTAAACTGACGATAATTCAAAATTCATTGGATTACTTCGAAGATAATAAATATATATATATATATATATATATATATATATATATATATATATATATATATATATAAAAATTTATAATATGAAATCGTTATCAAAACGTCTTATATCAAATTCATAGAATAAGGTAATAGTCTGTTCAAATGTTTAATCAATAACAATGATGCCCAATTGTTTTAAACAATCGCTCTTCTTGTTCAAGTCATCCATCTCTATTGCTTCTTGAGTACAGTAAATCATATTATATGTACCGAAACCAATAAACAAAAACATCACTTATATATTTGTTGATTTATATTTTATGAATCAAACTTTGTTTTCAAATGAAGATAATAACTAACTTTGCAGTTCTGTTTAATAATGTCACGTAATAAAGCGATGAATTCAATGTATTACCCATTAATATTAAGAGCTGTCCGCTGTCGCAAGTATTATTTTAAAGTTATAATAATAAACATCGTTTTACTATAATAACTGCAAAAATCCTAATATATATACGAGGTGTGTTCAAAAAGTACCCGGAATTACTAATAATTAAATTTCGCGGGTCTGGAGTGTCTGATTGTCAAATTTTTTTTTTTATTGTGTTGGTATACATGCCCCTAAAGTATGATGAAATTTTCAGCTATATTCACTGTTTACTTTGTCTGTGGTAGTCGCTAAGGTTCGACGTGTTTTTCTGAGCTCGGCGATTTTTACAATGGAAGAATTGAAAAGTCAAAGAATTTGTATTAAATTTTGCGTAAAAAATGAAATAAAGTGTTGCAAAGTGCAAAAATTCACCAGATATGGCTCCGTGTGACTTTTTCCTATTCCCAAAGTTGAAGAGACCCATGAAAGGACGGCGGTTTTCCTCGATTGAAGAAAATCGCTGAGAGTGCTCAAGGACATATCAAAAAGTGAATATCAAGGGTGCTTCGAAAATTGGAAAAAACGCTGGCATAAGTGTATTATATCTGGGGGGGACTACTTTGAAGGGGACCACATTAATGTAGACGAATAAATAAATATTTTTTTGAAAAAACGAAAATTCCGGGTACTTTTTGAACAGACCTCGTATATATATATATATATATATATATATATATATATATATATATATATATATATATATATTGATAGACACATACCATATAATGATTTATTAATAGACAAAGTTCCATTTTGAACGATGTAATATCTATAGATAGATATTGACGTAAAAGTCAATTTTTACGTTCTATTTTCTAAAGCATGTGCTTCAATATCATTTAACTTAAACTATCACGAGTGAGGTTTTCGAATACTTATTGATGCAGAATGACAAGAAACCATTAACACAAAGAAAATGTTTATAAAATTTTAATTTTAATTTCTAGCTTTAGCTTCATTTATTAATATAAATAGACATAGTTTGGTGACCGCAAAATAAGCGCTTCCTTACATGTAATAGTTATTAGCATTTAATGCAGCGGGGCATCCATGAATAACGTGATCGATTTTTGAAGGATTTTTGGACCCTCTCCCTTCCTTGGTGATACGTGGTGATATTCGAAATTACCTTCCTCTCTCACTAAATATAACGTGTATTTTTAGTTACGAGAAAGAATTGTAACATTTTTGAATTTTTTTGACGTAACTTCAGGTAAAAAATAAATACACGTGATACCGCTTTCATCCCCACGTGATATTTTGTCATTTTTGCCAAACCTCCCTCCTCCTAAAAACCTCACGTGATTAATAAACGCCCCCTCACCAGATTTATCTAAGTTCATTAAGCAAGGAGAAATTTCTGTTTTTGCCAAAAAATACGTTATCCTAGTTTATTTTCTAGACATTTCAAGTCATTTTTAATCGTTTGAGATCGAAATTTAGAGCATAGAAAAATAGAGAGCATATTTTTAACCATTCGTTGACGTTTTTTCAAGATACAGTTACACTAATTTCAAAAATTTAAAAGTGATTTGATGAAACTCTTTAAACGCTTGTATTGATTCGTTTTGCAAGACGATCAGCCGAGGCGTTTCTTTAGAATTAACAAGAAAGTACAAAAATTTTAGTCCACGTCTAATTTTGAAAATTCTAAAACACTTTAAGACATCAGTTGGGAACCGTGCAGTTAAATTTGTGGTAAAGAACGGAAGGATGTTTCCTCCATAATATTTCCCGTAGCGCAAGTTATAGTAATCGCAAAAAAAATCGAAAATGAAAATTTTTATATATCTTTACGTATCAAAAGTTTCTGAACATTTTGGCTTACCTTAGAAAAAATGGATGTGTGTGTGTGTATGTATGTATGCAAGTGTCGATTCATTTTTTCGCCGACGTTTTGGAGACCAGACCTATCAACCGTTTTTGGGAGACCCAAGCGTCCGATGTGAATAATTCAAAAAATATTTTACTTGTATTGATGAAATAAAGAATTGATTAAATTTTTAGGAAGGCAGGTGCAGCGGTTTCGAAGATCTGATAAAAAATGTAAAAAAATGTCATTTGGCGGTCAAAAATGATCATTTGACAAAAGCACATTTTGTATACATTTCTGAGTTCCATAGCAAGATTTATAATGTTTAACAATTAGACTGCAACGCGGCGCTTACGTGCTTTGACATTTTGTCTCTAAAACAGCTAAGCATTGGATAAAAAAATACCAAAAATTTTGTGAAAAAATCAAATTAAAAAAAACATTTTTTTCAAAAATTTTAAAGTTTTCAAAAATCTATTTTTTCAAAATAATCAAAAAATTTTAAAGCTTTTAAAAATTTTAAAAGATATGGAAATTTTCAGCAGTTTGCCTTATAGCACGATTTTGATAATCTGTATGATGATAAGGTAAATGCTTTAAATGATTTATGCTTTGTATGATGCTTTATTTAAAAGCTTTGTATGATAATAGAGTAAATGGTCTAAAAGAATATTGTAAAACATTATGGGCCTCATTATTTATAAATTTTATAAATTCATTAAAGTTTGGAATAATGGCACGCGCTTTTGAAACATACACCGTATTTATTCTAAAATGTGCTCTATAATTAGTACAATTACATATTATAAGTTTGGTTGTAAGATATATATTAGAAATCTTTTTGAATAGTTATTAGTAAAAAGCGAAAGCTTTATTTTCAAACAAGCAGTTGACACCAATAGTGTATCTAATACTCTGTGTCCCTAGAATTAAACAAAAGAACAATATTTCAGTGATTTCAAAATTTGCTGTAACAATATGACCATAAGTATTCATTTATTTATAATTCACATCATTTAAAAAAAAATTCCTTCGTGAATAATTTCTCAACTGTTATTAATTTCTCCGATCAGTTCATGGTCTTCTATTATTATAATCTGCTGGGATTTCGATAATGAGCAATAATAATTAGCGTTGAATAGATCATGTGAGATGTGAGAGTGATAGTGTTTCTATTCCGATATAATTAGTGAATTTCAATGAAAGCGTGAAGAATCTTTTTTCTTAATATGCATTATGCATCGCAAATTGATTAAAGCTCGCGTGGGAATAATGAATCTTTGTATCTTATGACGTTCATAATTAAACTAAGATCGAGGTATTTGCTTCATTGTTTATCGTGACATGACTCAGAATGGAATAATGATTTTGTTTTGTAGGATTTACAAATAAAATATAATATTTGATCGATATATTTTTTTTACTAAAGAATTCGTGTCAGGTTTTTAGGATTCTAAAATTTCTCTTATCACGAAATTATTTTGAAATGTTATGCTACTGTTTAATTTTTCAATTTTACAGCTATATTTAACAAATGTGCATTTAGTAAAATCATATCCTTATTATTGATGTAAATTTTTGTAGCTTTTGATAAATCGCATATAATATAATCATATAACAATTGAGCATTTGATAACAGAAAATAGTAATTTTTCATTATTTTAAGTTTAACGGTTATGTTTTTATTTTATTGCGATGTTCATGAAAAAGATGTCCCATAAACTGCTTGAAAATAAAAAATTATAATAAAAATAAAATACAACCGAAAACTCAGGAAATATTACCATCTTTGATTTTTTTTATTAGTTAGTATAAAATGATTTAATATATAAGCAAAATGATATAAAATGAAAATTCAAGAATAATTCACATCGGATCTTATGTACTATATGCAAAGTACATATATATTAAAATCGGTAGGGACTTCCAACGGATTAATTGCATAAAATGTTTTTTCTTAATATTCTCAATTTTATTTACAACTGTCCAGTTAAGGACATGAATAAATGTTAAACACGGTATTTATTTAAATTACCAATGTCAACGTTTCTAGTTTTGTTTCTCAAAAGTAAGCATAATAAGTTACTAAAAATATTTTGTTTATAAAACTCTAGCAATTGATTCTGAATATTTCAATACGTTTGTTATAAATATTTTTTGTGTTAAAATTCAATTAAATAATTATTCATTTGTGATGGTAAATTGATGGTTAATGGTAGCTATTAAAGGAGTATTCTAGTGTATAAATTTCAAAAAATCGTTTTTTATGTTTTCAAAGGTTAACTATTCAAGAATATTTGTATTTTTAAAAATTTAAATTGTTTTCGGAGATACAGCTATTTGACCATGGTAATCCTCTTCTGTTTCCTACCTTTTGCGGTTTTCTCAAAACTGTCTTTTTCAATACGATGTCCACGATTTCTCTGGGTCTACTACAAATTTCCATTTTTACTATTTTTAAAAATTCGAGAAACTCAAAAAAGTGGTAAGAAAATGTTTTATTTTTCAGACAGTCGCCACTTTACCAAAAAAAAATTCAACTTAATCTTAGTATAGTATACCTTTGCAACATCATTCTAGATTAATAATCTTTTTTTTCATTTCGGATTACTAGGAGGAGGGTTGCAATCGTGGCCATGGTCACGTGTCAACTTTTTAAAACCCGTCACTTCAATCACTGCTATATTTTTCACTGTACTGTAACGTTGATAAATCAATTATAAAAAAATGATTGCCTGCTTTTTACGATGATTTAAAAATGACCTAAAATTCATGCCTCTACACTAGAATACCCCCTTAACGTAATATTTGACTTATGTATATTATCAAATTTTGGGCCTTATTTGTGAAAAAAATGTGCACATCATTTAAGATTTGGAACGGAACTATGTATATATAGATATATTTTTAAATCTTTATTTTAAAAATTCAATTTTAAAATGTCGATTTGAATAATGTAGCGAAAGTTTTACGGTTGTGATTAATTTGATCGTTTGAAAAGCTTATGAAAATTGTAACTGATACCTTTATCATTACTCTATCATTGTATGCATTTAGAATTGATTATATTAATTTAGGAATTTGTTAAAAATACTAAAATATCTCAAAGAATATAATACAAACAAATAATAATTTTAGCATTGGTAGAGTTGCGGAGTTTAACTTTAATCAATTGAAAAATATTTAATATGAAATTTGTTGATTATTTACAAGTTTTTAAAATAAATTAATAAGTGGAATCCAAAACTAATATTTGTTATAGTTTTGTAAATGTAATTAAATGAACACGTTAAACTGCAATTAACTAATCGAATCACAAATTCCATAAATTTAACATGAAATTATAAAAAAATGTTCACATTCAAAATTACTTGATTCACTTAATTTGTACAATAATTCACTTACAACTTCAAACACTTTGAGTGCCACCCACTTGTCACACACCACCATTATTACAAATGCTTATGGAATAAGATCAATAGCATCGTTAATCATTAAAATTTGTAAATGTTATGCGAACCGCAGACGTTTAACGTTATTTAACACAGTCGCTGTGCCTGGTCATTTGCTAGTGCAAGTTTTGCAAACCGCGGCTAAATAACCAGCCTGAGCATCGGCTTTGCCTACACCTAGCTAGATAACCACTAACAATACAATAATATTATGCAGCGAGGCCGATCACGCGAACTCTATCTGTTTATTACGGCGGCTCCGAACCCGTGGCGCGCGGTTATAAAAAATTCCATCTATCTAAACTAATTTCCAGTCAAAAAAGGATATACTAGTAACTACATAATACTAAAACAAATTGTTGAAACTTCCCGTACCGAAAATCAAAATTTTTAAAAAAGCTTTAAAATTTTTTAAAAACTTTGTTAAAATGAGATTTTTGAAAATTTCGATTTTTTTTTAAAGTGGACTTATTATTTGAATAAAAAAAATAGATTTTTCCATATTCCAAAATTGTTTTGAAAATTTTAAACATTTTTTTTAAGCTGCGTAGCAAGCGCCCAAGCGCCGCGTCGCAGTCTTACGGATAAACACTGGTATGGAACCCATATCATTGTGAACAAAATTGGTACTTATTATTAAAATCACTATATACAAAATACAATATCTGTTAATTTGATGTGCAAATGTCTAATGGATCATTTTTGACCAAATGCCATTTTTTTTAACTTTTTTTTTATTGGATCACCGAAACGGCTGGACTTGCCATCACAAAAAATTGACCTGTTTCTTCATTTCGTCAATACAAATAAAATGTTTTTTTGAATTATTCAAATATGTTAATCCGTGTTCGCGAAGTCGTCGATAAAAATTTGTATCCGCTCGTACACATGCATCCATTTTTTCTAAGGAATGCCAAAATGTTCTGAAACTTCTGAAACGTAGATATATAAAAAAAAATCATTTTCGATTATTTTGCAAAGACTATAACTCACCCCACGGAATGTTAGAAATAACACTTTTCACAGATATCTTTGCTTTTGTAGATATCAGCACAACATTAAAAAATCAAGAAAAATGATCATAGTAGTAAAATGTATAATGATATAATGGTAAGCTATTTGAAGTGGAAGCATTTGTTTCTGATCAAAATATTATTATGTATTTTTATTTCGATTATTGTTTATTTTGGTTCATGAAAATATGTACCAGCTATTTTTGAATTGGATATCGCTTAAATGGCCACCTCTGTATGCAAACCAAATGGTTCCAGGGCCAATGCTTTCACTTTAAATGCCCTATCCATTATCAATGTACATTGTACAATGTATTACTTACGGATGTACTTACTTTATACAAAAAGTGAGTGCTGTTTACTGTCTATTTATTAGGTTGGAAATGCACAATTATTAGCCAGATTAGCCATTAAAAAGTATGCAAGGTCTTGTAATTCAATAATTTCTGCACATAAATATTAGCAAAAAAGTAAGTTTATAAACAAGAATTTATATATGCACATAACTCATATTTATAAAAAATGTTATTAGGTACAACAAATTACTAATATGCTTTAAAAATAAACAGTTTTAGTGCATCTTGTGTTAAAGTTCCTGTTCGTCTAGTGGGTTGTTCTACAAGCAAGATACTTGATAATTTCGTAGGCTTTATACATGCAATTTGTTAATACGAACAAAATCAATTGCCAAAATTTAATTAATGTATAGATAATTGCATAATTAGGCGGTTTCTATAAACGTAAAAACACTAACAATAACAGTATTTTTTCATTGTATAATAATTGTTATATCTATTCTAAGAGACCAACAAGTAACATTGTAGGATTCGAAAATGCCTTTCAAATTACAAAATCTTCTAACCATTGCCAGAGGTTTTGTGATTGACAGGTATTAATGTAGGAATGTAATGTGAAATGTAGTGTTCGCCTAGTTTTTTGGCCGGTGAGTTTGGGTAATCTTCGAGGCGACTTTTGTACATTTCTGAGTGAGTTTGTATTTCATCGTCTATCGTATCTATCATCGTATTTCATCAATCAATTTGAAACGTAGGTTATAGATTTGTTATTGTTTTATCAGGGCATGTTAAAGTTTTTTTATGTTGAATCAAATAATTACCTTTACTGTGTACAACAGCAACAACTTTTTATTTAAAATCTAATTTCTATATTTTAAAACGTACCGTCAGAAGCAGCACTCTGGTCATCCTAATTCGAACTAAATAGTTTTGATTATTCATTACATGTATTAATATTGCTTCAGACAACAGTGCATTGCTTAATATTCATATAAATAATGATTAATAATCCTCAATAATAGTTATTTCTCGCTGAATTGTTGATCAAGTTAAATGAAACCTTGACAAATAATAAGCTAAGGCAATAAAAACTTCAGAACCATTGCTTTAAATCAAGGAATCATAATTTGACGAGGTTGAACGTCGTTTCCCATAGAGAACAATATGACTGATACACCGCCATGTGAATTCTTCAGAAGAAAAATTATACATTATAATATATTTCTAAACATGATAATGATACTTATGAGATGAATACTTATTTAATATCTAAGTATTTCATTCAAATTTAACAGATAAGTGGCACAATGAAAATGGTCTATAAATATCAATTTTATCTGAATTATTTTTGTACAAATATACAAGGAAAAAATATTGCATTTACATTTCTCAAACATTTTATTTACTTTTCGACGTCTTCGGTTTGCTATGCCAATTTTGTTTTACTTCACAACTTTGAATTATTTTTTGTGAACGTCAAATAGAGTTGAACTGGCAAGTGCAAGATTCTCTTCGTGTTAACCCTTTCCACTCGCCAATTCCGAGATTTATATGAATCTTGCCGCCAATTGTTTACAACCGTATCTAATAATTGCATAAGTACATCGTAAAATAAAATATTCATATAATTCACAATCTATAAGTTCATAAAAAATAATTCAAAGTTGTGAAGTATACTCGTATATAAATATATATATATATATATATATATATATATATATATATATCTTTTTTACACATTGCAAATACTGATTTGTAAGTAATATTTTCAATGAGATTAATTATTTGATTGATTTATTGTATATATGATCAAGTCCTATAAGAAAGATTTCCATATAATTGTGACTTGTGAGAGTGCTTTAAGTCAAATTGCTCGAACTTTCAATTTTATAAACAAATATTGGATAAGCAAAATCAACCAACCGATTGACACAAGAAAGTAGTTCATAACTCCCGAACGATCATAATAGATAAATCACGATTCTTAAATATGGCAATAATCAAAATCATTTGTTTAGTTAAAATATTTAGTACGCGGAAAAATATTTCACGCATGGTGCCGAACTCTAGATTGTATAATCAACAGAGTCAATAAAAATGATTTGCATATTATTGTATTATAATCAAAAGTTTAGGTTTTCATTCTTATTAAAATCGGTAGATTTTACGTTTTTCAATAATGTGCTTACGGTACAATTAAGGCGCCTACTCGCCTTAGTCGTACCACCTATTGGCTTAGAATTTATATATAATTCAGTTTGGAATCAACCTTTCTTTAGTTATTAGTTACCAAGTCGAACATAATTATTAAAATAACACCTAAAATAAAATTATAATTTCAAAAAGTAATGAATGTAGAGGAGACTGGGTACAGTTGTGCCAGGGTGCGGTAGTGACAGATCGTCATAACAGCTAAACTATACTCATTTTTAAAAAGAGTCCAGGGGGAAAAAGATATAGTATGTTAATTATTTGAACAAGTTAAAAAAAATGTCAACAAATAGTTAAAGTTCAAATTAGTCGCAACTGATTGCCAACTACTTGTTGCCATCCATTCAAGAAGCCAGATAATAAACGTCAAAACAATTACTGAATGTCCTAGTATGACAAATTTTAAATAAAAGTTTGAAATAAAATTGAAAGCTGTAGTATTTTTACCCATTTGTATAATAATGACAAACTACATATTACACATATAAATTGTTGCAAAGTGTTGACCTAACTTTACACGGTGTTGTTTTTCAGGGCACATTATCAGTTGGAAAACAAACCGTGCGACCCAATCGTGTTCACATTGACACGTCAATGCTAAATAGTTTTATTAGTTCTCGTACATGATATCAATAACGCCGATGTTTGCATTAATTTCATTATTAATGGTCTCAGTCGATTACACTTGCATGGGTGTGGCGCATCGGCGAAATAATTACCATTCGCGTTCGCATCTCAGTAAACAGGTAGTAGACAAACGTTTAAGAGGAAATCTTCGACTGTAATTTTTTATATAGATTCATGATAAATTATGACGAATATATATATATATATATATATATATATATATATGAGTGAGTTCTTGAGGGCGATACATCAAACAAAGAAAAGCCAAAGATTTATAAAATAATCTTTATTTCCAAACGTTTCGACATTCAATTTAATGTCATCATCAGTGGATATTACGTTGGTTGGTTACATATAGAGAAGTGTACACAGCACTAGAGATTGGCACTAACATTTATACAACTAACTTGTCAGCACTATGCATTTTTTATATAATTTTTTTGTATGATGTAAACAGAAAAATGATAGTTTTATTGAACAAAAATGTATGTATTGATACATGCCTCGGTACTAGCAAAGTACAGAAGTCGTGGCAGAAATTACATAATTCTACTTACATTTTTGTTCAATAAAACTATCATTTTTCTGTTTACATCATACAAAAAAATTATATAAAAAATGCATAGTGCTGACAAGTTAGTTGTATAAATGTTAGTGCCAATCTCTAGTGCTGTGTACACTTCTCTATATGTAACCAACCAACGTAATATCCACTGATGATGACATTAAATTGAATGTCGAAACGTTTGGAAATAAAGATTATTTTATAAATCTTTGGCTTTTCTTTGTTTGATGTATCGCCCTCAAGAACTCACTCATATATTTCAACATCAAAATTAACTACTAAATCATATATATATATATATATATATATATATATATATATATATATAAAATAATGTACAGAAATATGACAATATAATCAAAATGAAAATAATAAGAATAAATGAGTGAATATAATAAAAAAAATACAATGCAGACACAAAAAAGATCAGTGGCAATTTATTAAAGTCATATTAATATACCTTTTAAATTCTAGTCCATTCAAAACAAATTCGTTTTTTGTCCAAAAAATTTTACTTATATTTAAAAATAGTTCAGAATGCTTGATACGTTGAGAAAACCAAAATTTGCAAATCGGATTTTTTTGGCGAAAACATAAACTTCTCCTTCGGGTATTGAAGAAAATATTAATTTGGAATATGTACCCTATTTAACTTTATTTGACTGCAGTAAAAGCCGGCTATTTCCATATTGCAGGCAATCCAATTTTCCAAATGTATCCAAATACAGATAGATGTATTGATGGAATTAATTGCAAAAAACGTGCTTTGTTCTATTGTTCTCCATATTAATTACCGATTACTATATTTTTTAACTTTCCGTAGGGTAAGTTATTGTAATCGTCCAAAAATGGAAATTCAAAATTTTTTACATTTCCTCACGTTTTGAAGGTTTCTGAATATTTTGGCATATCTCAGAAAAAATGGATGTATGTGTGTCTGTGTGTGTGTGTTTTGTATGTCCGCATTTTTTCGTTCACGTTTTAGGGCGCACGGATCAACCGATTTAAATGGTTCCAAAAACATTCGATTCCTATTGATAAGGAGATGTGCTGATTAGTTTTTGGAAAAGGCAGGACCAGACGTCACGGAGATACAGAGGAAAGAGTGCAGAAAATAGAAATCTAGATTATGAGAGAACGCAGCATCCGATTTCAATTATCTAAAAACATTCAATTCGTAATGATGGGGAGAAGTGGTGATTAGTTTTTGGAAAAGGATGGTCCAGCCCAAGGGCGAAATATTTTTAGAAAATCATTAATGTATAAATATGTGGTATATAAATGAAAGGGGCAGCTAACACAAATTACATTGATAATTTACCCATTGCAATGCTAAAATATTTTAGTATATACTAATATCCATATTTGAATTGTTATGCTATACTTAGAAAAATGAGTGAGATTTGAATAACTCCGAAACAAATGCCAGTTTTTTCTCAAAAAAAAGTTTTATCTTCAGATTTTAATATTAAATTTATAATTTTTTTGCTAGAATTCTGCAAGACATGTACTTCTTATGAACATCGGGAAATATTTGTACAATATGATAGCCTACATATCAGTTAGTTTTTCGTTGCCAATATCTAAGAATTTATTTAAGCTTTTTTTATAAGCTCAGAAAAATCTTGATCGAACTTCGGTTAAAAACGTTCACAAAAAAAGGCGATAATAGTTAATCGATCGATTACCGAGCTATATAAAAGATGATTGGATTACTAAAATGACTATTATAAAACAATGAATTTGGAGTTGTATGTAGTTTTTCATTCCGTATTAAAAAAATGAAATATAGAACAAAATTCAAAAAAAATGTTACGGTCGTACAACCCATGATAAAAATAAAATGCTTTTTCTTTTCGAATAAAATTGAAGCTTTTTCATAAACACAAAAGTCTGAACTAAACCTAAGATTTATTGACTGAGCGCGGGAATAATGTAATTGCAACAAAATTACAAAATTGCGATAATAAAAGAGCAAAAACACAAAATTGAAAATAGTGTATATTTTATATAATTACGAGTGAATATTATAGATTTTTATAAATATTTTAATACAAAATGAAAACAAATAATAAATAAACTAATATACTAGAAAACTTTAATAAAAAATTTGGCACTGTTTTTTATATAAGCTGATCAATATCAGCCGTTTTTTTAAATTTATGTTTTTTATTTTAATTTTTTTAATGCGGAAAGTAGCAACGCGTATGCAGTTTTGATATGTTTTACTCAGTTTGATGATAGAAATTAACATATAGGTACACAAAAAGAAGTTGTCTGGATTGGATATATCATGATTACCAATACACCTTTAATCGCTGAAGATAAATCTAGAGTCAAAATTGGAACATAAAATATGGAAAAACTTTTAAAAACTTGCACAACCTTCAATCTATTTTTTTCTGAATTAATTATTATCCGGCAATTTTTCTTTTGTAGACCTGTCTAATTGTTCGCACACATACGTACTTCCAAAAAAAGATTTTATCATAATTTGATTTGCGTGTTTTTTTCAAAAGCGAAAATTTCTTAGGGCTGATATGAGATTTATGAAAAATTTCTATGTTTACTGAAAATATACATTTGTTAAATTTTTATTATTTTGCTTGGTAAATGGCGAAGAAAACATTTACGGTTTTGTTTGCTTTGAACATTTGGAATCACAATTAAAATTTGTTCACATTTTCTTTTTCTGAATATGAAAAGTAAAACACAAGATGCTGCAAAAGATATTATTCTTTATTACCGAAATGACAATGAAATGAAAGTACTACAATTGTTCTTTCATATCCAAAAACAATTGTAGTTTGCCATTTGGATCGTATACTACTTAAAGCATTGCATCCCTGTTGAGCTAATGTTCTTTAGTATTGAAAAGCACATCGCCATATTCTCGCTATAAATTGTCACAAAGTCTTTAAATTCACGATGATTTAACCCTCGCGTCTTTATAAGACTTACTTATTTAATTATTTTAAATTTATAATTGTTTTTGGACAAGTTTTTTCAATTTTTCTTGCAATATTGAAGCTTGTTAAACTAATATTTAACTTCCCGTAGGGTAAGTTATTGTAATGGGCCGAAAATCGGAATTGAAATTTTTTACATTTCTCGACGTTTTGAAGGTTTCTGAACATTTTGGCATACTTCAGAAAAAATGGATGTGTGTGTGTGTGTGTGTGTGTATGTATGTATGTATGGATACAAATTTCCAGTCACGTTTTAGGGCGCACGGATCAACCGATTTGAATGGTTCAAAAAAAAAATCGATTCCTATTGATAGGGAAAAGAGCTGATTAGTTTTTGGCAAAGGCAGGTCCAGCCGTTTCGGAGATACGGAGCAAAGAGTGCAGTAAATAGAAATCGAATCGAACAAGCAGAAAGGTACGGAATTAAATGTACAAAAAATGGCAGTTTTTGAGAGAACTAACAAAAACACTTTCTGCTTGTGTTGACAATTGCTTTTGGGAGTTTTTTTTTCTGTATGTCGGAAATAATTCAAATTTTAATTTTAATTCTAATTCTTGCTAAAGTTCTAAAGCTCACTTATATACTTAAAATAAATAATTTTAACTTTGCAATTCAGTTTATATCATTCTTCTAAATATGAGGCAATGTTACAGTATTTATTTATAATAATGTATTTGAAAACATTTAATATTCCTCGGACATTTCGTTACGGTACGGGAAGTTCCGTACCCGTACCACTAGTTACTATATCGTTTTGAAAATCCATTCGATTTTTATTCCAATTTATTCAAAAAAGTTCAAAAGCCCGCCACATTGCACGACACGCTTGTTTGGTGATTGGTATTAATTTGCTTATTCTTTAAATTTTAATATGCATATATAAAATCGGCGCAGTAAACGTTTCTAATACATTTTATTTAAATATTCATTTCATAGTATAAATATAAAATGTACTACAAATGTACAAATGTACAAATTTGTTTCTTGGTTTTTAATCCTAATTTTATTTCATTCGCATCTGGCAACACCAGTCCAACACAAAAGTCAAACTTTGTTTTTGGAAGTGCAATGATTAGTCTATTAATTAATTAATAATTAAAAATAAGGCAATAAAATATATTGC
This sequence comes from Ctenocephalides felis, assembly GCF_003426905.1. Taxonomy (NCBI): domain Eukaryota; kingdom Metazoa; phylum Arthropoda; class Insecta; order Siphonaptera; family Pulicidae; genus Ctenocephalides; species Ctenocephalides felis. The sequence goes on along the minus strand of NW_020538040.1, from coordinate 52,366,128 downwards.
AATGCATTTAGATGTGCTTTCTTGATAAAAAATGTAGGCAAAAACTAGTTGAAATGTAGCTTAAAAAATATTCATTGTCATAACCTATTTTTTTACTAGACCAATTTTTACATATTACATATTTTAACTGATGATTAGATTATTTTTGTAAGAATTAAATATACAATACGCGAATGGGGCATAATGAAATCATATTTAAAATAACACAGCTACGTCTTTATAATTATGTCACTAATATCTCTTAATATTATGACAATTAGAAATATTATCACAATTCACTGAACATCTAGAATAAATATATACTACGCATATTTTCTAATTTTAATTTACTCAATGTTGTTATATGATACATGTGAAATGAACAAATTTAGAACAATATGTTATCTTAATTTTTCTGTTTTAGGTATCTAATTTTGATGTGCTCCTTATGTTGTATTAATTTTAATAAATATTGTAAATTTTGTGTAAACCATGGCTTCTGGAGCATCATCTCTAGAAAGCACAGGGAGTAATGGTAAGAACTATGAAATAATTTTCTGATTTATAAGAATATATTAATTAGAATTTTGCTTTAGTTTAATGACAACTTTAAGAAATGACCACTTTTTTCCAAGTAGTTCTGAAATTTTCTAACTCATTCTAAATGTGTAAATGTTATAATATGGATTAAGGCTATTGACAGTTAATTTTTTTATATTTATTTCCTATGATTAGACAACTATTTTTAGTTCTAACCACTTATAAATTTGAAGAATGTATGTGATTATATTGTATGATAGTATCGTATAAAGTTAAATATTCTTTTTTTTACAAGTGATGTGCAATTTATATGTATATATACAGTAGGCCCTCGCTTTACACGGCACTCTGGGTACACGGTTCCCATACTACACGGAGCTAAAAATCCGACATCCCTCCGACTACACGGACTTCTTATTACACGGTATTTAGTAAACAGCCCATAAGTTCGTTGTGCAAACGGGTATTGATGTAAATTTTGTTATCGACTTTTATCTTTTAGACATGCTTGATTATATAATAGCTGCCTAAGAACACGTTTGAGCTGACTACTGTGTCGCGCCAATTTTTGAATAAGGTATCAATGTCCTACATGTCATTTCGTCCGTATTTCTCCTACTTCAAGTTGTATTCCTTGGTCTCCATACAGCGCGATAAAAATGGTACGATTTGTACCAACTCTGAGTCTCTCATAGCACGGATCCCATACTGCACTATGTAAGGTTCCATAGAACGCACTACGAATTAGCCTGAATTGTATGTTAAATACGAGTTTCTTATAGCACGGTTCCCATACTGCACGGTACGCACTTGCCGCGTAAAGCGAGGGTTTACTGTATATATATATATATATATATATATATATATATAATAAATCATATGAGAAATTTCTATGCAAATAATATTTTGTAGTATAATGTGATGGCGATGGCAATAATTAGATTTCCTACAAGTACCGCTTTAGTTAAAATCTTGGGTTAAAATTCTGATATGAGATACTATTTTTAAGAAATTTGTTTCAATTTTAGCCATTTTGTTGTAATTTTATGTAGAATATTTTCTATTCACATAATCTTATAAATATATTTTTCAAATCACTCTTTTAGGATGAATTATTTATTGAATCAATTATTATAATTAAAAGCATTGCAACTATAATTTTAATTGCCGTTATGGGTTGAGATTATCGTATCATTATATCTAAGTTCATTATATATTAATTAAAAAAATCTTTGAATGTTTATTTGAAGGAGGTACTTTACAACAAATGTTCAACACAAGTAAAGATCGATCTATAACCAGCAACTCCCTTACAATGAATGATTGTGAAATATTAAAACAACAACATGATAAGGTTGTTGAAGAGTTGAATACAGTGCGAAGACAACAGACTGAAGCTAACAGGAGATGTGATCATGCTATGAAGGTAATGACTAATTTTGTGTTTATAGTATTTATTATTGTGATGTGAATCTATGATCGTTGATGCTTTGCAGTTAAAAACTTTAATAATTAATAAATAACATTAAATTCTGAGTAAATATACTAAATATTATATGAATAGTACTATTATAATTAACTTCACGAAAGAGAAGTTTATGTTTTCGTCAAAAAATCCGATTCGCTAATATTATGTTTTCTCTACGTTTCAAGCCATTCTGAATCGAATGAGACCAAATTTGGAAAAAGTATGTGTGTGAACAGATTTTTTGCCGTAAATCGACGTTTTCTCAAATGCGGCTAGACCGATTTTAAAAATTTAAAGCCATTCGATGTATCTCGATGAGGTCTAGCGTTTCTCAGTTTTGTGCAGCGAACCACATTTTAGCCCGCAATTCTGGATCGATTTTGAAAATTCAAAAACCGTTCGAAAGATATTGGTTGGGAAGCGTGCTGATTAGTTTTTGGTAGAGATCGGCATGGCCGTTTTCTTATAATGTAATAAAGTGTTAAAAAAATTTTTTTGACGATTTTTATGATTTTTTCTTGACGGTAGATACCATGGTCTTATAGATCATACTAAAATATTACGGCCCTACGACAAGTTGTTTACCTGTAAAAATTCTTCAATGTTTGCAAAAATTGTCAGTTTTGTGCAACGATCTGCCGAACCGTTTCTTTGTAATTTGGAAACAAGTGATAAACTTTTCGTCCACATTTAAGCTTATACTATCTAATCGATTTCAAAACATCAAAAACTGTTCGAAAGATATTAGTTGGGAATGATACTGATCAGTTTTAGGTGAAAATCTATCGAGCCGTTTTCTTGTAATTAATAGTTGAAAGAAAAAATTTGGCCGTTTTTTATGAAACTTTTTTTTTATGATTTATATCATAGTCTTATAGAACTTATTGAAATATTACGGCCTTACGATAAGTAGTTTATTTCAACAATTTAGTTTGAAAAATATTTATATATATTTATATATTTATATATATATATATATATATATATATATATATATTTTTTCTGGGATGCTTCAAATAAGTTTTACAATATATGTAGTGCATCCGAATACTTTCATTTGTGTGTACATATATATATATATATATATACTTTTGTGCATGTATACATATATGTATATTCTATTCTCTTTCTTCGCATATTTTTTCCATATATTTTTTCATATCTTATAAGGTCTCCTATGTTATTTCCCCTATTACATTAATTTCGTCGAAAATATTTTGCCTATGATTACAGCTTAAATCCGCAAGCTATATTTTCCATGTCCAAACTATTTTGCTCATTGATTACAGCTTAAATCCACAAGCTATATTTTCCATGTCCAAACTATTTTGCTTATTGATTACAGCTTAAATCCACAAGCAATATTTTCCATATCCCTACTTCGTAATTTTTCCGCCGGCCAAAGCGCTAATAATATTTCTCTATCTCAGTCTTTCAACCAATGACGAAACAGCTTTTCGAGTTTCCTTATCTATACATTCAAAAACAATTCATTAATTAAAAGTTTTCTAAGCATTTAACATGTTTCGGTGAGAAGAGACCTTTTTTAAAAACTTTTTCATTTATGTTTATGAGCGTATGCGTCGATACAATTTTGTCACAATGAAACATGTATGTATTCTGATTATTATATAAAAATATATTTTTTTTTTTAATTTATAATTAATGATAGTGATATTTCTCAAAAATTTATAGAATAAAAAAATATTGTGAAAGACAGATCAAATTGCTTATTCTAAAGTCGGATTGATCAAGTATATTATTTACACATTTCGGGAAGTTTATGCAACTTGCTTTTAAGGCTAAATGCACTTTCAAATAGTTTAATTTGAAATTAATGTTAAAAATTTTAACATTCTGGGCTAATGAATAACATAACTACAATTGCTTTCTTTGAAATATAACATGTAGCTTAATTTTGTTATACCATCAACATTCTTTTAATTATTGCAGGAGTTAGAATATTACAGAGGACAGCATAGAGCAGTCATGAGTCAATTAGAAGGCGCTTCTCAAGAAATGGTCAATTTGAAAACAAAGTACAATAATTTAGCTTCTGAAAAACAAAGGTAGGTATAGCTTATGAAAAATGTTACATGGTGCAATACATATTTAATACACAAACTCATGTGCAATATAATAACAAGAATAATTGTTGTTGGCGGTGTTACTTTCAATTATTGATATAAATAAAAATGTTACATAAAATATAAAAATACAAATGTGTAATAGCATATGTGAAATTATATATGTGTATATGATATGAACTTTCATAATTTATTTATTCAATTTATGCAACATTAACATAAATTTATAGAAGTGATAGGCAGGTTCAACAACTACAAGAAGAAATTTCAAGCTTACATTCGGATACTTTGATTTATGAATCCACAAATGGAGATACAAGTTCAGTGCCACTTAGAAAATATGACTCAATTAAAAATCAGTATGAATCTTTAAGGTAAAATTAATTTTCATAATAAGTTATAAAATATATATATATATATATATATACATATATATATATATATATATATACTGTTTTTACACGGAGATTGGTTCCAGAAGAAGCCGTGTAAAAAAACAAACGTGTAAAAAAAGACATTGATCTTATACAAAAATGGGTGATTTGTTCCTAATCTCTAAAACCTATTAAAATTAGTGAAAAACAAGAATTTTTAAGAACAAGAATTCATGTTTATTTTATTAAATCAAATATAATAAAAAAAATCAAAGTAAAAATTGTTTGTACGCGCTAAAGGGGAATTCACTTAAATCTTTAAGCGAGTGTTTGCAAACTATCGATACTATCGATGGTTTCAGACTTTTTTCTTTCATAAATAATTTTTTGTGATATGAACATACTTCGCAAAAATTAAATTTGACAAAAAAAATTTAAGTACATAAAATTTTAAATCGTGCTAAATGGAATAAAATCGTGTAAAAAAATTAAAAATATTTAATTTTCAAACCGTGTTATATCAAAACCGTGTACAAAAAGACCGTGTAAAAACAGACTTAGGTGTATATATATATATATATATATATATATATAAATATATATATATATATATATATATATATATAGATTTAATTGGTTATTTTTAGGAAACGTTATGACGATTTAATGGAAATTCACAAATCTGTTGAAAATAAAATGGAACAAGCAGTTGACGATAACACAATGTTAAAAAAACAGTTCGAAGATTTATCACAGGAAAAACTCGCTGCTGTAAGTGATTGCTTCTACAAATTAATTTTTTTTTTACATTTCTTACTATTCAAAATCATTCAAATTATTATTATTTTTTTTAATTCTAATATTATTTTAATTAGAAATATATTATTATTATTATTATTATTAATGATATTTAAGTAAAATTTATATCAGTTTTATTATTCATTGTTATTAGGAATATGGAATAAGACATTGATCTTATTAATTATTTCAATAATTTAAAATGCACTTAGGTTAGAGAACGCAACAATGTGAAACAGCAATATACTGCAGCAATTAGAGAACTTGATATGGCAATTCGCCAAAGAAATGAATATAAAGAAGCACTATCTAAAATTACTGGACAGTATGAAGAAGCAATAAAAGAAATTAATCAAGCAATGGCAGTTAGAATGAAAGCATCCAAGGATTTAAAACGACTTACTGAAGAACGTAATGCCGCCTTGCAAGAATACACATTAATTATGTCAGAAAGGTACCACTTTTAATATATGAAATATTGCATATATATATATATATATATATATATATATATATATGTATATATATATATATATATATATATAAATATATATATAGGGCCGGTCCTGCCTTGCATGCGATGCGTGGTTAGGGTTATGGAAATGGAACAAATATGAAAAATGAAAGCAAAATTTACTTTGGAACGAAAATTTTAAGGCTTTTTTTTATACCTAGTGGTGTCCATACACTAAATTTAGTAATTATTAACTATGCAGAAATAATACATATCAAATATAATTAGTTTTTTTCAATATAGTTCAAGAAATGTGTAATTTTTTTGCATTTTTTACTGATTATTGGATAATACTTCTAAAATACGTTAACAATTGATCACAATCACAAGTGAAACAATCTGATACTCTGAATATGACGGGAAAGCAAGGATGAATACAATTCGGCTCTTACGATATCAATAAGGAGAAGTTTACGATGCAATTTTGGATATTGTAAATAATGAAAAATTAAATTAACGTAAAATTTAAAAAATCCAACATGAAATATGAATGTTATGATTGAAAATGAAAAGCTAGTTTTTTTAGTTTTCTTGGCATGATTTGCTCAATAGAATAAATAACATAATAAATAAGTAAAATGTTTCAAAACCCAAATATTAATAATGCAATGCGTTAAAGATAATTAAAAATTTAAAAATATTTGATTATAATCAATCCGCGAATGGCCTAGATTTTCTAAATAAATTTAAAATCAATGTATTTTATATGCTTTTAGATTATATCTAATTGTTTGTGTACTAAATCCAGAATAATTAAAAATTAATTTAAAAAAATATGTAATTTTTATATAATTTGTTAAAACAGTTAATATTAATAGGGGGAAGGGGCGCTAAAAAAAAGTTGCATGCGGGCGCTAAGAACCCAAGGACCGGCCCTGTATATATATATATATATATATATATATATATATGTATATATATACATACATACAGGTAACCACCGTACAACACAGTAGTTTCGTTCCACAAAACTAGCGTGTTCTGCGAATCCGTGTTATAAGGGACAAAGAACTAGTACAAAAAGAGGGGTTACGTTCCAAGAATTCAAAAAAACATGCTACATATCATGATTTTATAATAAATATTGTTACATTTATTCATTTTTTTAAAAAATGTATACATTACTACAAAAAAGTAATATACATTACTTGAATTATATGATTTTTTTTGTCATAATTAACAAGTAAGTGCTATCCAACATGATCCTTTTTGCAAGATATCCTCATCTTCTGAGCAGTTTTTTATACTTCAGATCCGTGCATTATTTTTTGCAAAAAAAATTATATTTGCGATTACTTGCTTTTAGCAAAATGATATTTATATATTTAACGCATGTAAAGTAATCTTTACTAAACTTTTATGCTCATTTTATTTAAAGAATTGCTTAAGAATTATTTATTATATTCGGATAATCCTAGAATTTTTTTCGATAGAACATACGCGCTCTTATAATATATATCAAATTAGTTATCTGTTGCACTAGTTTTATCATATTTATTTTACTAATTTTTGCCGATTTTACTAATTTTAGATTAAATAAAGTTTGCTTTTCATAGATTTTACTATATTTCTTATTTTAATAAAACTTTCCTCAATTCTTAAACCGTGTTATGCGAACCCGAAAGTACCGTGTTTTGAGGGAGATGGTTTCAATTCTTAAACCATGTTAGACTGAATCCATGTTATAGAAGTACCGTATTATGCGGGAATTGATTGTATATATAATTAATATTATTTTACTTTTAGGGACAATGTGCACAAAGAGATGGAAAAATTGTCTGATGATCTTTCACAATCGAGTAAGAAGACAAAAGCGTTAGAAGCTCAATGTCAAGAAATTGCAGATCAGAAACAAACACTCATTTACCAAATGGAAACCTTACGTCGGGAAATTACCGCCGCTTTAAATGACCGTGACAAGGCTTTGAAAGAATGCAATGAATTGCAGGAGAAATTTGGTGAATATAAGGAAGAGAACAGAAGCAGTATGAAAAACAGGTATTTATTTCTTATCATATACTTCAATAATTTTTAATTATAGTTTTCTAGACTTATTTTGCTTATTTTACTATTTTAACAGATATTTGCAGAACTGTTTGTTTGATAAATCAGTTTTAATTGGTGATATAGCTGAATTATTAATTTCTATCATTTCCCCATTAGTTCGACTAAATCTCCATCCGCGCGAAATAATTCTACATTCGTTCTTTATCCTGTAAATTTAGAAGAACTAAAGTAAACCTTTCTATCGATAAAAGTTACTAGCTCACTGGGTCCGGATTAGATACTTAGTCTTATTCTTAAAGAATTCTATCCCTTTTTCATAGATAAATTTATGTTATGTTTAAATAAATGCTTTGATGAAGGAATATTTCCATCCCACCTCAAGCATTCAAAAAATTTTCCACTTCATAAGAAAAATAATAAAGACGATATAAATAATTACCGTCCCATTTCCCTTTTGAACTTTTTCGATAAAATAATTGAAAAAATATTGCATACTAGATTAATATTTTTTCTCAATAAATATAATATTTTGTTCAAGAATCAGCACGGTTTTCGAAAGAACCATTCTACTTCTCACTCAATTTATAATTTAGTTCATAACATCATTGACTCCTTCGAAAAAGCCACAAATTGTACTGCAATATTTTGCGATCTGCCTAAAGCTTTTGATAGTATTTCTCATCAAAGACTTCTTGACAAATTAGAAAACTGTGGTATTCGAGGACGTCCGCTTAAACTATTTGAATCTTACCTATCAAATCGAACTCAAAGCGTTTACTTAAATAATGATCACGAGCAAATAATTTCGGATAAATTGACAAGTACATTGGGTATGCCCCAAGGATCAATTTTAGGGCCTCTCTTATTTCTCATATATATTAATGATTTACCCCATTGTACAAATCTTTGTGATTTCATTCTTTTTGCGGATGACACCAGCGTTATCATCAAGGCCAAATCTCTTAATGAATTACAACATAAATTAAGTGTGGTTATGTCAGAAATAACGAAATGGTTTTTTGAAAATAATCTAGTCCTCAATAATGAGACCCAAATCATATCTTTTTGTACAAAAAATCGTTTATCCAATAATATTACTTCTTTAACCATCAATAATTCAGCATATAATTTTTCGCAAGTATCAAAGTTTCTTGGTATTCATATTAATAATAATTTAAAGTGATCATATCTCTATTTCACTATCACCAACTTTATCTAGAACATGTTTCATGTTGCGCACCCTAAAACCCAAACTCAGTTTAAATTGCTTACTTTCAGTTTAAATTGTTTCAACAAATTTCATGCTTCCCTAGTCAAACTTTTTAAAGAATTAACTTTTTATGACATTACTGAATTTTCTCAATTTGATTTCAATAGCTATTTTCTTGCATAATCCTTATCCTTTATTTATGTAGTCTGACCATTTGATCGCCTGTACAACCATGTTTTTTTATTTTATTTTATTGCTATTTTATTAATTTAAATTTTTTTTCTGTTTTAAATGATTCTAACTTTCAACCTTGTGCAAGAATTTTGAGCTTGACTGGTGGTCAAATAGACTTTAATATGATGAACTTCATGATGAACATTGTATTTAATGTTTGAATGCTTTTTTTCAGCTCTTTTTTTTCAGAAGCGAAATTTGTGCATCTACTATGATTATTATAAAATTACTATCCTTTTAATATTAATTATGAATAAGCTTGACAAGTGCATGATATAATATCTATTATTATTGATTACGGCTTGCTTATGAATAAATAAATAAATAAATTTAATGATAATTATATTATCTAAATAAATAATTATCATTTCATACATTTTGTTTATGATATTATTAGTGATTCTAATATTATCATAATATTATTTTATCAGCACAAATGCATTTAAAACAAACTATTAACCGCATATATAATTAATGTAGTGTATTTATTTTCATTTAATTATTATTCATTATTCTATTAGATTAGAATTTAGCCAACACTCTAATGATTCTGCGAACCGCGATGTATCTACCAAAGACTCAGATACTTTCCACCGTGCACAACGTGAGCGGGAAAATAATGAAAATTTAGAAAATACTAATCCAGAAATAGAGCGTTTGAGAAAAAGCATAGAAAAATTACAAAGTGAGCTAAATGAAGCAACTCAAGAAGCCGAAGTTTCTAAACGCAGACGCGATTGGGCATTCTCTGAACGGGATAAAATAGTTTTAGAACGCGAAAGTATTAGAACATTGTGCGATAGACTGAGAAAAGAACGTGATAGAGCTGTTTCGGATTTGGCTGAGGCTCTGAGGGATAGTGATGATATTAAGAAACAACGTAATGAAGCATCTAAAGAACTTAAAGAATTGAAAGAGAAGGTTTGTAATTGGAATTTAAACTATGAAAAATTAGATTCTTTGGTTATCTTGATGCATATAGAGCTTAGTAAACAATTTTATTTAGAATGTTTTTAAACTAATTAAGCCAAGGTGGCAAATTTAAAAGTTGTTATTGCTCATGTAATAGATTTTAAAACTATGATGCATCTGTTGGTATTTTATATTTTGAAATGTGCTGCAAGTCGACTACAATTTTAAAGTTATTATTTTATTATTTTTTTCTACAGGTCATGATAGTTGTTTCTGTAATTTTATCTTATTACAGGTTGAAGCCCACATTGAAAAGGAGGCTAGAACTACTAACTTTCATCCAATGCATAACAGTGGCAATAATAGATCTCAGGATAGTGCTATAGATGCCGATATTCAGGAATGGGAATGTGAGGTTCTTGATCTAGATTTTTCTAACTCGGAACCCGGTGATATTGGATTTGATATAGTGGGCGGGCGGAGTGATCCTAGGTTTCCAAATGATTGTGCAATTTTTGTGACCAATATTATAGAAGGATCACCTGCTGATGGGAAATTGAAGTAATGATATAATTATATAAAATAATATTTTAAGTTGTAGTGAAGAAATTTTATTATTACAATTACTTTTATTCATTATTATTTATATACTGATTGGTTTTCAATTGATCAACCTTTACTAACAAGTATTTACTGATTTATCAGAATGCTTAGAAAAGTGCAAAGTTCTTATGCTAAACTTTGAGTTATTTTTAACATTGAAAGAGATATATGGGTTAGATTTTTACTATGAATTTAAAAAAATTGTTGCAAAGCTGTTGAATTTGAGCTTCACAAAATTTAATTTATATTTATATAAATAATGATGTCTTAATGGATTTATTAGTGTTTTATTATTAACTTCTCAAATTCTATTAATTAATATTATGCAAATGTGAGTAGAATTTGGATTGATTTGGAACATTAGACCTACTAATGTTTCAATAATGAACTTGATCTTCAATATTCTTTTTTTTCTTTCAGATTATATGATTGTATAGCTAGGGTTAATAATATGGATTGCAGTAATGCATCTCGAAGAAGTGTTCTAGAAGCTCTGAGAAATTGTGGCTCACAATGTACACTACTTGTGAAACGACGACGCTTACATACGCGGTGCATTTATACGGTATGTAATTAAGACTATTTTGTGATTTATAAATTTTGTATTATTTCTTACTAATAAATTTTTTTTCATTGTATATTTTCAAGAATAGATATCTAATTAGTTCTATCATAAACAAAGTGAGACATATTTTTAATGGCCCCACTTTTAAATTTAATATATATATATATATATATATATATATATATATATATACATTATATATATATATTAGCATTTACAGTGGAACCTTATTTATCCGGACCTCAGTTATACGGATTCGCGATTATTCGGACTATAAGCCGCGACTAATTTATATGTATGTACTAGGGATGGGCTTATCTTATCCGAAGCCGGACAGGTTAGGATTTGACTTTGCTTCAAGGAGGAGTTATATCCGCTTAACAACTTCACGACTCTGATAATTTTGGCACCGAAATGCTCGACACAAATGTTTCCTATAGTGCGTTGCTTATGTATCTAAGGATTTGTCAAATCCCATTAATTATTTGAAATGAAAATTTATGAATAAAAAAAATTCATAGGAATAAAAAAAAAAAAATTTCTAAAAATTTCACAAATAAAAGACTGGTTGTAAAATTTTATAATACTATTGATATCACTGATAAATTTTGCACTCTAAAGTATTGTTATTTCAGGCTATGGAAAAACTTATACTCAATAAATTATACATATGAGCTATTCACACTTGAACACAGTTTCATTGCTCTGTATCTTTGAAGTAATATTTTTGTATTTTCTGCAAAATACAAAATGGCATTATTTTAACTTGTATACCTAAAAGGTTATAAAATTGCTTGGGAGACGAGAAAGCGACCGCTTCCTTCCCAAAGCAAATGCCTGCGCGAGTTAACAGATTTAATACCAGTTTAGGAAAGTCGAATATGACAAAATCTCCGACACAACTTCGCTCGTATTCACTCCGAGGGGGGAGTTGTATCGGAGTGATAACTCCGGAGTGAGTTACCCATCTCTAGCTATGTACATATCTACAATTCGAATTTTTGCACGATTAATTCTGCAGTTTATTATATGTATGTAATGCAATCTAAGAAAATATATGTACATACATAAGGAAGTTTCAATTTCTTAATAAACTTCATTTTTGTTGATATCTATGTATGTATTTGTTATTTTTAATAAATACACAACATTATTCTTCATAAATTTGATTATCCGGATTTTCGATTATCCGATTGCATATTGACAATTGCCTATTGACAATTATCGAGGTTCTACTGTATATATATAATATATATATTTATATATATATATATATATATATTAGGGTGGTCCTTAAAAAGGTCATTTTCGAATTTCCTTGCTCCCAGGGGCTCAAATGGTTCCAAATAGATAAAAAATAATTCTCTGAAAGTTTTAGCTCTTAATATTAACGTTTAGATAGAGCGCAATTCAATCAAAGTTTGTATGGAAAGAGCATGGAAACAATTTTGAAAATTAAAAAAAAATGTTTTAGGTGTAACTTAGCGATAAATGAATGAGTTTTATTCATTCAATTGTTCACTAAATTACATCTAAAAAACATTTTTAAAATTTTTAAAAAAAATTTCATGCTATTTCCATACAAAACTTTGATTGAATTGCGCTCTATCTAAACGTTAATATTAAGAGCTAAAACTTTCAGAGAATTATTTTTTATCTACTTGGAACCATTTGAGCCCCTGGGAGCAAGGAAATTCGAAAATGACCTTTTTAAGGACCACCCTAATATATATATATATATATATATTAATTTGCTAATGTGTATTTTTATTCACTTAAGTTATCAAACTATTGTTTACTGATTGAAATTTATTTTTTAAAGATACAATTTCCTGTTTCGAATAATATGGACCATGGATTAAGTTTAGAGAGTGGTGTTTATATTTCTCATATCGCACCAGGATCTCAGGCTGCGAAGGAGGGTTCACTTGCTGTTGGCGATAGAATATTAACTGTAAGTAGTTAAAAGAGTAATTATTGGAGCACAATGATACTTTATGTAACTGCATGTATTTATAATGATCCTTATAACAATAAAACTATTAATATATTTAATTAAAATTGTAGTTTTAACATTTTCATATATTTTGTTATGCAGAATTGTTTAAAATTTAAATTAATGAAGTTAAATAAGAAATAAGAATTAGATTTAAGAAATAATAATTATGTAAAGAAATAACCCACAAGGTTTCAGAGATGATCATATCTTCTAAAGGTGCGATCTCTCCTCCAAAATCTTCTTTCTTGTTCTCTCTCGTTTCTTCTATTGTGTTCATTATAATATCTTCTTCTACTATGATCAAACTCGGAAGTATGTGAATCCTCTACCGTAGTTTCTTCTATACCTTCATCATATCGACTATGTCTGGGGCGATCCTCCTCGTAATTGCGAGAAAGTTGTCGACGACTTCTCTCCTCTATTTCTCGTGTATGTCTATGATCACGCCTATGATAAAAATACCATCAACAAAGAAATATTGAAAGTTTTACTCTATATATGATTTAGACTATATTTAATTAAACTTTGCTACATAACATATATAATTATTTGATTGCATAATAATTCCTATTTTATCATAGAGTTTTTCAGTTTTTTGATAACACAGTATTTTATGAATTCAAGTTGATTTGAAAGAAATGAGCAAAAATTTTATTATAAATAATCGAAATCAAGTCAATAAATCATTGTTTTGCTAATGCTTACTGCTGCTTTCCGAATTGTATAGTGGATGCCTTCGTGTTTCATAAAGAAATAAATTAACAAGGCTATTTCTAGACCCTATATTCACTGTATTCATTATTAAGGTGCGTTCATACCTACCGAACGAGCACGAACGAACATGGCATTTGACATGCGCGTGGTTCGCTTTTGTTTGAATTTTTTAATCTGCGCATATTATTCATCATGTTCGTTCGTGTTCGTTCGTTAGGTGTGGTCCCACCTTTAATATGAAGCGCAAATATTTATTAAACAATAAACTAATTATAAATGTATTATTTTCGTTAGGGAAATGATTAATTAAATTAAATATCGTATAAGATCTAAAAGATATAAATTTATTTGCGAAATTAATTAATAACATAAATTACGATTTGTTTAATTTACGAATTAATGAAATAATTTAAGAAAAATATTTATGTTCGTGAAATCATTTATTTATCTCTGAATAATGAAGTATGCAATGTTTACTATTATACTATAATCAGTGAATTAAAAAATGTTTTTGCTTTCGCTCTGCGCGAAGTGTTATTATAATAATATGTATAATTAAGTTATCACCATTTTTATCATAAAGAATAAACATTTTCGGTATTTTCTATCATATTTACATTTATAGTTTACTATTACAATACTGATATCAAATATATTTTTTCTTTTGCTTTACGCCAGGTGTTATTAAAATAATGTCAATATCTGGATAATTAAGTTATCAACATTTTTATCATAAAGAATAGATATTTTTTAATACTTTATATTATCTTTAGTTTACTATTATGATCTTGAGTCATATATTTTTTCTTTGGCTCTATGCCAGGTGTTACAAAATTAATATCAATGTCCAGATAATTAAAAAATATTTTATCAACATTTTTATTGTAAACAATAGAATTTTTTCATTATTTTAATCATGTTTAGCTTAAACAATAAAAATGTGCCCAACAAAATATATTTTACTCACAGGATAGTGTAAAATATGATAATACATTTAATTATCCAATTATATTATATAATTTTGGCTTTAATAGAGAAATATTATGAAAATCCTACCGTTGTTGAGATTCGCGATTCCTCTCCCTCGCCCTTAACTCACTCCGTTCCGTTGCTTCAAGTTCGACGCTGAACAACGTGTCTCGTAAGGTTCCAATTACTATTTGATATCGATCATCATCCGCTGTTTGCGATTCTTCAATTAGTGATAAGGCAGTTCGCAATGTATCTATAGCGCTATTGTAATCGCCCGCAGCTGTTTCCGAAAAGGCCCTAGAAATGGCTGTACGGCAGATAATCTGGTTATTATACATAATTTTTTCGTATAGAGCTGTTACGTTCGATACTTCTTCGTTGCTCAACTGTACCCAATCGGGAACCATGCTCAATGAATTGCCGTTAAGCGATTCTTGGCCCGGGGAAGCTCCTGGTATACGGGGTTGGTTAAATTCTGGCACTGCTTCTGTATCTGGCTGCATCGAAATCCCTCCTCTGGAGTACTCATATGAATTCGTATTTTCTGTGTAAGCAACTGAAGGTAAAGGTCTGTATGTTTGTCTTGCCCATTCATGCGATTCGGATTGTGTACTTCCATTGAAAAATGGAGGTCTTGCAGAATATATCATTGGAGGAGGTGGTGGTACCATCATAAACGGTGGTAACGACGGAGAATTGTAATTTACAGACATAGGTTGCGTTGGGTACATATTCATACCATTAAAGAATGGCAATGGGCCACATGATTGCCTATTCGTAATAGGCCTCGTTCTGGATTGCGATTCCAACATGCAAAGCGCTTGTCTAGTCGGATAGGTCACCACAAGTCTACGTCCGAAAATAGTTTTTGTTGATAACCCCTCTAGACATGCACGAGCAGAATTCCCTGTACCCAAAGTTATCATGCAAAATCCTTTAGACTGTCCGTTGATCCGATTTTCAAAAAACTTCACTTCGGTGCAGTCATGAACGCCTAAGTCAGAAATGGCGTCCAATATGTGCTGATCTGAAGTCCACCAAGTTAAGTTTCCAACATATAGCTGATACTTAGGAGCGATTACTGGTAGTGGTTGAACGGGTTGAACCATATCCGAGCGAGTTTCTATTGTAGTATTATCTTCATTTGCCTCCGAAGTAGCATTCACGGGCGAGTTGTTTAGAGGGCCATGTAATGGTACTGAATCTACTATGTCTTCGTAAATGTCGATGGATTCTTTCGAATCGCTATGATGTTGCGCGCCAGTATCATTCGCAGGTAGATCAACACTTCTTTCGCTATTCTTGTCCATGTTCACTATTATTTTTGAATAATACTTAATATTCGAGCACACTACACTATTAAAATGATTTACTAGTTTACAATGCACAACCGACACAATATGAAACAAATGAACCGCGAACCATAGAACTCGCGTGAAGCACGTCAATGTGCAGTATCGCGGGTCTCACACATTGGATTCACATTGCGCACGGTTGTCAATTGTATGTGTTGGTATCACAAGTTTTCAAATATTAAATATCTAATATTGTTGAACTATAAATGGAGTAGTTCACATGCAGTATTAATTTATATTTATACTTGTAATATAAAATTTGTTAATATTGCAATATATAAATTACTTGTACTTATATATATATATATATACTTATATATATATATATATATATATACATATATATGAATTTCTTGTTTATTTGGAAAATATTTTTATAAATATATTTTGTAAAATAATATAATCAAAATATAAAACAGATAAAAGTACTTTATTTTTGAGCACTTTTATTTTCAGCCATTTTTATTATTAATTACTATTAATTTACATGTAATTGTTTTTACAGATAAATAATACGAGTATTGATGGTATTAAGAACCCTAATGAAGTCATGCGTATATTGAATGATGTGAGATACGATATGTTGACTATAACAACATTAAAACAAATTCTACTCTCAAGTACTACATCGCCAGCCAGAGAATATACACCATATATTAGGTATATTTTTAATTACACTTGATACATATATATATATATATATATATATATATATATATATTGAATAGGAAAAGTAAGAGCTTTTTTTTAAATAAACAGCAGCAGTAAATGTATAATTTATTTTTAAATACTTTGTGTTGAATATTTCAAGTTATATAATATAATTTTTTATTTACAGAGATAAGTCTGCATACATGCATCAGAGAATGGTGAATAGCTGCTCTCAAACAGAAGATTATAAAAAGCATTTGGGGTTTGAACAGCCAGTAGTTCAACCAGATAGACATTACATCGTTGCTCAAACTGATGTTTATAAGGCCTCTAGTACAAAAAGTCCTGATAAAGGTTATAAAGATTTGCATTATTCAGTTTCTTCATAGTTTTTACTTTATAATTATAGTATAATCATAATAAATTATAGCAAGACCAATACAGTCAAATGCCAATACAAACGTCATTGCATAAATGCCTACACAAAACGTTTTATTTAAATTTATCATTCGTATTTTTTTTTAAGTCTACATAGATTATTCTTGATTTTGAATTTTAGGCGGTCACAATTCAGGTCCATGGGAGATGATTAGAGAAAAATTTGATGCCGTCAGAGGTAGGAAGCATTCAAAAGATAGGCAACGTAATGAGAAGAGCAAATATCGTAATAGTTCACCAAATGCTTTATCAAACAGTTACTGGCAGGAACAAGATGCTATTGCAGAATTAGACTTTGTAATTGAGAGCTATAGAAAAAATGGTGAGCTCTCGTATATTAACACATTAAAAGTCATGTTATGTAACATGTAATTTCTAAAAGTAAGATTTATGCAAACGTTATTCAAAATTAACCTTGGTTTGTTAATTATATTAGTGCCATAATTATTTGTTTCCGATTGGATTTGATATATATTTTTTTTAGATATAAAAGATATAAATTTTTTTATTATAAATGTTTGTAATTGTTAGGAAAAAGTGGAACATCCAGCACAAAGAGCAAAAGTCGATCAAAGGCTTATTCAGAATCCAGTAACATGAAAAATGGCGGTACATGGCCCAAGGCACGTTCAAATGTAATCTTAGATGAAAATCCTACTGGCACAATAATACAACATCCTAAACGTGAGAGGCCAGCTCTTTCTCTGTTTCATGAAAATCGAGAAGATCCAATAAAAATTTCAGCTGAACAGCAGCAGCAACAACCATTTTGCTGTCAAGCTAATAATCGGAATTCAAATCCTATTCCAATCAATGTACAAGCACCTATAAGTAATGTCCTAAATCGTCATTCTGTATATAACAGTGTTGATTATCCAATGTCTTCTGGTAGTAGTGGTATACATTATAGCAAATCAGGTCAACTTTTATGTAACCAAAAGTCGTTTACACCAACTTCTGGTGCTTTTGAAAAAATAGATTATGATAGCGACAGGTTGGGCGCAGTCTCGCCGCAATTGGACATCATGAATGAGTATAAAGGAACCGGACCAATGGTATTTTCGCCCATCAAATCGCCGAATTCTATGGATATACCAAAAAGTCAAATTAGTGAGTTTTAATCATATTATTGTCTAATATATAGCTATCAAAACTGTTAGTATTTTTTTTTATTAAAACATATAATAATTTTTGATCTATCATTTATAGTTCATTTGAAATTGAAATATCATTTGATTTCATTATTACTATCATTTGAGTCCATTTGTATATTAGAAGTATGAGAACTAATTTTTCTTATTTTATTTCCGTGTTTATTTGTGTTACAAGATTTAGTGATATATATTTTTTTATAAATATTTAATAAATATATTTGGAACATTTTAGGTAAAGATATTCAGGACTACTATGGTACTAAGAAGTCAAAAAATATAAAATATTCTTCCGATAATGAGAGCCTTGGTCCAGAGAGTTTAAATCCCAGCTTGAACAGTGTATCTGGAATAATAAGCTCTCATTCTAGGATACAATCACAAATTTACTCCCCAATCACAACTACTAGCAGCATGCATAAGAGTGGCCACTCTTTGCTGCCATCACTACCATACCACATGGGCCACATTAATAAAGCACAACAACACATAGCAAGGTATCCTAGCCCAATAAATGTTGTCCAGAATAGCCAGTCTGGGGAAAGTTTAGGTGAGTTCAAGAAAATCTTCTCAATATACTGTTTATTGTAATGCATGCACACATTTTTCTGGATGTTTGTTTACACATGGAATACATTATAGTGTGGAGTTGATCTGATGCATATCTGATTTATATCTGAAATATATATGCCAACATCTAGTACATGCTAATTAAAATAAATAAATAACTAGTTGAAAGTGGCATAAACTTCCAGAAGTGGTATGAACTACCTTAATTGGCGTAATAATTAATTCAAAAATGTATTAATAACCAATATTAATTCTGTTGATTTAATCAACCTAAATTAAGTTTTAGAATTTTAGATCAAATTTTTAACTGTTTTTTTTTTCTGAAAATAAAGCCTACACTTTCAATTAAATCTAAACATTACTATTTCCAATTGAAATCTTTCAGACACATTTGAAAAATTATCTGTAATTATATTAATTATAGTGCAGGGACAAGTAAACCTGTATGTTTTAAAATTGTAGCTTATTATTCCAAATTTTAATTAATGTATACAATTCAACCAATTTTCATAGGACTGTTTAGTATATGATTTTTATCGCCATGTTAAATTTCATGAAAAACGTTGAAACATATATTGAGAAGTTTGCTTTTATTGAAATAGTAAGCTAAAAGTTTAGGGCATACAGGTACACTTGTCTATGCACTATAATTGATATAATTACGGATAATTTAAATGTGTTCGAGAGATATCAATTGAAAATCAAATTGTTTAGATTTAATTGAAAGCGAAAACTATATTTTCAAAATAAATAGTTAAAAATTTCATCTAAATATCCAAATCACAATTTTGGTTGATTAAGTCAATTATTACACATTTCGGGAAGTTTATGCAAATTAACTTAAGGCAAAATGCTACTTCCAACTAGTTACATTATATTGATTACACTGCGCGACTCTAACATTTTTTCCTGAGATGTTATGATGGTTTTTTAAGTAATTCGATGACGCTGATTCCGAAAACAAAACAGAAATTTGCTAATAGCTCTAGTTTTTGAGATATGCCAATATGTTAGTTTTACCACACATTACAATATAAAATACAACATATTTTATTTTATGATTTCAAAAGTTTTTTTATATTATTTTCGAGCATGGACAAGCCCTAACTGATTTTGTCATAAGCTCCAACAATTGTTAGCCATCATGTGGATGTCCCACCTTCCTTGATATTGCTCCTCCAAAGTTCTGATGCCTTGGTGGGTACTCTCGTCCTGCTCTTTGCTAATATCTCCAACATTTTCTAAAAACTGTTCTAAATAAGAGTGCGTTTGGTGAATTCAAATCAATTACATCAAATATATCAGTTTTTAATTCTTCCTGTCTTCTCTTTTATCGTTGGTTCCTGCATCTATTACTTGGTGGGCAGGAGATGTTGACGTTCTAGGTTGTTCATCATTAGCATGTATAGGGGTTGTGTAGCTGATCATAAGTAGACCTCAATACCATTGGGGTTGTGGTTTATGACCATTTGCTTTTTTGCCTGAACTTCTATTTATTTGATAAAATTGATATTTACCACACAGAAGAAACAACCGTCGTGGTGATTCTGAGGTTTTTCCTAAACGCCAGTGGTATTAAAATTATACAATTTCTTTTTATTTCTGGATAATAACGTAAACATACTACGCAGTTCGACATAGGTTTCCGGTACATAACATATAAACCACAGATGTAACAAAAATTACCCGAATTATGCACACAACTACTTAGAGTCAAACCCATGCCAAAAACAGCAGGTAAAACTAAATTTATTCGTTAAACTGCAATAATCATAACCGAAATGACTAATTGGGGTAGTCTCTTAAGACTCAAAAACTGGAGCTGCTACGAAAAAACGAAAGGTATATTTGAAATCATTGTGCAATTCTAAGTAGCTTTAAAAAAAAGTTTGATGAAACACATAAAAGTGCCAATTTTGTCGCGCAGTGTTATTTATAGTAAATTCAATTTTTCCTTCAGGACTAAGCTTGTCAGACAGGTACAGCTTTGAACCCCCTTATGGCGCAGCAAATTCAACCACAATTGTTGGTAGTTGCCACACTCATGGATCTTCAGTGGATCATCATCTCACATCATCACGTTCGAAGACTAATCATCATCACAATCGACAGTCAGCTGCTTTGCATGGTAGAGACGATCATAACAATGGGGCCTTGTTGGCTTATCCACATGGATACGAAGGTGGTGGTACATTTCCTAGAAAGAAAGAGAATCAAAGATTTCGAATACCTTCGAATCCTAGTGTTACAAATAGTGGTGGAAAAGTGAGCACAGGTACACAATTTCGGACATTTAATATTTCCAACACATGTGCTCAAAATTGATTAACACTTCTTTTTATCATCATGGGTAAATATATGGCTTAGTGCAAGGGGGCAGATTGCTTAAAACAAACTGAACCATACAATCATTCTTTTTCCAAAATTTTAACAATTCTATTTAGAGATTTTATTGAAAATATTAGTTGAATAATCAAGAATATTTTGTTTTGAGTTTTTATCATTTTTTAATAAAAATGGATTTAATATTTACAATATGGTTTGTTTGCGATTTTAAATCAACTCACTAATGTTATAACTTTTATATTGAATTTCATACAGGATAGTAATAATTATTCTTTTCGGTTTTTTAAAACTTCACATTTAGCATATTTTTATTTGCTTATCTTATTCCTCATATGTGTTTATGCTAATTTTTTTAATTTTGTTTGCGATTTTGGGATGATTGGTTTCGATTTTGAATCAATTAATCATAAAACACTTTATTTCAGGTTCTATAGAACGCACATCAGATCACGGTTCGCCGATGCCGACTTTTCATGTAGAAGTTTTAAGTCCAGGAAACAGTTCTCTTTCTAATGGGAAACATAGTTCTCTTCCAGATTATTGTTGCACTCAAAAACCTAGTCCAGGTGAACTAAGAAGGGTTCATATTGATAAAAGCGTTGAGCCTTTAGGCATTCAGATTCAATGTTTGGACAGTGGGGGTGTGTTTGTTTCTACTGTTACAGAAAGAAGTCTTGCTAGTCAGGTAATTTTAACATTGTTAATATTATTTAAGCACATGGTTTTAAATTTTATAAATTATTTATGTGAGATTGATGTGAGTCATGCATTTTTGCAGGTGTGTCATATTTAATTGATTTTATTGCACTGTGTCATATTTTAATTTTATTGCACTTACATAATGACTTTTATTCTTGTATACCAGCTTTCAACATACAAGGACATTGAAGTTCTTGAATAATATGTGGGTTGTACTAAATAGGGCTTATTCAATTTTTGGATACCTCTATCAAATATCTATTTTATTCAAATTTACTTATATTTGCATCGATTCTAGAAGATATTTAAAATAGCACATAAATCATTCAAAAACTAGGTTGAATCAACTTTGCTCTTGAGGATTTTGTGCTTAATAATAATATTTTAACAGGTTGGTTTACAAATTGGTGATCAATTGTTAGAAGTATGTGGAATTAATATGAGATCGGCAACTTATCAGTTGGCAGCTAATGTTTTGAGACAATGTGGAAATTCAATCACAATGCTTGTGCAATATAGCCCTGATAGTAAGTATTAATTGAAAACAAGCTTTATTTTTTTATATATTTTTTTGATATCTTTGGCAAATCATTCTTTAATTTTGTAGAATATCATGAACTAGAAGGCGGCATAATTAGCTCTAGCAGTGGTGGCGAAGGCTTAAGTCGAAGTGGTTCTCCAACTCCTAGAAATAGTCCACGTCCCGCTGTTAAGCAAATATCTAGCAGTGTACAGCAGGGAGGTGACAGTTCCGATGGTGGGGGATCAAGGGCCCAAGGACAGACTTTGACCAGGAGTCAAATAGCACAAGCAGTCACATCATTACAACGACAGAGCGTCATACAAACGTAAATTTCATATGAACTCAGTTGAAAAAATCTTCAATTTTATTGTATATATATATATATATATATATATATATATATATATATTGTGGAGTTTCGAACAAGAATCCAAAAAGTAATAAAAAACAAAAAAAAAACTTTTTAATAAACTCTTTCTTTATTTATTTATTTACTGTCTGCTTATTTATTGTTTGCTTAAATCTCCAGATCATGTTTCTTGACAGATGTCCTGAAGATGGAACGTACTTAGTTCCGAAACGTCGACAGTAAATAAATAAATAAATAAAGAAATAGTTTATTAAAAAACTTTTTTTTATTTTTTATTACTTTTTGGATTCTTGTTCGAAACTCTACAAAATATACATAAATCCAAGACTCTACCATTTAATATATATATACGAGGTCTGTTCAAAAAGTACCCGGAATTTTCGTTTTTTCAAAAAAATATTTATTTATTCGTCTACATTAATGTGGTCCCCTTCAAAGTAGTCCCCCCCAGATATAATACACTTATGCCAGCGTTTTTTCCAATTTTCGAAGCACCCTTGATATTCACTTTTTGATATGTCCTTGAGCACTCTCAGCGATTTTCTTCAATCGAGGAAAACCGCCGTCCTTTCATGGGTCTCTTCAACTTTGGGAATAGGAAAAAGTCACACGGAGCCATATCTGGTGAATTTTTGCACTTTGCAACACTTTATTTCATTTTTTACGCAAAATTTAATACAAATTCTTTGACTTTTCAATTCTTCCATTGTAAAAATCGCCGAGCTCAGAAAAACACGTCGAACCTTAGCGACTACCACAGACAAAGTAAACAGTGAATATAGCTGAAAATTTCATCATACTTTAGGGGCATGTATACCAACACAATAAAAAAAAAATTTTGACAATCAGACACTCCAGACCCGCGAAATTTAATTATTAGTAATTCCGGGTACTTTTGAACACACCTCGTATATATATATATATATATATATATATATATATATTGAATGGTAGAGTCTTGGATTTGTGTATATTTTGTAGAGTTTCGAACAAGAATCCAAAAATAATTCTTATTTTGGATTCTTGTTCGAAACTCTACAATATATATATATATATATATATATATATATATATATATATTAAAAATATTTGTCTTATATTATTTTATGCAGTAAGTGAACTATATGCCATTTGTTCCACTGTTATACTTTACACAATATAATAATTTCATAAAAAAATGATTCTACTTGAGAATATATTTCAAGTTTTTTTTTTTTTTTTTTTTGTCATGAACTAATCAGGTTCGGAAACTGCTTTAAATATAAGGTGACCATATGTCCCGGATTGGCCGGGACAGTCCCGATTTTCCGCCTTACGTCCTGATTTTTTCTAAAAGCAATATTTGTCCCGGTTTTAGGTGTTTTGTCCCGGATTTTTAAAAATAGTTTGATTGCCGATATTTTTTTAACTATATTTCAACTAGAAAATTTGAACCAAAAAACCTTATTAAATAGCATTTGAGATGAGTAATCTCTACTACTGTCTTCAAACTAAAAGCCTGTAATATATCAGGTGTAAAATTTATTTTATCAAAATCTTACATAATTTATAATACTTATTTTTTATGATTTTATTTTAGAAGTCGCCCACCATTGCAAGATCAAACTGTAGCATTGCCTCTCCAGAACCATCATCAACATTCACAACAGCATCAGCAGCCCCAACAAACAGTGCAACAACTCCAACAGCAACAAACACAACAAAATAATGAGACCCGATTTCTTTTTATTGAGACCAGAAAATGTTCGAACTTAGGTATCAGTTTGGTGGGTGGAAACGCTGTAGGAATATTTGTTCATAGCGTGCAAGCGGATTCCCTAGCTCATGGAGCTGGACTTAGGACTGGTGATCAGATACTTGAGTATAACGGTTCTGATTTAAGAAGGGCTACGGCTGAACAAGCGGCTTATGAACTAGCCAAACCAGCTGATAAAGTTACTGTTTTGGCTCATT
The DNA here is from genome assembly GCF_003426905.1 of Ctenocephalides felis. Lineage (NCBI taxonomy): Eukaryota > Metazoa > Arthropoda > Insecta > Siphonaptera > Pulicidae > Ctenocephalides > Ctenocephalides felis. The sequence goes on along the minus strand of NW_020538040.1, from coordinate 52,341,096 downwards.
ATAATATGGAGCGTGAGTATTATATAAAATTAGAATTTATATTAAATATATATATATATATATATATATATATATATATATTTGAAAGTAACTAGCAGCCCATTGGTCGAAATAAAAAAGGTATAAAGTATTGTAATGATCATTACAGTCAAGTCTTTCGCTTGATATGGGCGTGTTTCATGCGTCATAATGTTACATTTCAAAACTTTTTTTAAAATGTTTTTAATTTTGTAGTTATTCATTATTTTCCAAAAAAATTGCCCTTTTCTAATATGTTACAAGTTTAATTTTTTTAAAATAATTTTTTTTTTGAGTGTTTTTGTCCTGTGTTGCTGAATGATGACACGCATCTGGTGTCGAAACGTATAAATAGAAGTTTTTAATACTTTATACCTTTTTTATTTCGATGAATGGGCTGCTAGTTACTTTGAAATATGTTTCAACGTCGAAAAAACTATCAAGGTATATATATATATATATATATATATATATATATATATATATATGAACGGGATTGTGAGTTCAAACCCCTCTCTGGATAAATTGATTCGTTCAGTAGCGATGTTCGTCAAAAAGTGCCAAAAATGGTAACTCAGTTTTTAACGGAACGGAGCGTCCGATTTTAATAATTCAAAAAACATTTTACTTTTATTGACAAGATGAAGAACTGATTAAATTTTTGGGAAGGCAGGTCTAGCGGTTATGGACTCTCAATGAAAATAAGTTAAAAAATTGCCATTTGGTGGTCAAAAATGTTTGTTGAAGAGATTTTAATATTGTGTACACATTTTGTGTAATTTTTTTTTGTGTTCCGTACCAAGATTTTCCAGTCAAAAAAATGTTATTCTAAGTTTAATATGATATATATAATATCATTAGATAAAATTCAAAATTTAAATTCTCTGAAGTATGAATAATAAATTTATAATGCTTGCAAAATCAGTTGAATTATTATTTTTTTTCTATTTATTTTTATCTAATGAAGTATATAATTTAGCGATCACGTATCGTGAACAATAATGCGGCATGATCGAATTTGGTATATGACTTGAGTTCTTCTATATAAATATATACTATTTTAACTTAAATATTTTTTAATTTTAGGTTACAATGAAATTAAAGATAAACCAGGAGATTCACTATATATTAGAACGGGTTTTGATCGTTTGGGAGACCTTGGCGATTCATTGCAATTGCGGTTCAGTAAAGACGATGTGTTATACGTTGATAACACAATGTTTAATGGGGTTCCAGGTCATTGGAGGGCATGGCAGCTGGATTCCGAAGGACATCGAAGACAATGTGGAATCATACCTAGCAAATACAAGTATGTGAACTACAGATGTCATCCCATAATGACAAATAGAAAAATCTTAACAGAGTTACATTATTTAACTATTGTGTTTTTTTCTGTTATTATTCGACCGATATATGAGTTATTGGTTGAAGTGCATAAGTTATTAAGTTACACTGATCAAATTACAACACATATTGCTATACTTCACTTATCATCAAGGAAGTTATTAACTTATCGAAGGAGAAACAATCCGATTCGCTAATTTTATGTTTTTTCGACGTTTCAAGTCATTCTGAATTGAATGAGATCAAATTGAAAAAGTATGTGAGTGTGTGTATGTGAGCCGATTTTTGATCTTTTGTTAATGTTTTTTTTATTAACTGCTGGACTGATTTCAAGAATTTAATAGCCATTTCATGTAACTCGATAAGGACTATCAGTTTTTGTGCGACGTTCGGCCGAGCCGTTTTTTTCAAAATTAAATGTTCGGAAAAAATTTTTTGGCGGTTTTCACGTAACTTTGTGTGGATAGATTTTGTAGTCTGAAATTTTAGCCCTGGGTTTGAGCTTTTTAATTTTAATCATTCTATGCCGCAGCATATGTACGTTCTGTGGTGTTTAGGTAGCTACTGATTACAGTTGACGTCCACACTTAAATAAAATACGTTTTTAGGGCCTGAAATATATGAAATGAAATGAGTTAACAAGTTTATTTAATTTATATGATTTATGATTAAGAATATTATAAGTATGTTTAAAAGACGTCAATTGGAAATCGTATTGATTATTTTTTAGTGAAAGAGGAAATGTTATTTTCGATTCTTTTTTATTTTGAAATAAATTTTAATATTTTATCTAAATAGCTGAAAGGGGGATGTTAAAAATTATATGTATTTGACATGTATATAATTCTTTTCTAGTGAAAGCGGAAATATTATTTTCAAACAGTTGAATATTTTATCTAAATAGCTGAAAAGGGGATATTAAACATTATATATTATGTGTATTTGCATATGTATATAGTTCTGTATAGGTTTATTTCTATTTTTTTTTTAAATACACGGGGTACTGTAACATAGACAAATATTGTAGAGTTAAAATTATTTTTAGGGTTGAAGAGGAATTGATGTTACGCCGGTCTCTTGGGGACATTGACAATGAAGCAAGGAGGGGTTCTACTTCTGCGAGAAGATCATTTTTCCGGAGAAAGAAACATCAAAGAAGTTCATCGCGAGATTCCAAAGAGTTAGCTAGCTTTAGTAACATCACATTGGGCTGGTATTCTGATTCCGGCGCACTGAACGAAGAATGCGCCAGTTACCAGAGAGTCGAACGTCTTGATTGTAAGTTGTCAATGGTTAATGAATGTAACAAATTTTATACCCAATGTGTGAATTGAAGGCTCAAATTATTCGAAACTTAAATTTTTAATAGAGAGTCATATTTTTATTAACAAAACTTATATTAAACTAACTAAAAAATAAGAAATTTAAATGCATAATGTCATTACGAATATGAAATTTAAAAAAAAATTATGTTTATCAATAGCTGCACTAACTTATTGAATGGGCTATAAATGGCATAATTTTATTTTTGATTTTTGGATTAGAATTCTCATTAATATAACAGAAACAGTTTGTTCATAGTGATCTAAATTTCTATTTATGCTCTATGAATAATTAATTCATTATAACAGATCCAGTGTTCAGGCCGGTGCTAATTATTGGTCCTCTGGCTGATTGCGCTGTTGATAAGCTGGTTGGCGATTTTCCTGATAAATTTAAGCGATGCATACCTGAAGTGATGCGGTACAATCAATCTGCTATGGAAAAGGGCGTACAAGATAACGTTTTTGTTGATTTCAAGAAGAAGGGTGTTTATTATGAATGTACCTCGGTCGCTGCTGTAAAAGATATCTGTGATAAGGTAAAAATTGTCATCAATTTTGCTACATTATTAATTTTGTTAATTTGCTATGCATGAATTAATGCTATGCATGGTTAATATTGATATCATTCTATATATTTGAAAATTAAATTTACTAATTACGATTATCACAATGTTTTAAGTGATTGTGACTGATTGCTTTGATCGATTATGCAAATGTAGAAACTATTCAGCAAATTATGAATCTTATTAGCTAGCATTAAAAAGTTTTTAATGGGTATTCAACAAAATTCACCAACTGTGGTACTCAATTATTTTTACCTTTCAAGGATGATCATACTTTTTGCTATTGCAAAATGCCATTTATATTCTGTTAATTAATAATGTTTATTATAATTCAGGAAACATAATTTATTTTCGAATTGAACTTATTATTGTAAAGTAATATATAATAATATGATATGATAAAATTATATTGTCTTACAGAATACACACTGTATTTTGGATATAAGTGTAACATCTGTTGAGAGGTTGCATAGACAACAAATTTATCCCATAGTATTATTAATTTAGATTTAAATCTGGAAAGCAGATCAAGGAAGTTCATGATGCAAGGTAAGAACATTTTAATAAGCTTCAGACAAATGCACTTAATTATATTATCAAAATTTCAAGTTGCAGATTATGTTTTATTCAACAAAATTCAATATTCAAGCTTTTTTTAATTACTTTATATTCAGCATTCATATCACATTTTAACTATTGCAATTAAATATTTGAATATAATTACAAAACTTTGGGTGTGAGATTTCTTTTATAATATGCAATATGATTTTTCTAATATATGTCACAAACAGTACTTTACTGTAACATTATAGTTTATAATTTATAATCTTTGAATAACTATCGTAATGGATTATAAATATTTACTAACATTATCGGGTTATATTATTTTCAGGTATCCAATGGATAAAGTGTCAGCTAAAGTAGCCAAAGAAATGTATGAACATGCATTGAAATTGGAAACAGATTTTAAACATTTAATTTCTGGTAAGTTTGCTTTTTTTACAGACGTGCATGACACTCACATATCTTTTGCACTTATATATTCGACTTGTTATTAAAGTTATTGAAAATATTACATTATTTAAGTTTTTTTATGCGTGAACTTTATAATAGATTTTTTTTTACACATTATTTGATTATTGTTGAATCACACACATGAAAATTTATTTCAAACAGTATTTTACTTTTTTGTAGCTGTGATTCCGGCTGGTGTAAGCATTGCGTATATATGTACGCAGATTAAAGCGGCTGTTGATTCTGAACAAAGCAAAACCCTCTGGGTTGCTCAAAACAATTGATCGATTTGAATATTGTAAATATATTATTCAAATTATTGAAATAGTTTAGCACATATTAATATAATGCACAAATGAGGAAAGGGTAATTTAGAATATTTATCTAACCAAATAAAATAACACCAATGTTTTATTCATTACTCTAAAATTAAGAATATAATATATGAGATAGTAGTGACACTATATTACAAATTTATTGCTGAATTTTCAAATCAACAAAGGAATAATACTGCGCAAAAAAACGTTTCGGGAAACATTAAATTATTATTTAAATAAAGTATGACTATATATGTTTTGACATAAATTCCTGGTAACGGTTGAACTGGATTGAAATAAATCAGTAGATAGAAGTGAAACAATGGATTTTTAATCTTTTGATTGAATATTTGTATAACATAAAAATTATTGGTTGTTTTATACACACACACACACAATACACATATATTATATATATATATATATATATATATATATATGTGTGTGTGTGTGTGTGTGTTGTGTATTATAACAATGTAAATGTTGATAATTCTTCAGCAGTTTTATAAATTCTGTTTACAAGTTTGGTATCAAATGTATGTGAAATCTTACTTTTTTAATTTAATTCGTTAACTAACATAACAAAAAATAAACAGATAATAATTTGGTATAAATGAAATTATATACATAAGAACATTCAAGTGATAACAAATTGACTCTGCTTATGTTTGACTTAAGTTCTTTATATAAAATTTTGCGCAGTGTAATTCACAGTTGGGTTTGAATAAAATAGTTGGCTGCTAATCAGTAATTTGATGCAATAATTATAAATGCTTTAAAGTTAATGACAATAATTCATAAAGTAACTAAAAGACTTCTACACATGCTACATGAAACACATTATATACTTATATACATATACATATATACATATAGAGCTAGTAAGGTAATGGGACACAGAAACGCTGAACCTCTACCGAGATCTTTGTTTCTTGATACATACATAGAATACATAGAGAATAAATATTATGTATATTGAACATCTATCTCTCTTGAAAGAAAGAAATATTAATATAAAAATCAAATCGAAAATACAAACTTTCTTGAAGAATCGTTAATGCTGGATAATTTTCAATTATTGTCAATTTAGAAAAAATGGCTCTGCATCTATGTATATAAATATATATATATATATATATATATATATATATATATATATATATATATATATACATATATCATAACAAGTAATTATTTTTATATATAAGTATATATGGTGTATTGAGTAAAACCACATTTAGGATTATATAAATTTGTTAATATAAAATGATATTTTTATACCATATTGAAAATATCTTTTTAAAAATTGGCCTTCAAAAGATTTGTATTAAATTATTTTTAGAAAACCAATTAGGTTCCATGATATCAAAACATTGTTGATTTAATCAAAGTATAAAGAGATACTATATTTGAAACTTTCTTGAAGAATCGTTAATGCTGGATAATTTTCAATTATTGTCAATTTAGAAAAAATGGCTCTGCATCTATGTATATAAATATATATATATATATATATATATATATATATATATATACATATATCATAACAAGTAATTATTTTTATATATAAGTATATATGTGGTGTATTGAGTAAAACCACATTTAGGATTATATAAATTTGTTAATATATAAAATGATATTTTTATACCATATTGAAAATATCTTTTTAAAAATTGGCCTTCAAAAGATTTGTATTAAATTATTTTTAGAAAACCAATTAAGGTTCCATGATATCTAAACATTGTTGATTTAATCAAAGTATTAAAGAGATACTATATCTGAAAGCTACAGTATAATATGTGATTTAAAAGATTAAATCGATTCTTTGCAATAATTGTTTATTAACTTTATATATGAACTAACATTTATCAAAGAGTTTTATTTATATTAAGTACAAACCATGCAAAATTTTAACATGATATTTAATTTTTTTTATGATTTAGCTCCGCCCTTTTATAAGATATTTAATTATTGAATAATTTCATATCAAAATCTTGAAATTTGGTATTTTGCAACTTTTTTTGACCACTCGAGTTAGAAACTGCAATAAAACTCTGTTGCCCCACATTTATAAAATGTTTTCATAAAAAAAAAAAATTACGCTTCTTGAATAATTATAATATAAAAAATGAAAACATATGATTAGCATTGAATAAATTGAATTGAATTTTGTGTACACATTTAAAAAAATGGTATATGTATATATTTGTTTGAAATAAAATAAAATTGAAATAATATATTAACTATAATAAACTGTTAAAATTAAATTTTTCATAAATTTAAACAATTGTTTATTTTGAATCTGATAAAATAATAACATTTTTAATTATGTTGTATTGAGGCAATAAATGAATTTTATTCTGTTATAGTTATAAAATATATTTAAGTATTATAAAACGCTTTACAAACGTTTCGGAAGCAGCTATAATTTTTCCTTCATATTTGTAATTAATTGACTTAAATTTATAAATTTTATTTAAAATATATTTTATTTATCTAAATTTAATAAATGTACATAAATTGTTCGATATTGTTTTATTTATTTTTAATTTGAAATCATGAAGGTAGTGGGGAAATAAGAACTTAAAAAATAATTTCACTCACTGCACGCATTAAATCATTTTAAATTTCACTATTAGTAATATCATTCTAAAACCAGTAAAATATATTCTGTATTTTTATCGGTACCTATAAAAAACAGTTTCTATATTATAAAATATTTCATCATTTCCGAAATTGGTTTTCAAAATTTTCATACCGCGCTCCCTCCCGACGTTATTTTTTTAAATTTATAAATACTCAACAGATATTATGATTTATAAGGCTACAAATTAATATAAAAAATATACATTAAAATTAATATTTATTTATTCATGTTTTTTATCATTTGAACATTGTTGGTAATAATATTTTGAAAACAGATGTAGGCTCGCTTTGCAACAGTCTCGCGCCCCACAGGTTGGAAAACACGGTATTACTATCAATCAACAAGCTAATATACGCAAACTAATTTTAATTTTGATCAAAATTAAAATCATTGAAAATAATTACATTTCAATGAAAAGAATTGAATGTGGATAAACATGTTTATTTAGAAATACAGATAAGCATCATTTCATAACGGCATATAGTTATCAGTGCTGATAGTTTGACACTTTATTTCAGATTAACAGATCCTCAGATTTTATCAAGAATTTAACATTTTGAACTCACATAGTAGTATTCAGATTTGATTATGCCAGAAAGGGAATTAAAATTTATTAATAATAATAAAAATTTAATTGTTTATATAAAACATGAAATTGACAAATTCATTGATAATTAAATATTTAACTATCAATGTATTTCTGAATTTCATGTTACTCACATTAAGTTTGTTTGAATTAATTGCAAATTTTAAAAATATAAAAATTATAAAAATTCTAATGATTCATACTTCGTTTAATTATCGAGTTGTAATCTGTTTTATCAATTACAATTAAACATCAATTATTTATTAATATATACGCAAATGTTTACTTGTTGTTAGCCTTCGGCTTTTGAATACAAATGCATGTAATTATAAATTAACGAATTATGTTGTTTTGTTGTAATTACGTGTCACTATTGTTATTAAAAATAATTATATAAAATCTTATGCCATATAATTAATATAATAAATGTTCTTTCTCTGGTAATATTCTAAAATTCGATAGAATTTGGATTCGGGAGTTTTTACTTTCACATTTTTATTTATATTTTTTTTATTTCCATAACAATTAATATTTTTTTTATGTTCTATACCATGGCTTCTTAAACTATATGTATGAAAATTATGGAGTCGCAAGAGATTTTAATGTCACATATATTTATATTTAAAATTTATTTTTATATATGAGTATTTAAAAATAATTTTAAAATTTGCTTATTAAAATGTAAATTATTTTGATTAATTTTTACAGTGATACCGTCATTATTTAAAACCGTTGCAATTATTTTTATGAGTGAATAAATTAGCGATTATATTTACAAATAATAATTTAGCTACTGCAATTATTGATTAAACCGTGATTGACTACTGTTTTCAATAATAATAAAAAATAGTAATAATGATAAAAAATATTTACAAACATATGCGACATTGACCCCGACTACGCCACTGTTGGCATGGAAAACATGCGCTTTGACCAATTGCGCATTGTGTCATTATGAAGTTGCGTGCCGGCCGTTGAGATTTGTACAATTCTAAAAAGATATTGTTGAACGGCGTATTTCTTAGCTAAATTGAGTTCGAATCAAAGTTATTTGTATTTGAACGTAATTCAGTGTTACATCTGACTGTTACCATTAAGTGAAAATGGAGGCCACAGGAGAAATTATGGTTAATAAAGAATATTGCAATTACACTTCGCCTTTGAGCACCAGATATGCCAGCAAGGAGATGCAGTATCTTTTTAGTGATCAAAATAAGTTTTCTACTTGGAGAAAACTTTGGGTCATCCTTGCAAAAGCGGAGAAGGTAATTGTGCTAATGTCATCAACTATTCATGTTCGACTTGATTTTTAGGTTAATTTGGCATGTGCCGATGACATGGGTGTAGCTTGAATGAGTGTAAAAAAATCATTTACAGTACGGTGGTAGTTGTGGTACCCCGCCGTACGAGCTTAGGTCTAATTGCTTGTATCTCGAAGCAATTTTTTTTTATGTAAATTCATGAAATGACATTAATTCCTTCCGTCACAGTTTTTTTGATAATAAAAATAAGAGGAACCTAATTATTAAGATGAAATACATATTCTGCAAAAACATAGAAAATTACTATGTATATTCATTTATACTTATAATAGTAAATAATTACTAAATTATCATCATACTAGTTTTTGCGTTTAGGAAAACTATTCAATGAGCATCTTTAACTTCCTGTAGGGCAAGTTATAGTAATCGCAAAAAAACGAAAATGAAAATTTTTATATATCTTTACGTTTCAAAGTTTTCTGAAAATTTTGGCATACCTTAAAAAAAATTGATTGTGTGTGTGTGTGCGTGTGTGCGTGCGGATACAAATTTTCGTCGACGATTTCGGGAACACGGATGAAGCAATTTGAATAATTTAAAAAACATTCGATCCGTATTGATAAGGAGACGTGCTGATTAGTTTTTGGCGGAGGTAGGTCTCGCCGTTCCGAAGATATGGAGCAAAAAGTGCCAAAAACGGTACCTCAGTTTTTAAGAGAACGGAGCGTCCGATTTCAATAATTCAAAAAACATTTTACTTGTATTGACAAGATGATCAAATTTTCATGAAGACAGGTCTAGCGGTTTCGGAGATCTAACAAAAAAGTAAAAAAAATGCCATTTGGCGGTCAAAAATGAACATTAGACATATGCACATCAAATTATCAGATATTTTATAGAGATTCTAAAAATAAGTATAAATTTTGTTTACATTCCTATGGGTTCCGTACCAATGTTTACGCGTTAGACGACGACGCGGCGCTTACGCGCTTTGATATTTCGTCTTTATGCAGTTAAAGCAGTACGATTGTTTTGAAAAAAAGACCAGAATTTCCAAAATAAATGATTTAAAATAGAATGATTTAATATGGTTCGAATTTTTATTAAAAGTTTTAAATCATTGATCAACTTTTATTGATTATTATTGATTATTTTTAATTACTCAAATTTTGAATTGCGGTACGGGAAGTTCCAGCAATTTGCCTTAAGGCACAATGCCTTAATTGCCTTAAGACAGAATTTCACTTACAGCTAGTTTAACCATTCAAATCGGTTGATTCGTGCGCCCGAAAACGGGATATTATTATTGCTGATATTAATACAAAATTATAATGTTTCAGGAATCACTTAACATTTATATGATCGTAAGTTTCATAAGTAATATCAAAATAAAAATTTACCGGTATTACGAAGGACTTTATTATAGAATATTTAGCGAAAAATATAAAATTAATTAAAAAATCAAATAAATTTTGATATTATTTACACGTGAAATTAAAAATATCAAATAAAAAAAAATAAAAAAAATATATCTGAATCGGGAATTGAACCCCGGAGCAAAAATTAGAATTCCACGACGATAGCCACTCGGCCAACCTGCTGTTGATAAGGAAAAACATCGCAAGCTATGCATGCCGCGCGCTGCTACAATGCAAACTTTAATTAATTTTTATAATTAAACCGCTTTTCATAGGCCTCTAATATTTTACCGGAGTCAGTTTGGGCATCAAATCTACCATTGTGCCAAGTTTCATCAAAATCCGAGACGAGCAACGCGCGGGTTCTCCTTTTGAGGTATGCCAAAATGTTCAGAAACCTACAAAACGTGGAGAAATGCAAACATTCCTAAGTCTACGGGAAGTTAATAAATTCTCAGTTCGGTGGGCTACTTGCTAAGCAATGAGACAGTTACTTAAAAGGAACAATTTATTCATGATTTACTTTGACCTTACATTACATCAAGTTTAAACGCAAATTAATTTTTTTTATTGAGAGTAATTTTATTATCTAAAATAATAAAACATATTTAGAAGTTATTTAAATATATTACAACATATTGTTTTTACTTTTAATATAAGGGCGAAAAGTTCAAACAGATATCCCTAAAAACTTGCTGGACCATTTAGGCTTTTTAGGGGGCGCTGGCCCTAGGCTCCCTGGAGTGCTAGGCGGCGTGGTTGTCTTGCATGTTGAGTTGGCTATTCTCTGAGGCACACTCAATAACTGTGCAGGTGGTTTCTTTAGTGGTACCAAATAACCGATTTTGGCCGGAGGTTGAATCTTATAAGAAATTCACAAGAAGGAATTAAGTTCTATTACTTATTAGTCGATTATATTTATTTATATTTATGATCCAATACCTCAATGCACTGTGCCCATTGTGCCTGTGGTCTTCTCCAGTGCTCCCTAACAAATTCAAGGTCTTTGTGCCCTTGATCCTGCACCTCGTCCTGCATGCTTTGTATATCCATCGTGGCCTCCATCTCTGACCAGCTAGTTATACAGCATCCACTTGGAATTCTTTAAAAAAATGATAAATCTTATTTATCTAAGCGAAATTATGGTATAATTAAATTTTTTGCGTTTTTAGTACCTTGGTTTTTTAAGGGGCGGTGGATCTTCTCCGTATGATATATCATTATCACCGGCATCCACTAATTTACAAAAATTCCCTTCGGGATGCGATTTGTGAAGTGACATTTTGGCCAATGATTCGTGTCTTGGACATGTACCTTTTAGAAATGGAGTTAATTTATTATATTATTTGTTATATTACATTATTATTTGTAAGTCATATTTGAAAGTGTATCAATAATTTTTGCAAGCTAATATCGTGTTCGTAACCGATACCTTATTGTTTTCGCTTATTGTTATCGCTAGTTAGCTTATGGTATATAGTTTATATTATTGAAAATAAATAGAAACAAAAATTTTATAATGCATGTGAAATATTGTTATTGCAATGGATATAGATGCGGTAAATTGAGAACTTGTCCAATGTCCAATAATTTATTAGGTTTATTAAAATATTATCGAAATTTTTAACTAGAATCGTTTCTGCATATTTTTTTTTCTAAATTGTCGTTTTGTTACTGCTAAACTTCCTAGATTCTTTCATAAACTTTTATTCTTACAAAGCAATTATTGAGTATTGAATGAACTCTTTTGTTGGAATTATGCAATTATGAATATAATATGCCTAATAAGCAAAAAGTCTCTCATAGCAACGATTATGCATTAAGTATTCAGGCATTAGAACTTATATTTTGGCTATAATAATATCAAAAAAATTAAATTCTGGGTCACGACTCAAACAGCTCTTTCCAATATATATCGCTGAACAACTCTTACCCTAAATCACCTAAATAAAAATAAAATTATTATCATTCATTAACTTCCCGAAGGAGAAGTTTGTTTTCATCAAAAAATCCTACTTGCTAATTTTATATTTTCTCAACATTTCAAGCCATTCTGAATCGAATGAGATCAAATTTGGAAAAAGTATGTGTGTGTGTGAACAGTTTTTCTGCCGTAAATCGACGTTTTCTCCTAAACGGCTGGACCGATTTCAAAAATTTAAAAGCCATTCGATGTATCTCGATGAGGACTAGCGTTTCTGAGTTTTGTGCGATGATCAGTCGAGGCGTTTCCTTGTAAGTCGCAGAAAAGTGAAAATTTTTTCGTCTACGTTTTAGCCCGCAATTCTGAATCGATTTTGAAAATTCAAAAACCGTTTGAAAGATATTGGTTGGGAATCGTGCTGATTAGTTTGTGGTAAAGATCGGCCGGGCCTTTTTCTTGTAATAAAGTTTTTTTAAAAAAAAATCGTCGATTTTTATGATTTTTTTTTTGAGGTAGATACCATAGTCTTGTAGATCATACTAAAATATTACGGCCCTACGACAAGTCGTTTAATTTTAAAAATTCTTCAAAGTTTGCAAAAATTACTATCGTTTTTTTTGGCATTTGTCAAAATTAGACCTTTGATCGACGTTTTCTCAAAAAAGTATGTAGGTGAAGGGACAATAATTCCTAATAAAGTACCATTCATGCCCTTTGTGCACAAAATTTTGGAGCTTCATTTTGAGTATAGTTACATATTTCCAATTTAAATTCTTACCATTTTTATTTCGTCCGTTTTGTATAAAAATTGAACTTCTAGTGCCGTAGCTATTTGCGATACTTGCTCGGCTCGGTTTACTACCTTTGGTTGTTCTGCTGGTCTTACTTTTTACTCTAGACAGTTCGGTCAATCCAGGTGTATCGAGCTTCTTTTCTAATGCTTTATATTTCCTACAAAATTATAATTAAATTTTTCATTGTCTTCATATTTAAAACCGAGATGGGGTAATAAGGTATAAGATACTCTTGGATATTTTGGGTTTATAGTTGTCCTTAGAGTATGATATTTTTTAAATAACCTTACCAAATTCCCGTGAAGAAATCCATCAGAAAAGCTAAGGCCGATATGGAACATCCAAATGCTGTCAAAACTACAAAACTATCATTACTGATTTTTGACGCCATTATACCAAAAAATGTAGCTGTTAAAACGTACATAGTCGTACTCATGCCGCAGAACATAAGCCATGGAATAAGGTCTATTTTGCGACACATTAATCTGAAATTTCAAGTAATGAAACATTTTATATTACAATATTCTTAAAATTGTATAATTATATTGTTAATGATAAATCGGACCCTGGGAACTTGTATGTCCGAACATTCATTTTGCAAACTATTACGCTGGCAACTAAGTATGTGCGGATTTTTGTTAGAAAATCGAAAACATTTTTTTCATGGAACTAAATAACTTTATTCGATAATGCATTGTCCATTTTGATCAATGACTTTTTGTCATCTTTCAAGCAGCATCTTCATTTCACTTCTGGTTTTTATAAGCCAAAAAACCGAATCAGGTACAATTTTATACCATCATCATTATTGAATTGTTTACCTTTCGAGGAATTTTGTTAAGATCGAAACAAAAAGTAAGCAAAACGTACGAGGTCAAGACTATATGGTGGATATGGCAAAACAGTCCTAATAAGATTCAATAATTATTTGGCAAGTGGCCAAAGATATGTGTAATATAATATAAACCGCTTTTCTTCAACAGCGTTGTTTAATTTCGTTAGTTGTCCAATGTAGACATCAGAATTGCTCTTTCGGATGGATGGTAAGAGTAAACATAGTCAATTCATTTGTAATCAACTTCAACTTGAGGACCAGAGCGTTTTTAATCTTCGAATGAAATATGATCAGAACGAAATTTGACAAATCAATTTTGATATTGCCGTTTTTTAAGGCTTTGCCACTGTTCGGACGTATTTTCGTTTTATTATATTGGGCAGTAAGCTTTACACGGAATGGTTGCTACCCCTAGTAAAGGGGGTAGCGGAGTGTTTTAATTGAACTAGTTGTTCACTTCTAAAAGTAAAGTCCGCTTAACAGCATGTAAATAACCAATAAAAATAAATATATCTTCTTTTATTATAACTTAGTAACAAATCAGAGATTGTAATTAGAACTGCAACAAATACATAATATTCAAACAAATCAGTGTTTAATACAGTCCACAGCTACAAGACTTAAATTATAACCCAACAACCTGAGTATCGAAGGAAAGTTTTGATAAATTTCATAACTACGTTATATAAATACAGCCACCATAAACAGCTCATAACTTTTTGTGAGCTCAAGATGCCTTTTCACCTTTGCAGAATTAAAAAAGCAAAATATGACCAAAATTTTCCATCTTTCAACGAACGCTAAACGAAAACTACGCAATTGATAAAAAAACTTTTTTACTTAATGACAGGTGAATTTTGCCTACATGCCAATAACAAATGGTATTTAAAATTTGGACTACGTCAGCAAACCTAGAAATTCAATTGAAAACGTCTAAGTTGAAAGCCGCACTTACTCAGTTGCCAACCTAATACAATGCAGATGCAAGTATGAATTTTTTATTATTTCATATTTCTGAAATAAAAGCGTTCTTTTTTTCTTCAAAAAATTACAAATGAATTATTCTTATTTTTATTTCTTGCAATTAGTCATTAGAAATTTTAAATTTCTCGTTTCTCTCTTAAATTAATTCTAAACATGAATGGCTATGGTATGTCCCTTCTTCAGGAACTACTAACAAGAAATGGAAATAGTTCACTTTTCACTTAAGGAAACTAAATTTTATTGAATAAACGATCACTAAAGCAAACAAATAACCAAATTATACATTATCTAAAAATTATAATTAAAAATGCCTCGAGCTTTAAATGTATGCATTCACAGTAGTAAATATGTAAAATTGAAAGTTGCCGAAGAAGGGGACACTCCATATCCCAGTAAAAAGTATTTATAAATAAATTTCTGAGAAAAAAGGAAGTTTCTACTTCTAAAAGAAATAATAAATAATAGCAGTCTAAAAAAATTTAAATTATTTATGCCAATTCAGAGATTGCTCTGAGATTTATATAAAATTGGGGATACCTTGATAATAAGTCCACTATGACCAACATGTTAGTAGCACTGTAGGTAATCCACATCAGCATATAGGATTTGTGAGTGACTTCGTTGTAGCCATGTTGTGAATGCACGAATCCGATGAATATGAAAAACGTTATATTTAACGAAACCTGGAATATACATTAAAGAATTTTGTACATGACCAAAGTATGGTAACACAAAAACAAAATTAAATAATGGTGTATGGCATTGGCCCTTAGGGCAAATTGCTGGAACTTCTCGTACCATAACGAAATTCGAGAAATATTAAATGTTTCCATATAGCTTATTATAAATACTGTAACATTGTCTAATATTCAAAGAATTATATAAACTGAATTACAAAGTTAAAATTATTTATTTAAAGTATATAAGTGAGCTTTAGAACTTTAGCCAGAATTAAAATTAAAATCTGAATTATTTTCGATATATAAAACAAAATTTGAAATAATTTTTTTTTCAAAAGCAATTATTTTGTCAAAACAAGCAAAAAGTTTGTTGAATCATTCAAATCGGATGCTTAGTTCTCTCAGAAACTGCCATTTTTTGCACATTAAGCTCGGTATCTCCAATACCTCTGGACATGCCGTTGCCAAAAACTAATCAGCACATCTCCTTGTCAATAGGAATCGATTTTTTTTGAACCATTCAAGTCGGTTGATCCGTGCGCCCGAAAACGTGACTGAAAAATTGTATCCATACATACATACACACACACATTCATTTTTTCTGAGGTATGCCAAAATGTTCAGAAATCTTCAAAACGCGAAGAAATGTAAAAATGTTCAATTTCGATTTTTGGACGATTACAGTAACTTACTCTACGGGAAGTTAATAAAAGTATAGCTTAGAAATTACGACAGTATTTATTGATGATGATTATTGAAGATATTGATGATCATTTAATTTCGACACATGGTGCGCGTATTATTTTTCTGAATTAATTAGTGTGGGTTCTGTACATAGAGAATCTATAGTATTCTATAGAGAATCTTCCCGTTTCTGTTGAGTTTCTGATGTTTCAAAAGTTTTAAGCCGAAATTTAAGAATCGTATGGAATAATTATTGCAACACCATGCAAAGAATTTTTCTGTAATCCTAACACAACAAAAAAGTATAACTTTATCATAATCACAAGCTTATATGAAAAATATTCGAAAAATATTTTCGGAAGATGTAGGTATGAAAAGATTTGTATATAAAACGAATAAATAATAACACATAATTTTCGAAGTTAATCATTTTTTTGTTGATACTTTTAATATTTTTTACATGATTTAAATATCATGAAAATATTAGAGAAATTCTTCGGAAAGTTATGAGTTCATTTTGTAAAAAAATGAATGTATTAATATTTTTTTTACATATTATATATTATTATAATAATACATAATATTATGTGAAAAATATTAATTCATTCATATAAATTAAAAATAAAAATTCATTCATGTTCATTTATATAAATAAAAAATAAAAAAATACATAATATATATATATATATATATATATATATATATATCTCGTTAAATAAATTGTATCAGTTTAGTATTTATGAAATTGGAATGGAACAACTAAGGGGGTGCAACATTTAGAAAAAATGGCGAATGGGGGCACGTAAAGATTGGAAACCACTGCTTTAACTATTACTTAGATTACATATTCACTTTATTAACAATTTTGCTTCTAGATTGATCAATAATAATATTGTACAATCTCTCATCCTCCGTGGATCAGATGACGTAGTTTTCGTTGACGTTTTAGGTTATTGTAGATGTTAACCGATTACAAAATAATTTCCTAATGCATACATCTAATTGGCTGCGCTAGGATATTATTTACATTGCCCTCACTCAACACTATAATTTATTTACTCAATTAAACAATAAGCAAATTGCCAGTGATAAGTGTGCATATTCTTAGATCTATTTTGCTGATATTCCTGACATATAACCTCGATGTTATCGAATTAGGCCGACTGCGAAATTGTAATGCAGTTGCAATACGGATATGAAGTGTTTCAAAGATCGGTGCCCATTTACTATTGTATTGTAGTCCGGAAGAAGCATAGCTTATTTTATGTAATCCATAACTTAATATATATATATATATATATATATATATATATATATATATATATACTGGCAATTCTTGTTTATTTATACCTACTAATTACAAAATTGAACATTCATACAGAATGCCATATGCAGAAATAATATACTTTATTTGACTTCCTCTCATTGTTAACTTCCCGTAGGGCAAGTTATAGTAATCGCAAAAAATCGAAAATGAAAATGTTTATATATCTTTACGTTTCAAAACCTTCTGAACATTTTGGCATACCTTAGAAAAAATGTGTGTGTGTGTGTGTGTGTGTGTGTGTGCGGATACAAATTTTTGTCGACGATTTCGGTAACACGGATGAAGCGATTAAAATAATTCAAAAAGAATTCGATTCGTATTGATAAGGAGACGTGCTGATTAGTTTTTGGCGAAGGCAGGTCTAGCCGTTTCGAAGATACGGGACAAAAAGTGCCAAAAATGGTAACTCAGTTTTTAAGAGAACGGAGCGTCCGATTTGAATAATTCAAAAAACATTTTACTTGTATTAACAAGATGAAGAACTGATCAAACTTTCATGAAGGCAGGTCTATCGGTTTCGGAGATATAGTAAAAAAAGTAAAAAAATACTATTTGCCGGTCAAAAATGATCATTAGACATATGCACATCAAATTATCAGATATTTTATAGAGATTTTAACAATAAGTATAAATTTTGTTTGCATTCCTATGGTTTCCGTACCAATATTTATCCGTTAGATGGCGACGCGGCGCTTACGCGCTCTGATATTTCGTCTCTATGCAGTTAAAGCAGTACGATTGCTTTGAAAAAAAGTTCAGAATTTCTAAAATATTTTAAAATAAATTTTTCTTCAAAGTCTTTTTTTTCAAAAAAGTAAATTTTTGTCAAAAATGTATAGTTTCTCAAAAATCTAATTTTTTCAGAGTAATTTTTTTTGGTACGGGCAGTTCCAGCAATTTGCCTTAAGGCACGATGCCATGCGCCCCACTAGTTTGCAAATTATTTTACTCTGAAATGTACATTTGAAGCAAATATAGTTGTAACTTTAACAAAAAAAACAATTTGATAAGTTTTTCATCCACACAAAGCCGGGCAGTGTTGATAAAAACTGGAATTTCTTGAGATTTTGAATATGCATCGTCGGATTAAAAACTTAAAATAAAAATTCATACCTAATGTCGTCTTTTACTCGTCGTCTCTTTATACACAATTTACGCATTTATCAAAATGTTGAAATATACTTAAAGTTGCCAACTACAAAGTTTCGACTTCATGTTTTTTTTTCTTAGCCATCTGGTGTACCACATTTTCAACAAACAATGTACTAATACAAATTCTAATAGTTTTCGGAAGACTTTTGCTGGCTTTTCCTATTTTTATCGGATAATGTTTGAAACTAGGAGCAAGCACTTTTCGGTGTACTTTTATACACCACGAGAGTAATAAAATTTGATTCATACAAATTTCTTCAAAATTTGTGATTGAATTTTTTAATTTTAGAACAATGAACTATCCAATTGAAGAATTTGGATATTGAAGGAATTGGGACATTTGTCATTTCCCAAATATGGAATCCCACTTATTATATATTTACTACTGACATCACACTCCGCCCAGAACTTTATTCTAAATTTGTATGGTTTATTTGGTATATTTTTCATAAATCTGCACCTACATTTGAAGGAAGCAACTCCCCAAATAACAATATTATCCACCGGTCAAATTGACCGACGGCGAAAGTTAAGCGACATAATAATTTTTTATCGGAGAATAGGAAAAATAACTAAAATCGAAGAGTGAAGAAAATTTTATTGGTATATTATAAGAACTGGAATTGAAAGTTTGATAAGTTTGAAGCGGCCATTTTGACCGGCGTTTAGTGATGATCGCTACTGATCTGATACATAAGTCATTTTATTTTATCACTTACTAATTCAAGGAACCTCACAGTTGTAGAATTTCCTACTGTCCCATTCGCTTTCTGGCCTCTAGAAGAGTTCGTTCTTTGCAGATTGCCTGGGTTTTCAATTCCTGGCATCATTTATTATTTTTGCACTTAAATTTTTTAGCTATCTTTTAATATATGGCGACAATGTCTCACCAGCATAGTTTTCCATTATTATAGCGTTTTTGCTAACCAAAATAATTCGTTGACATAAATTGCTCTTTTGTTTCATTCGAGTTAATGTCAAATCAATATCAGCGTTTGGTTAATTGATTTATTTGAATAATGTCTATTCAACGTTTAAAACGTTTAAAATATTTATGATTTATTGGTGTTTATATACTTGAAATTTGATTTACTTTTTTGTTTTCGTCAATCTAAATTTCCAGTTCTCTCTTTTAGTACTGTCATTTCTAAACATGATATTTGTGAGTTCTGTTTTTTTGTTTTTAATTGAAACGTCATAGAATGGTCGTTTTGCTTATTTTTTATTATAGTAACTTAGTGGTTATAATGCTCAAGCGCGGATAAGAGAAAAATGTTTAAAATGTCCTGCATTTTTTATATTTATCGTATTATGATCTTTTATTTATAGTTTAGCTGTGGTAATTATTAACACTAAACCTACCATTCATGTATACTATTAAAAAGTTATCTATTTTTATTATTTGATTGATTTAATTGATTTATTGTTTAGCGTATATAAAATAAAAAATATAAAGTATTATCTAATTTTTTTTTATATAATTTAAAAAATTGTAAGAAAAAAACAACTAAAATTAAATATATATACAGAATGCCATATGCATACATAATACTTTATTCGGCTTTCTCAAATTGTTTATTAATTATTTTAGTCTGAAATGTACATTTGACGCAAATATATTTGTTGTAATAACTTTCGCAAAATTTTATTTGAATAGTTTTTTTGACCACACAAAGCCAAACTGATGGACAGTGTTGATAAAAATTTAATTTTCGATTTGATTATGCATCGCCAAAATAAAAAATAAACTAAAACAAAAGTACGTGCTTAAAAATGTTTTCATTCATCGTCTCTCCATAAACAATTTACGCATTTATTCAACTAGGATCAAAATGTTGATATGATACATTTATAAAGTTGCCACCTACAAATTTTCGCTTCTTGTTACATTTCTTAGCCACCTGGGCTGCCACATTTTTACTAAACTATGTACTAATACTTTTGCTGTTTTTTCCTATTTCTATTTCTTTTCCTATTTTATACACTGTGAGAGTAATGAAATTTTATCAGTTTTAAAACGGCGAACTATCCAGTTGAAGAATTGAACAATCTTTCCTCTTGTCATTTTTCAAATAGGGAAACCCATTTATTATATATTTACTAAAGACTTCACACACCATCCAGAACTTTATTCTGAATTTGTCTGGTTCATTTGGTATATTTTGCATAGAACTGCACCTACATTTCGATGGAAACAACTCTCCAAATTGCATTATTTTACACCGGTCAAATTGACCGACCGCGGTAGTTAGGCCAGATTACAATCTTTTTTCGGAAAATAGAAAAAATAACATACAAAGGGTGAAAAAATAACACGAATTGTCATATAGTTTGACAATGGTATTTTAACGTTTGAATATGTCTAAAAGTTATATGCAAAGTTTAAAACGGTCAATTTGACCGGCTTTGGTAGGTTTAGTGTTAACAAAAATTGACAGTTGCGTTTATCCAGTCTAGATATCTGCAAAAAATTTTGTACTTCTTCTAAATACACAAAAGCGACTTTTTTCAAATAATCTTTTTACCTCATTTATTTAAATGTACATTTTTTATTATTTAGTCTTCGCCGATAATTTTGTAATAATAATATTTATTAAATGTTTTTATTATGTTTTATTAAAATATTATATAGGATACATATCATGGCTCACATTGAATTCTATGAACATTTAAAGTGCTCTGATGTGACATCAACAATTTTATCTATATAACTAATAATAGATATAAAATGTATAATAATTAGTTAGCTTGGAAGCCGATGTCTATGTCAACGAATTATAAATTGATTGAGTAGATCACAAAATAGAGAAGGTGTAATGTTTTCTGTGTAATAACAATAACATATTGTATATTGTTAAAATTAATAATTTTACTTATATGGAGTTTGTACTAACGATAAAATATAACACATTGATTTTTGTAAATATATTTATAACAAAATTTGGATCAACATCCTCTTTGGTTTTTAAGCGTTCTTCTATTTATTTGGTTTATTATTAATTTTGCAGTATTTTACTTCAACATTAGAGTTGATTTTACATTTTTTGACATTTAAATATAAATTTTAAGGCACATTCAAAGCTTTTAAGTGCATTTGTATCAATAATAAATATTTACATTATATAATCAAATTATTTGCGATACGAATTTTTAAATTTATGACTATAGTATAAATATATATCTTATATATTTATGACTTACAATTAGAACCGTATCATTGCAACTAATTGTATTGTTTTCAAATATATTATGATCAAATATTTATAGTAATAACATATGTTTTTCGAGATTTTTCATATAGTAAAGTAAGTGTGATTTATAATCAATTATGTTCAATGAGCTTATATTAGACATATCTTAATATATAACAATATATGCGATCTAATGAAGCTGTGCGTATACATATATACATATATATATATATATATATATATATATATATATTGTTTAATTATATAAGATAGAAATAATAGAGGTGACAGACAGACACGAATATGCGGAACATTGAAAAAAATACGTATATCATTTAAAAATATATTTCAACACCGCGGGTATCATTATTAGTTAACGCTCACATGTTAAACTATGAATGCAAAATTTCCACTAAAATTATCAAGATACAAGCAATATATTTTTTTATTATCTATTTTGATCATTTATCTCACAGCGTCCAAATTCAATTAACATAAGTTGTGAGATGCTGTTTAATTCTTTATACTTTCTGCTTGATATTTAACATAATTATTTTACTTTTATATGTGTACTAAATTCAACGTTACAGTTTAAAAAAAAAAGAAAAAACTAATAGTCTCATTTAAGATTTTGCATTCAGCGTGTAACATGTGATACATTCCCAATATTTCGTTTAACTGCATGTGTAAACGCTCGGTCCGCGTACGCAACAGTACGGACATCAGTCATCCGACACTTGGCCGCGTCTGCAAGTCAGCACGGCGTCCAAAATGAAAAGGGCAGCTGTGGGTACGGCCAAAGCGCCTGACGCGCATAACAGGTCCAGGCGATGGGTGTTAGGGTGCCAGATCGGATTGTAGGTCAGGTTTGACCAGTCTACTAGTAGAACAGCGGCTACAGCGATGAATAAGGCAGCACCTGAAAAATATTGATATGATAATTGCAATTTTCTGTCGATAAGAACTATAAACTAGTGGGGTGCATGGCATCGTGCCTTAAGGCAAATTGCTGGAACTTTCCGTACCATAATTAAAAGTCTTGGTACGGAACCCAAAAAAAATTACACAAAATATGTACACATTATGAAAATTCCTATAAAATATCTGATAATTTGATGTAATATGTCCAATTAACACTTTTGATCCCCAAATGACATTTTTTAACTTATTTTTATTGAGAGTCCATAACCGCTGGACCTGCCTTCCCAAAAATTTAATCAGTTTTTCATCTTGTCAATGCAAGTAAAATGTTTTTTGAATGTTTAAAATCGGACGCTTCGTTCTCTTAAAAACTGAGGTACCTTTTCGGCACTTTTTGTCCCGTATCTACGGAACGGCTAGACCTGCCTTCGCCAAAAACTAATCAGCACGCCTCATTATCTATACGAATCGAATGTTTTTTTAAATTATTCAAATCGGTTGAACGGTGTTCCCGAAATCGTCGAAAAAATTTTGTATCCGCACACACACACACACACTCATACATATCCACACATAAATTCATTTTTTCTAAGGTATTTCAAAATGTTCAAAAACCTTTGAAACATAAAATTATATAAAAATTTTCAATTTCGATTTTTTTGCGATTACTATAACTTACCCTACGGGAAGTTAATAAGGGGCTGTCTATTAACGTGATTTCTTAGGATTTTTGACCCCCCCCCCCCTCTTCCTTGATACGTGGTTATTTAAAATTACCTTCCTTCCTATCATGCATCACGTGTGTCTGAGTACTTATTGTTAGAAAAATCGTAAAATTTCGATTTTTTTATGTTTTTCAACTTGAGGTAAAAAATAAATACACGTGATATCTTAACTAGACCCTTCCCCAAGTGATATTTGCGAATTTTTTTCTCAAGCTCCTTTAAGCCTCACGTGATTAATCAACCCTAATGACTTTTAATTCTCTATTTTATTGTGACTGACAAATAATTCCTTGTGGAAAATCCATTTATTTCTAACATTTTATAATTTATAATTAATAACATTTATAAATTAATTAGTATAAACATATTTTCTCTGTATCCAATTATCTATGACTCAAATTAGTGGCGCATGGCATTGTGCTTAAGGCAAATTGCTCGAACTTCCCGTACCGTAATTAAACATTCGAGGAATAAAATTGGTTATTGCTTAAGAATAATTGTTTTCAATATTTTTAAATCAATATTACAAATACTGTAAATTTCATAATCCGTATTTTATAGGTCTAATATAATATAAGTGCTTATATTTGGGCGACGATCTTCACATATATTCAGATTCAATATGTTTAATAAGAAACGAAGATATATTAGTAAATCTTAATCGAAATGCATCTCATTGGGAACACCTTTGAGGACCTTATCTCATATTTCTTATTTCTATTATATAAACATTTTGAAACTGAATTTCAAAGTTTTGTTTGATTCATTCAGTATTATACAACAATTATGTCGTTTATTTAACGTTGACATGGTAAAAAGTTTATTTGAACGCGAGCATGGATAAGTGACTGAAAAATAATTTCCTATTGATAACCACATTTATAACTAATTAGGATGAGCATAATATCTTTGTATCTCTTCGATTTGAAAAGTAACTATCAAAAATTACATTAAAACTCTTATAATCCTTAAATTTTCCAAAGCTTTCGTTAATAATTTTGGCAATGACCAACTTATGTCAAAATTATATATAATATATATAATATTGTAAAATGAATCTTACCGGTAATTGCCAAAATAGACCAAGTCCTCCATGGGAAGCGTTCACCTAAGCCTCTGCCTAAGAGAAGAGCGCCTAAAATAATAATGTAGCTGCTGTACGTCGAGTACGCCAGGGCCACGTAGCGTGTTGATACCGGAGGAAAATTGCCTTGATGAACGGGATCATCGAGTAGGCCCACGCATATGATGGACAACCCCTAAAATTTAAATACGTTCATAAAAGCTATACAATTCTTGAGCACACAAATATCTATATATATAATATAATTGTGATATGTACTTTTAATTCAGCGATGATAGTATTATTAGATCAAATATTTTCTATTCGTGGTTAATATTTTCAACAATTTCTTCCATGACTTTGTGGTATAACAAAGCTGTATGTATTTAATAATTTATTTTTTATATACAATCAAAATCAAATAATAAGAAAGGGCATTGTGGACAAAAGAAAATATACGTAACTACGATTAATTCTTAAATGAAACACTAGACTTCACTCATTGGAGTGAACTCTAGATAATAATTTTTTTCTTCTATTATTATTATTATTATTTTTCTTTCTTTCTTTTGATTCCTCTCCTTTATGTCACAATAGCTTATAAGATTAAATTGTATCTTGATTGCTATTTTAATAAATAAATAAATAAATGAACGATTAATTACACAGGTCCACAAGAAATGTTGTCTATATTGGGTGTGCGGCATATGTTTTCCAATGTAGTTTGTACCGCTGAGCACGAATCTAAAGTCAAAATTGAGGGCCAAATGGCTATAAATTAGAAAAAAATTAAAAAAACAACAAAATCTCCGATCTAGTAATTCTTCTTAATATAATAATTCAAATCTTATAATTGCTGTCATTTCCTGGCTCTTTTTACCTTAAATGACTATTGAGTTTCAATTAAATGATCTGAAAGAATGATTATTGCCCATATGATGTACGATTCTGTGGCTATAAGAGCCACATAATCGATTTGAATCGGTTGGTAAATTATTAACTTTTTTCTACTTCTTTAGTCTATGATAATAAAATCTACTTACTAACAATAAGTTGCCGGCCGATATTTTGAAACTTCTTTATTGCTTCTAATTAAATTGTAGTAGTTTGTACAACAAAGTCCTTGTACAATGAACAAAAGATATTTTTTTCTTTAATTAAATTTAGATAAATTAATCATTAATTATCGATTTTATTTTCTTTTGAAATTCGGTACATAGAAGCACGAACAATCAATTAAAGCATTAGTCCCCTTAGCAAAACAATGGGAACTAATAACAATTAAATTAAATTTGTATTAGTGATAATTCATGATGAAATAATTTAATGATGTATAAAGGAAATAATACAATGTAGTTTTACATTAAATAAAAGTTTTTCTTTGCCGTCATTATAATGATATGTGCAATTGAACTTGTTTCTTTTTTTATAAGAATTGTTCTTCAAGTAAAATCTTGAACGGCTCTTTAGAATGTTGGCATGCACTTTTTTTTGAAAATGTGTAACTCGTCCATATTCCTAATCGTATAAATTGTTTATACACAATCGTGGTAAAGACCCTTCGTTAATCCAACGTGTAGGAAAGTTACCAAGGACTACATATTTTTTTTATATTTACGCTCGCGGTTATAAAGAGTATGTTATACTTTCTGGAATGGTATGAAAGTTCGCAGAACGCAAATATAAATTTAATATTACTTCTTGTTCGAAATTCTCTACCATTATGTATTTATATCTCGTATTATCACGAAAAATTGTTATATTAATATTATTCAGTACTTACCAAAAGCACAACTTTAATAACTAACAAGTAGTGATCCTTCATGGCTTGTACTATTGCTTCGGGATCAAATCGACTACTTTTGGTGCCTTGTCTTCCTTTATTGCCTACTTCTTGGCGCTCAACCTCAGCTATCGTAACGTGGGGTTCAGATGTCACCATACTGAAATAAATTTAATTTTAATTAATAAATAAAGCAATATTAATAATATAATCACGTTTTCGCATGTCTGTTGAACTAGAAATAGAAATTCTAGAAAAGAAATGGAAAATCGGATTTGAATGACTTAAAGAGCATTTTACTTGTATTGACGAAATGGAGAACTGATTAAATTTTTGGGAAGGTTTTGGAGATCACACATACATACACACACACACATACACACACACACACATCCATTTTTTCTGAGGTATGCCAAAATGTTCAGAAACCTCCAAAACGTCGAGAAATGTAAAAATTTTCAATTCCGATTTTCGGCCCATTACAATAACTTACCCCACGGGAAGTTAATAAACGCCATTTGGCGGTCAAAAATGATTATTGGTAAGGTGACCATATATATTTTTTTGAAATCCGGGACAGATTAGAATGTGTGTGAGAACGGGGAAGGGGGGGGAGGGGGGTGTTGACTGTTGGTGAGTTAAAAAAATGTATGAACATTTTTTCGATTCAAATTTCATAGTTGAATTATATTTAAAAATATATTGGCAATCAAAACATTTTTAAAAATCCGGGACAAGGCGGAAAATCGGGACTGTCCCGGCCAATTCGGGACGTATGATCACCTTATTATTGGGCATGTGCACATCAAATTATCAGATATTTTTATAGAGATTTTAATAATTGTGTTTATATTTCCACGGGTTTCGCACCAAGGAATTACAATGTTTAACCGTTAGACTAACTTTAAAACAAATTTTAAATTTTCAAGAAAATTCAAAATAAAAAAAAAGTTTCAAATTTTTCAAAAAAGTTATTTTTTTTAATTCTAAATTTTCAAAATCTAATTTTTTCAAAGTTAAAAAAAATTACTTGCCTTAAGGCACGATGCCATACTCTAGTTTTACCACCAAATACATATATAATTTCATGATCTACTTATTTCCTTAATGATGTATGATATTTTCATTTAGTATATTTTTCATAGAAATAGCTAAGCTAGAGTTAATCTCGTCTGCGATCTAAAGCTTTCAATGTTCCAAGAAAAGCCTATCATTAAGTTACACTGCTACATAATGGCATAAAATAAACCGTGACTAGTAAAAATTACACACTAACAACGCCCCTTGAAGAATATTGAAATAGATTTACACATAACACACTGTTTATAAAATCAACATAAACTTTTTCTTTGTGCTCTACACCGAGATTTCATGATTTTATTATGACATTTGCTGTAGGTTCTAAAATAAATAGAATTTTTCTCTATATTTATTTATCATTCTATTTTGAAACTGTGTTTATTGCATTTTCAGAACGTGAAGGCAATATGAAGGCTTTTCTTTAGGACCTTCGAGCATATTTCAAAATCCTTTATTTAATGAGCGAATCGTTTTACGTGTATTCGTATTTAGTAAAGCGCTTTTTACAATTTTTTCTTTAGCTAATGTATTAATATTTATAGATAGATTAGCTGGTGAAGGAAATACGATTTTCTTCGTGTTTATAGTCCGTAATTTAAGTCAAAATTACATGGAAAAAGAGTGTTCAACAGTTAACCTAGTTTATATATACGATTACGTGTTTCGTCATTAGCTATAGTATAGTTAGCTGCACAATTTCTATAATACCTTGTGACAACTTTTAAAAAATAATTTTTAGCTGTAGTATAATCAATTACATTTAACATGAAACATGAGAAACCTATGTTTTAGGTACTAGACTATAGGAATATTTTTTTTTTCAGTTTGTAAATATGATACATAATAATATAATAATTTAATCTCATAGAGCTTTTTTGACTTTAAGTAATTACATTGTCTAAACCAAATGAACTACATCATAACTTATAACAGGTATCAAATAAACAAATATCGAACTATGTTCAGTAAAATTCCCAGTTAAATCTTAATTACAGAAGTGTGTTTTGTACTATTTTCGCAAACAATTATTATTAATCTTATTATTAATTTTTAAGGAATTTTACGAAATAAAAGCTATATTATTCAATTAATGTAAAATATAAATTTTATGCGTACGTTTTTTACAAAGATCACACCGTATATAACCTTGATCTGGAATTTCGTCAGAAATATTCATAAGAGCAGAGTTGGAATAACTATTAATTCAATTTATTTCTTGTAAGATTTCTTTTTTAACGGAATTTACATTACAATTTACTATTTTTCATTTTTTACACCTTTGCCAGAGTGAATGTTCAGTTGGTCCTTTCTATCCCATCCACATGTAAGCTATTATAGAGTTTATATAAAAACATGTGTTGAATCTAAATTCAAACTAACAATGCATCTTATAAAACAATTAAACAACGTATCTATACCTCAAAATTATTAAGGTCTCGTAAACTAAACAAAAGTGCTCACAATAAAAAAAACTAACAGCGAAAGAAAATACTTTTGTTACGGATTTTCAAACATTGTCATCTATATCCTGGTAGCAACGTCGTAAAAATTAAGGTATTGGCTGGTTATACACCTTTCGCCCTCCTCTTTGAAACATTGTTGTTAAAAAATTCTTAACTTTACTTGTTTATGAGATCGGTGGTGGACCTTTCAACCCGCGGACCTTTAAGTCTCGCTCTACTCTATATGAGTTTTCTTAACTTAACCGAACTTGCAATAAAGTTGCCTAAAACTGCACAGTTCAAAATGATGTAAATTTCTATTTTCACAAGTCATTACCGAAAATTACCATTGTAGCAATTAGTATTAATAGTGAAGAATATCACAAAAGTCTATTTCACTCTATATTATTTTTGTAAGTTTTTGTTTTGTATTAGTTGAATGTTTTGTCCAATTTCCCGCACACTACTCAATCAGTCCTAGAGTATTTCATAGGCTGAAGATTTATTTAGTTTAGTCACAAAACAGAGTGTGAAAACTTTGGCTGTAGTAAAATAAATGTTTAATGAAGAAGCCGCGCGCTCATTCAACATGTAAACGAATTGTAAACACGTCAGTGTACTCATTTCTAATTCTTTGAACGCAGAACATTTTATAACGTAATGCATGGATTCTTGAACTGTTTTAGAAAAATTTGATTAATAAAATATCAAACTTAGAAGTATTAGTTTATCAACATGCAATTTCATACGCATATCGTAGTTATCGTTTTTCTCGTTTTGGAAATTTGTAATATATTTTTATATTGTGACAAACAAACACAATGGAAATATCTAAACATTTTGTTATATCAATCTAACATTTCAAATACCAATTATTTTCTCATGTTTCCAAATTGTGACCTTTTGCTGCATTTTTGTATTCTTATAGATATAATGTTAACGATTATCACTAAAGTGAATTTCGTGAAATTTGTTTCTGCATATTCCTATAAGAATTTCTTTTGTTTCCATTATACTAATGCATTTTTAAATCCGGCAGCAAATGATACATAATAAAAATGCATCATATAGGAATCAGGCGGATTTGAGGGGTTAGAAAAGAGATATCTTATTTATATTTTGCTTGGATATAACATTTTTTTTCATATATTTATTGTCACCCCATAGTTAAAAGTATTTAGCATACCCCCATTGAAATTTTTTTTGTAAAATAATATTGTCGTTTATTTAGTTGAATTCTGAGGTCACATTCTTTTTAGTGTCTTACTTTTTTGAAAATCATGCAAAGTTATTAAATTTATGGCATAAATAAATTTAAATAGTAGATCGGACATTAAAGGTTTACGGGTAAAGAAGTTCACCACCGTATTTAACAAACGAGCAAAATTGTTTAACAATAATATTTGAAAGTGGAGGGCGGAAGTTGTATAACAAGCCAACGTCTAGATTTTTACGGAAGATAAACGACAATGTTTGAAAATCCATAACAAAAGAATTTTCTTTCTTTGTTATTTTTCGGGTTGTTCGTAATATTGTTTAGTTTACGAGACTTTAATAAAATTTTTAAGTCTACGTTATTTAATTGTTCTATGTTTAGGACCAATTGAACCTATAAATAAATAAAATAAATAGTTATTCAACTCTGCTGATGAATATTTCTAACAAATCTAACAGATCAAGGTTTAATACAGTGTTATCTCTGTAAAAAAAAATTACCCATGAAGTTTATATTTTGCATTGTTCGATTAATGCAGCTATTATTTTGAAAAACCTCTTTAAAATTAAAAATTATACATTGGATATGTGTGCTCATGGCGGTCCCGTTTTATTCTGGATATGGGGTTTTACCCCTTTGTTAGAGTGACAGTAAAAAAACACTTTTTTATAGTTGACAATTAACTGGGAATTTTACTGTACATAGTTTTATACTTGTTTATTTGATACATGTTTTGTCATGTAGTTCATCTGGTTTGGACAGTATTATTACTCAAAGTCAAATTGGACCTTCGTGCACTGCTATAAATTGGAAATATACCAGAACGCGATTACAATGGCTCTTAGAATTCTGAAATTATTTTTAATAATGCTATTATTTTTGATATTGCAATTGACCTGTAATTAAATTCACGTTAAATAATATAAGTAAAAATGTGTCTTTCTTAAAATGACTCGCAACTCCCTAGTTACTATTTCGTGTCCCCATGTGGGTCAGTTGAATTTCGACATCGTTAAGTCTGCTAAGAATTTTTATTCAAGAACTTATCTACTACTGCTATTGCAAACTACAACCAAATTAGTATAGTTAATATAAAAAAAGATTTATGGCCAATAAATAAGAAAATATGTGTACAAGGGAGGATATATTAGAGAAACACAGTTTGTTAAAACGATCGATTTTACTAGAAAGTGTGGGCGAAAGAGCATTATAAGCGCACCCTGATCCCACCTACTTCTGACAACTTTTCAACCTGGCAGCGTAGTGCGACACGCGATTGCAGGAAAACGCTTTAACGCGTTTTAAGGGCCTTTTCTCTTGGACACGATTTCTTTGACAATGATTTTATTCATTATTTACAACTTATTTTTTGTTATGAGTAATCATTAATGTTTTATTACGATTGAAAAATATTTATTTCTTAACAATAAGTTAACGTTGAGCTTTTAATTATAATAGGTGAAGGGGCGTCTATTAATCACGTGAGGTTTTTAGAGAGATGGGGGGTTTGATAAAAAATCACGAAATATCACGTGAGGGGTATAGTATGTTATCACATTATTTATTTTTTAACTGATTCATTTTAAAAAAAAAAATTTCTAGTAACTAAAAATTCACGTGATGTTTGATAAGAGAGGGGGGGGGGGTGATTTTAAATATCTCGCGATTAATAGACGCCCCCTAAAGTGAAGAATTCGCTGCGTTTTTCCGATAGACGGAGCTAGTTACAAATAATTCTAAAAGTACACATTGCAGCAGGACCAGTAAATGCTCGTTTCAAAGTTGACACTTCGAGTATTACTATAAGGTTATAACCATCAAAATTTGTCAAGTGGTTGGGAAGTTATTTGCGTTCGAAAATGGATAAAAATATTGAAAAAATGCGCTATATTTTGGAAATTTATTATGATAAAAAGGAAACGCTCGAATTATATTAATACTGTCGACCAAAGATAAATAAGCATAATAAGCAATACTGTCGACATTGCTATGCAAGCAGCTATTGACCAGAAAACTGTTTTGAACAAATTAAACAAATCTGGCTGCAAAAGAAAGCTCGATGTATGAGACGTTTATGAGTTGGGCCCGAAAAACTTTATAGATGGAATTAAGTTCTGCGATGCGTTGCTGAAATGCAATGAAATCGAACCATTTCTGAAAGATTGGTGATGAAACATTGGTCGAACAACTGGTGATGAAGAACAGATTACATACGACAATCAGAGATCATGGTTGAGTGATAATGAGCGACCAAAAGCGTGCACAAGTCAGCAATGACACTGAAAAATGTGAAGCTGTATTTGGGATGGAACTCGAAGGTCATCGTCAATCGTGAGCTACTTTCAGTTGGTCACAATCAATCCTCAACCCTACTGTAAATAACCAGTCAATTGAAAGAAAATGACCTGAATTGAGATATTGTCTTCCATTATAACCGTGCCCGACCATACACTTTTTTGATGACCTACCAAGTTCGGTTGGGAAATTTTTATGCACCAACCACCACCACCAACCAGACATAGTACCCTCTGAATAACACTTGTTCCGATCTCAATGGCACTGTCTCTATTAAGCACTATCTTAACGGAATTAAAGTGATTTCAAAGACTACGTGCTTGTAAAAAGCTCATGTGCTCATTCAGTTTTTCAACCAGAAATAAAAAAAAATCAGTAAACTTGTTAAGTTTCACTAAATTTTGGAAGTGTGTAAATAGACGCTACGAATTTTTTACTTGACCTAATATATTAAGCTGGGTGATATAAAGAATAAATGTAAGAATTTTTTATGAAGATTTAATTTTTAACTACTCTAATATATAAATATAGAGCATTTTACAGTAATTTGTTTAAATGCACAATTTAAAACTAAGGCTGAACTGAAGATTTTAATGGCTCAGGACAAATGAAGTTTAAACAAGTCCAGAAAGCGTCCTCGTCCTTGGCAAGGATAAGTGATCATTAAATTCGTTCCTCGCGTGTATTGAGCTTTACAAGCACAATATGCTGACCAATTTGCTTACTAAAATGAACAGTGAAATTCATTTTTTTCATCGGCGCCGTCTATTAATAAACGCTGCCTTTTCAATAATTGCCGTGAATTATATAAGAAGAATAGTAATATACACATGCGATTGTATATATCGTACTGAGATCTCATTCTATTTTTGTATGTGATTTAATCATGTAATTAATGACCAGTAGTTTAGTTACTTATATGGAAAATAGTATTTCTCGCATTTATATGACGTAAGAATTCTCTTGAAAATATTCTTTGTATATTTAATATTTTAATAAAATGACAAATAGTTTATTAAATGGTCTATGTATTTATATTAGACCTCGAAACCAGTTTCAATTTCAATTCTCGATAAAGAAATAATATACTGGTCCTAGAACGATCTTTGGTTCAAATTTGCTCATCAAATTTTATGTTCTACATATTTTTTTTAAATCTTTAAATATCGTTCTATAATACTTTATTACGATATTTATTCCAGATATATTTTCATATATTTTTGAACTTTGTTCTAACATTGATTTCACAGAAAATCTGAATAATGATCAAACCAACTTAATAATAATAATTATATATATATATATAATAATATATAATAATAATAATTTATTTAATAAGATTCTGCCAATTCGTAACTTATAAAACACATAAATCAACTTGTAGCCTATAATGTTTTGAAATGTTTGTATAATTTAACATATTATGTGTGAAAAATACATAACATATAGAAATGCTTCAACGTTAATGCAAAAACTAGGTTAATATAAAAATACCTCATAATTTTTTTTCTTTATAAAATTTACGAACTTTATCCCGGCGATTCGCTAAGTAGGCATTATACCTTTCTCTATAATGGAATGTGTGTATACATCACCATGTACTCATATGTGCATTTCACTCTAATTAAATTAATGAAATGGATATAAATAATAGCTCTAGCGTGTTAATAAAATAATAATGAATTAATAATTTTCTTACTACGTACATGTTCAATTCTAGTGATCTCTGGGAACAACTTTTATTTACAAGTTCTATTTAACAAATAAGAGAATACCTTTGATATACTCAAGGATCCAGTCTTTGATAAATTCACGTCAATTTATCTATTACCTCAATATATTAAAACATTTAGAATATACATTTTTACAATGAAGTATTATATGACATTATTAATATGATACACAAATTTTTTTGGGAACTTCTCAATGTCGATTTTAAATATAATAGCAATTCAGATATTTTTAACCAACAGCTCGACTAGGTTGCCTTTCAATTAATAATATGTGAATATTCAAACGTGATAAAACGTAAACTATTCTCTGAGTTTTATTTTCTAAATAGCTTAAACATACTTTTTTACAATAACTGCTTTATTCGCAAAATAATTAAAATCGAGATAGCTAAATCGTGTTTCTAAAATTTAATTGAAAATCCTACTAAGAACAAAATGAAGCAAGTAAAAAAACCAAGTGCAAAAGGGTGTTAAATTGATCCTTTATACTTGGGAAAAGGAAGAACTAAATAATTTTTAAATCTATGGTTTCTGTGAAATAAAAATATGCTATCTCAATTGTTTGGGAACTATTCAGAAATGAAGTAAACAATAGTCATTGCAAGTCATAGGTGGTGCTCAAAACTCTAAAATGATCTTTTAACAATGGCTAAATAGCTTTTTAGGAAAATTATCTAAATATGAATAACATTTCTAAATTACTTAAATCAGCATAACCAATTGTTAATAATTGAAACTACCTTCAAATACCAGTTTTCTCATCAATTTCCTTGAGAAGAATACTATTCATATTATTTGTGTCGTATATCGCATTCCCATAACATGTTCCATTATTAATATGTTATAGTATCAATAGCAAATGAATATTTACTGCGAAAACAATAAGAAATAAAATAATAATTTATTACGATTTGGTTTTATAAAAAGTTATTAAATCACTATTTCGTTAAAAGTTATTAAATCACTGTTATAAAATTATTATATCTGATAGTGAGCTACGCATAGTATTGAAACAACGAATTATTTAGAATATCAATAAATTTCAAAAATTTGAACGACCTAAAATTGCCATTGGCAAAAAGCTTGACCTGACAATAAATGATATTCTGCGCTTATATTTTCTGTTCTATATATATATTAGGGCGGGTCAATTTGTATGAGTAAAAAAAGTTACGATTTTCGCATACTAGGGATCAAAATAATATACTTTGCCGAAGAAACCATATCTTTAAAATGAATTCTGATGTCCCGTGCATTGACCCAAAGATTGGGTCAAATTTCAAAAAATCTTGTTTTTGTGCATTTAGAGCTCCCCAATAGCGTCCAAATGTATGAGCGACCTCTACTAATTTTGGAGGGCCGATCCACCCATGCTCGTGGTTTACCCCTCGGGTTCACCCCTTACAAAGATCAGCAAAAAATGTTTTTTTAAACTGATTTTCATAAATTTTCATAAACTGAGATTTCATAAATTACCCTGAAGATCTTGACTTGACATATCTCAACATAAATAATATTACAAAGAAAACTTACACGCACACACACACACATATATAACTTTTTTTAGACACTATAATATATATAGTTATAATTATATATATATAATTATAATAACTAATTATAGCCGCATTATAATAGGTTGTCAAATATCTCCCTTCCGCCTTTTTGTATTATAAACCAAGAGCAAAAAAGCGGAAGCGAAAACCTAATATATCCTATAAAGACTGAATTATTTTATGCAATACCTACCAAATAAATAATATTTCAAAATGTTACGAGACACAATTTGGAATGACTATATTGACATTTTTACAATATTTATGAGGTCTAAAAATACGAATCAGTTGCCTAATGCTTATATTTTGCAAACGAATTTCCTTTATTTGCGGTTGGAATGCGAATGCATCATACAAAAGTGCTAAATATACTATAATAGAACTAAAATCTATTTAGCACGGTGTTTTGTTTTCATGTTGTACTACCAGCAAACAAATCAAATTTTCTTTTGACCAACTTTATTTTGCGCTCAATTGGTCTTCTGATTCATAACGCTTTTGTAATAATTATGTATTATTTGGCTAATGGAAACGATTTGTTCTACGTTAAAGACGTATTTAAAATTTTCTTAATGATATATTAAGTGTTTGCCATCCCTTCGGCAATTATAGAAGTAATGATGGCTACCGTTCTAGTAGTGCAATAACGTGAGTAGCTTAGACGTGACATTCTTGTGCTACTTACAAGTAACACTGCTAAGTTAATGATTACTTCCAAGATATCAAACTATTTCTGACGCATCGACAAGTCTGGTTATATCTTTGCAATCAATGCACAAGATTATAGATCTATGTCAATATGTCATTGCAAACCATCACGTTCGACACAAAATTCGTGAATGAATGACATATTTGATACAGATCACAATTTGTGAAGGAATTCAGTTGATTTACTTGGGGCATTTGAAATGTCTTAATTACAGTGCATTATGAGGCAGAAATTGTCAGTGTGATGTACTTTAGTAAAGATGTTATTATGAAGTAAAATAATGATTTCACGCAGATAGTGGATTGAGAACATTCTCTGTATTTCTATAGCTTGGGATAGTAATAGTTAATA
The DNA here is from genome assembly GCF_003426905.1 of Ctenocephalides felis. Lineage (NCBI taxonomy): Eukaryota > Metazoa > Arthropoda > Insecta > Siphonaptera > Pulicidae > Ctenocephalides > Ctenocephalides felis. The sequence continues at coordinate 52,304,157 of NW_020538040.1, read as the reverse complement.
ATAACAACAATAATAATAATGTGGCGGGAAAAGCTCATCAGCAGCATATAAAAAAATATCAAAAGTTTAATAGAAATTGAATTGTTGATTAGAAATTGTACATAAATAGAATCAAGTAGAATTTGAAAATAGTTAATTTGAAATTAAAATATTTTTTTCTTATAATTAGAATTATTGAATTGAATTTAAATAAAATTAGAAACAAGAAGAAAGCAAGAAAAAAATTAGATTTGGAGATCAGAACTAAGTTGAGTTAAATTTGAATAAAAAATTAGAAGAAGAAAAAACAAGATTAGAATTTAAGAAGATCAAATTTAGAAAAAAAAGAAGAGTGAAGAAATCAGTTATAAGAAAATTAAAATAGAATAGTATATAAATAAAAAAGATAGTATAGAATATATAAGCAAGATTGTGTAGAATTTATAAAGATTATATAAAATTTAATAAAAAAAATGCTCAAAGTAAGCGAGGCCAATGAAAAATAATAATAGTTCTTCATTCAGATGGATGCTTTATTCTAAAGTATTCGTTAAGATTTTAAAAATTATTGTTTCATCATTTAAATAAAAGGGAATATTAATTATGTTGAGTAGGGAAAATACCGTCAAAATGGGGTATATGGGCAAAATGATACAGTGGCCTTATTTAAAAATTGGCTAGTTTTAGTAACAATTCCTCGATTGTATAACATGAAGAAAGCCATAATCACAATCATGTCAGAAGTTGAGCGTCATTGTCAGTGTCTTGTCGGAAAATCAGATCAAATGTGTATAATCACGCCTTCAAAAATTTATTTTCGAGTGTTTTTTTTGCATGTTTATTTGGGAACTTATTTCTTATTTGTAATTATTTCTATCAAAATCAATGAACTTACGCCAATATTAGTTGGTTTTGATCAATTTTCTCGCTATTATCAGATGTTTGATGGAATTTTGATTATTTATTACTTTTGTCCAGTTTAGGACAAATACTTATACAATGGATAAATTGATTTGGTACTATGGCGAATAACTATAAGGTAGTTCTTTCGAGTCCAAGAAAAAATAAAATTGAAACCTGTAGAAGATTGGCTTCAAACTTTTACTTAACTACTTCTAATAAGAAGGAATCAAAATAAGAAACTTTTTGTGGATCAAAGGATCCACAAAATGCATTTGCTAATTTTTTTTTTTGTTCATGCATCATGTGCTGAGCTCTAACGAGTTATTTGTGAACTGGCCTTAATAAATATGCGATGATATTTCATTATTAATTAAAAAAACTATGGTAGTCCATTAATTTAAAATGAGTGAAAAGATAAATTTCAATAAAAAACAAAATACCATGTTATTTTATCCATACTTCAAATATTTAATTCTATCAAATTATTATTTTTAGCTTTAAAATTTTATTTTCTTTCTGATTGTTGTACCATTGTTAGTAATTAAATTACGATATTTTGCTAAAGTAATTAGAATTATTATTAGAACTAATTATTTTCAGATTATAGCAATTAAGTCTACAACATTATTAGAATACATTAATGTAATTGTGAAACCCGGTAAAAAAATTAACAGTACTCATTTTTATTCAATTTTAATATCAATAATTTAACTCGGAACATCAGTACTAATGTTATAAATCATAATTATCAGTTATACGACATAATTTAATTATTTAAAAATTACTAACAATGTTGATCATAAGAATCATCCAGCATTAAGGTCGCGAATCATGATGCTGTTGTCTGTATAATAATTATTCTTATGTAACAATGCACACGAGCATGTCAACGCATGTAATTCAGTTTTGATATTAATATATAATGCCTGAGACATTTTTATATTCATCTCATTTAGAAGGAAACTTATAATATGACTCATGGAAATATTACATATGTTTACCATGCGAATTGTTTCATATATGAACAAAAAGATGTTCAAGTGTGCTAATTGCAATTTACATCTGTATTCATATTTTTGAGTAAGTCAATATTTTCCTAAGTAATGAAGCTGTGATGTAGTTGTTTTTATTATGGAAATTTTCACTAAATTTTGGTAAATAATCAGGAACTATAACATATGAACCACTTAGAATAATACTTTTAATTTTCCAACAATTTGAATTTTTAAGCTTTATTGCGGACGAGGGGAAAAAATGTTCAAAAAAACTATAGGCAATATACAAGAAAATGTTCTCAAATAATATAAAATTTTCGAAAATTTCTCTAATAGATTTGGATACTCAAAGATGAAATTAAAGATTAGCATGTGTGAAGTGTTGTTCATAGTCACAAAACATTACAGATGCGCCAGCACTATTAAAAGTAAAAAATCACATTTGAAGGAACTAATACACATTCAAATACATTTTCATAGAATAATTTAATGATCAATTTCCATGAAAGCATACTTATTTATTTATTCATAAGCTTAATCAGGCTTAATCATAAATCATAAACAAGATACTATATATAATGTTTAATCAAATTCACAGAATAAATTCAAAAGGTAATCGATCCACTGGGAACATTTTATTTATTTACCACAATAGGCGAGATTATTATTGCAATATTGTTATTGCATGATTTTCTAAAAGTAAAGCATTTTCAAAAAATCAATTATTGTTCGAAATCTGTTTGAAATCAATTGCATATTAAGCTTTTTCATTATCTTGTATGTGGCTTATATTGAATTTGGTCATTTTTAACTTCCAATTATTACCAAATTTATGTTTACATAAAAAAATCCGATTTGATAATTTTATGTTTTCTCGACGTTTCGAGCCATTCTGAATCGAATGAGACCAAATTTGGAAAAAAGTATGTGTGAGTGCGAGCCGATTTTTAACCCTTCATCGACGTTTTTCAAAAAGTGCTGGGCTGATTTCAAAAATTTAAAAGCCATTCGATGTAACTCGATAAGGTCTAGCGTTTGTAAATAGTTTTAACTTTGCAGAAAAGTGAAAAAAATTGCATCCACGTTTTAGCCAAAAATTCTGATTCGATATTAAAAATTCAAAAACCATTCAAAAGATATTATTTGGGAATCATGCTGATTAGTTTTGGACAAAGATCGGCCGAGCCGTTTCTTTGTAATTGTCTGTTGATATAAATTTCTGGATGAAACTTTTTATATTGATAGATATCATGGTCCTAAAGAACATACTGAAATATTACGGCCCTACAAAAAGTCGTTTAATTTCAAAAATTTATTAAAGTTTGAAAAAATATTATTTTGTGCCAGAAGTCGTTTTTGTGATGTGATCAGTCAAAATTTGATTTTCACATACTTATTCTAGTGTAGAGATTCGTAGAGGGGGTATTCTAGTGTAGAAATTCAAAAAAATCGATTTTTTTTTATCTCATATTTTCGAAGTTTAACTATCTAAGAATATGGGTACAAGAAGTTTTTTTGGAAAATTTGAATTATTTTCGGAGATATAGGCATTTTACTGACTCGGTCTCCATACTGGTTTGGCTTCACGCAAAACATTAAATGCGTTTTTCTCAGAACAGACTTTTTCAGTACTGTTGACACGATTTCTCGAGTTTTAATCGACCGATTTACTTGAAATCTTCAGAGAGTCTTGTTTATAGACCTATCAATAGCCCGAACTAGGATTATCTCCAAATTCCAATTTTTACTATTTTTAAAAAATTCGAGAAACTCAAAAAAAAAAACAGTAAAAAGAACACATTACTTTCAGTCACCAATTTGTAAAAAAAAAATTCTTTTTACTCATCGCTAGTTCGGGCGATTGCGACATCATTGTAGATTAATAATTTTTTTATTTTTTGCATTTCCGATGGCTAGGAGGGCTGAAATCATGTCAAGACTGAGGTGCCAATTTTTTAAGACTACCCACTTCATCAGCTGCCAGTTTTTACAATTTTCAATTTTTTTGTATTTTAATAATATTAATAAACAAGTGGTAAAAAATGGATAGTAAAAACATTCAATGCTTTCTTTTACGACACTTTAAAAATGACCTAAAATTCATCGCTCTACACTAGAATACCCCCTTAAATTGGAATAAATTCGATAAGGAAGAGCCGCGTTTAGGTATGCGAAAAGATCGGTCAAGACATTAGAAATTGTTCTGGAATTAGCAAAAAAGTAAGTAAGGCAGTCTACAGAACTTATTTAGTTGTGTAATAAATGTTACCATTAATTTTTAAATAATATCAAGGACTACGTACATAATGAAAATTGTATCTAAATATTTAAATCTCACATCTGGTTGATTAAGTCAGTTATTACACATTTCGGGAAGTTCATGCTACTTGCCTTAAGGCAAAATCAAATATAGTTGCAATTGAAACAAAATAATCCAATAATCTAATTATAAACACAAATAAATCCTTACCGTTTTTAACCAGTCACTGGTAGGTCACTAATATTCCCGTTTCAATAGAATAGAACAAACGATCATGTATTACAAAAACAAAGAGCACAGTACCGCGTGTTTACTAATAATATTTCCACGTGAGCACCTAGTTCTCGGAACACGTGTTGACTACGACTCGGTCGGTAGGTTACTGGTGCCGCCGATTCAAGCCGCGCAATGGTCTACGCCTCGCAGAACGTTCGTCCTGTTTTCTTTATGATTGTAACAGATTGCAGCGTGTAGCGCATGAATGTTCCGCCAAGTGGGTGATCGATTTCAAAAGTTTTCAAAGTTTCAATTATGTCTGTCAATTATCTATCTACATACCTAACGTATCCCCACCATAAGTTTACGTGTAAACGCACTTTATGAAGTTATTCATTATTTTACGAGGTGGGGGATTGTTATTGTTTTAAATTTTGTAATAGGTGATATTGTAGGAGTTTGATGACTGCTAATAAGACTGATTTACTGATTTAGTTGATCAATTCGATTTTTTTAATCACCAAATATAGAAATAGTACTCCTGAAGACAGATTTTTTTGATGATTGTAGGTTTTTGTATAGATCTGACTCTTATGATCAGTTTAAAACATAACTAGTGGTTCATGGCATCTTGCCTTAGGGCAAATTGCTAGAACTTACCGTACCGAAAAATGAAAATTTAAAATAAACTTTAAATTATTTGATGACTAAAAAAAATTGAAAATTTTGTAATTTTCTAAAAAAATGAACTTTTTTGAAAAATTTGATTTTTGTTATTTTCTGATTATTTTTTTAATTCTTTGAACGTTTTTGAAAGCAATCGCGCTGCGTAGCTGCGTTAAAGATGAAATATTGAAGCGCGTAAGCGCCGCTTCTCAGTCTAGCGGATAAACATTGGTACGGAACCCATAGAAATATAAACTTATTACTAAAGTACTTATTATTAAAATCTCTATAAAATATCTGATAGTTTGATGTGCATATGTCTAATGATCTAATTGCATTTTTTTTTTACTTTTTTCATTAGATCTCCGAAACCGCAGGAATTGCCTTCACAAAAATTTATTCAATTTCGCGTTTCGTTAACATATATGAAATGTTTTTTGAATTGTTCAAGTCTGAAGCTCCGTTCTCTCGAAAACTGAATTACCGTTTTTAGCACTTTTTGTCCTGTATCTTGAAACGGCTGGACCTGCCTTACAAAAACTTAATTAGCACGTCTCCCCATTAATACAAATCGAGTGTTTTTTAGTGCGCGCAGTAATTTTACCAATGCAAGTCCGTTGTAAACAACGATAATATATCAACACAATTATATTTACGTACACTACTTTAAGACTTAATAAATGATTTATGAATTTTATTCATGTTATGTTATTTTCATCTTGATTTAGAATAATTTTTTCTATATGTTGAGCAGTGATCAGGGGTTTTACGAGTTTTTTTTTTTGATTGACTATACCGATTTTATGGGTGGCAAACCCAAACATCCCATCTCTATACGATAATTTTTTTATTAATACAATTTTGTAATAGTGATAAATTTTTCATTATTACAATTTCCAAATGTAATAATGGTGATTTTTTTGTTAATTTCTGTGTTAGTGATATTCGTTATTATTTTATTTAATCCAGGGAAGAGATATTTTCACCTGGAAACATATTGTAGTCTATATTTTCAAGTGAAAATCGATGCCACTTCTTCTTGACATCAAGCTACTCGGGGCTGGTATAGAACTTGGCGCCTCTGATTCCAACCCCATAGCTCTCTACCCATTAACTCACGGGCGAACCCTAGAATGACCTATTCTTATCTTTTCAAACATACTAAAAAGTGACGGAATTCACCTAACTAAAGCGCGTGAACTAAAACGTTTTTTAAATATAAATGGTTCTTGACTTTTTCTTGAATTTTTTATTTTCATTGACATAGTTTTATGTTATATAAAAACAGACCAAATTAATTGGCCAATAATCTTACGTGCAAGTTATTTTTTTATATAAACAGCTGGTGAAAAGTAATGCACTTTACAGTAAGACCGAATAAATTCTAAAGCTCAAAACATCATTTCTCTTGGTCGTATGTTTTTTACCTAAAGGTTTAGAAAGAAGTTTTACTTTAATTTACTGTAGTGGCTAAGGGTGTATCCCTCTCCCACGTTTTACGAGCCCTTGGACTGAAATAACGCGTATTAGAACACGCTCAACGCATTGTATACAACGCGCGCGCCTGCAGATGGAGGTGTTTTATTGTTTCGATGTCGTCGTGTGAAAATCAAGGTTAATTATGTCATTACGCCACCGTGTGCCGAAGGTGTGCGTCAGATGTTTTTTGTGATGGTCATCCTATTCATGCTATGGTTCTTGCATTTATTATTTAAACGGCGTTAATTAGGAATATCCCAACAAGCATTTTTATCTAAATTATCTTAATTTAACATATTACTGAGTATGATGAATTTTTTGATTGGAGACAAAATATTTAATAAGTATCCAAGTAAATATGCTTGTGTAAATGACTAGTTTGAATTTTAAATGTTATATGCGTTTATATACGTACCCTTAATTAAACGAACATGATTTTTGGAGTTTTATATCAAAATCAATTTGTCGATTTCGAAGATCACACGTTCCTTACATCACTAAAAGTATTTTTGCATAAGCTTGCTCTTTTATGTTATTACTTTATATGTAGCTTAGGGTGGTCCTTAATATGGACATTTTCGAATTTCCTTGCTCCCAAGGACTCGAATGGTTCCAAATTCATAAAAAACAACTCTCTGAAAGTTTTAGCTCTTAATATTGTCTTATAGATAGAGCGCTATTCAAAGTTTTGTATGGGAATAGCATGAAATTTTTTTCAAAAATGTTGCTGAGCATCGAATTTTCAATAAAAAATGACCTGAATTTTCACTTTTAATTCGTTTGTCGTTAAGTTATACCTAAAAAGAATTTTTTTTTTTAATTTTCAAATTTTTTTCCATGCTATTTCCATACGAAGTTTGATTGAATTTCGCACTATCTAAAAGTTAATATTAAGAGCCGAAACTTTCAGAGATTTGTTTTTTATCAATTTGGAACCATTTGAGCCCTTGGGAACAAGGAAATTCGGAAATGTCCATATTAAGGACCACCCTAATGTAGCTATATATTTCGAAGTGAAAATAGCCCTTACCCTACATTGCTGCACGAATAAAAATTCATCACTATTGCAGAGAATGTAATAATAAAAATTCATCTCATAGAGATTCCCTCTAAGTACCAGTATTAATTGTTTAGGATTATATCAATCATAAACTCACCTGGAGTGTCTCCATATCAAGAAAACAGTACACAAACGATAAAGAAATTTAAACAATTTTACTGATTCAATTCCTTGGTAGGAAATCTAAAATGTCTTGCGCAAACAAAAGAATAATATATAAAATCGTACTAGTACCAATAAGGAACCACGTAATGGCATAATAGGTGACTATACGTCCCGGACTAGCTGGGACAGTCCCGCATTTCCACCTTGTTTCTCGGGTTGTTTTAAAAGCATGATTTGTACTGGATTTAGATTTTTTGCCCTGGTTTGTCCTGGATTGTCCCGGTTTTTCAAAAATTGTTAGATGAATTAACAAAAATTATGAAAATAAAGAAATGCTTTAAAACAGTAAAAGAAATTATACAAACCCGTAGTTGTTTTTACTACAATAAAATCGATGAACATTTGAATGTTGAAATGCAAATCGATAAAATGAACCAAAATGTCCAAAGTACCCACAAATGTAAGTCTTTTGCACTCACAATCAGTTATAGATTTATTCTAGCAGACACCTCCTTAAGAGAAAAGACCTCTAAACACGAAATATCATCTTATAGATTTATAGAAACTATGTATTCTGATTGTCTACTTAAATGAAAATATCTATCCGAACACACACATACATCCATTTTTTCTAAAATGGCCAAAATTTTCATAAACCTTTGAAACGTAAAGATATATACAAATTTTCATTTCCATTTTTTTTGCGATTACTATAACTTTAAAAAAATTATTACTTGAATTTGCATATACTTAATTTATTTTGTGAGATGTTCTTTTCTTTAGACTTCTGCGTTAAAATAAGAGAGTAATCTTATCCGAGAATAATAAAATGTGATCCTTTGAGTGCCACATAGTCAATTTATCTGTATTTCTTTCTTCTTATAAAGATTCGATGTGTATATTTTGATGCAAAATACTATATGTGTATATGTGTATCTTGGTGCAAAATGTAAGGAAACACTGCTGTTATATATTTCTAGTGTTTATTCCAAAATCCATTTTGGTTTTCAAGGGCCTCAAATGAAATACTACATTATTCTACTTATATCAACCAAGGTTAGATTGATCGAGTGTTCGTTCATTTCAAATTAAATTCATTATAGCTATCTTAACGTCTAACGTAATACGGACCAGATGCACATATTTCAATAGTGATGTAAGTTTTTCTAGCTCTCTGGTATGATTGAAAAAATGTATGAATTTTATGATGACTTTATTACACTTATATATTTTTTATTGCGAGCTGGTCTATGTGCATTTCGTTTTATTTTATTATAGTCAAGATAGATGTTCATAAAAATAATATTTAGTAATGTGATCAAGAAGGAGCTATGATATATCATTATTATCGAAAGAATGCTTTTGAAATGTATGTATCTGACTATGTTTGCCCTGTTCAATTATATAAATTAATAATTTACGTCAATTGTGTTTAAATATTGATTGTCGTAAAGCATCAGTAAACTACTACTGCATACAGAATAGTAATTCCACATATAAAAGCAACAAGCCAGGGATTTCCTTGTTATTATAAAATTGTGTAATTTAAATACTACGTTTAATTTATATAGTTGTTTAGTAATGGAAAATTTTACTGAAACTTCGACTTTTATATTTTTAATATAACGAATAAACTTCAATTTTCAGAGCAAATATATTACAGGGTAGAGCGGGGCTTAAAGCGGTAAAAGACATTTTTACTGCTTTAAGAAATATAGAGATACCTCAGATAGGAGGAGACACCGCAGATATTTCAAAAACAAGTAAAGTTAGGATTTTTTTACAACAATATTTGAAATAGAAGGAAAAAGATGTGTAATCAGCCATCGCCTTGATTTTTATGACTTCGCAATCAGGAGATGAAAAGCATTTTTCGAAAATCCATAACAAAAGTATTTTTTGTCGTTGTTAGTTTTTTTTTGTTTCTGAACACTGTTAAGTTTACATGACCTTAATATAATTTTTATGAATTCGTTATCTAATTGTTTTATAAAATGTATTACTAATTTTGAGCTAGATTCAACAGTTTTTATTATATAACCTATTTAAAAGCTCATAAAAGCTCTTTTTTTATAACCTCTAAAAAGCTATTTACCCCACGTGGGTCGCGGTATTTTTTTTAAATTATTCTTATGTTTATTCTTCAAAAATTAATGGAATGATAATAATTCATAAAATCAATTATTTATTAACTAATGAAACTGAAATGCAAATTAACTACTATATATAATCATCAATATGATGTAATGGTATACAAACTATCTTTTAAGGATAATTGAATGTAGAATCATTTATTCCAGCTAAAATTAGCAATTCAATATATAATTCATTCAATATTTACGGAAATGCAACATTGAGTAGTCACCAAGCTCGGCTGCCCTTGCCTGTTAATTGTTTGTTAAATATAATTTGCACGTTATATGAATACAACCTCTATTCAGATAGCGATATTATTAGTGGCTTGTTAGTATTCAAAACATATTACACAATAATCAATTTTATCTGTTAACACTCGATGCACGTTGTATTTATTTGTTTGGCAATAAAATTTATTTCTGATTTGTCCTAATAAAAATATAGTAATTACTTTTAGAATACTATAGCAAACAGAAAGCCTTACCATTGCGGTCAGATTGACCGTTTGTGAAGGACACATATCTTCTTCTTAAATTGCAAGAGCAAGTTATGAAATATTCATATATTTTGATCAAGAAGATTAATATTGATTTTTGATAGAGCAAATAAAAAATCCAGCTTTTTGAATGAAATGCTCAGAACTCACAGTTTGATTTTCTTTTAAGTTTAATTTAACCAGTAGATTCAACACAAGAGTACTTTATTAATTCATATATTGTCGGTGTTTCTACTTTTGTTTAAAATCTATTATTTAAGTTCAATTACATTTTTAATTACAATTTTACTAGCATATTACTCAACAAGTAGTACTTATACAGGGCTTATAGAGACAGGTTTTATTTATGTGCATCACATAGTTTTTTTTTTTTTTTGAGATTGGTTCTAGTACGAAATATTATAATAGATCTAATTAAAAGAATGCGATTTGAAATGCAAACAGTCTTATGTTTAAATATCATTTGGACCTAAATGGGCTCCTATTTTTTTTTGATCAACTTAATTTGTATCCGACGCATGAAACTGTGCAAAAATTGTCTTTCGAGAACTTTTGCCTCACAAGGAGAACATCAGGTTTACTCTTCTGGAATTTTGATGAAACTTCGGATATTGATAGAGTTAATAGTCAAACCGAACACCTTAAAATATTACAGGGCTATGAGAATCGATATGATAATAAAAATTAATTAAAGTTATGAAAAATCGGTCTAGCGCAATATATATTACGGTTAAAAATGATTTTAGTTATCTATTTCTTTATTGATTTACCTTATAATTGTTGATCCTAATATTTATAAAAGATGAGTGCGTTTAATTAATGATGTGATTATTAATAGAACAACATAAGTATTTTTTCATTCATATTAATAGAATAATATAAGTATTTTATTCTACTACAAAGCAATCAACAAATCTTTATGGAATATCAGCCATCGGTTTTCATATAAATTATTACTTCTCAATCAATTTCCTTAATGGAATAAGACCTACTGGGTTTGGCGTATGCTTCCGTGGCATTCAATCACAATATAAATAATTACACGTTATTAGATAATTTATTAATAGTTCTATGAAGTCTTCCTATGATGTTTCAGGTTTTTATTTGTTTTGATTTTATTAAATTATATAATTTTTGTCAATGCATTTTGGATGATGCAATTTGATCATAGACCTTGTAATATATCTATTACAAGATTTTTTTTATTTACATTTGTGTAATTCATTAAATTTAATGGTTTATTAAATAAGGAAAAAGGTCGAAAGGTCACCCAGTGGTGATCCTATTCGATGTTGTATATGTTTAGCTTATAGATGTAGTCCTGATGTGAAAAAAAATATTAAAAGATCTATGAATTTAATACACAAATCAAATTCTTCAAATCATTTCCACTAAAAAAGTGTATGGGTGAATCACAAAATCAAGTACTTCTAAATGAGAAAGTTTAAATTTTAAAATCTGAATAGGGAGGTTATGGGAGCTTAGAATATCAAGCTTGCGGGTTTTTAAATAAAAATACTACATTTAAAATACTGGGAGGATGTAACTAATCGTACTTTTATTTTATAATAATTAATTTATTTATTTTTGTAACATGCAGTCATATGTAACATTTATGTTGGATTGAATTTATCGAATTACAATACGAACAAATTACTAATTATTTCGTACTCAATACATAAAGTGGGTCAATCTGTTAATTTGATTATATTTTACTATTTTGAGGCAATAAGGCCAAGTCGTAAATTCTTATTGTAGCAAATTTAGTTGACATCATTTGTTATGGAAAAATATTAACTAAACATGCATTGAATTTTTCTGTAGTGCAGTCCAAAACTACGAGTTCATTTGCAAAATAATGAAAATAATTCATCAAATTATTTTGATTAGAGAGCATCGATAACATGGCTAACCATAAGTTTTCCATGACCGTGTAAATTCTTCTAGTTGTTCTACGTATTTAGAAATTCCATTCATAGTACGCAGCATTTACGGCATATAAACAAACAATTATGTTCAGAAGCTTCTTATAATTTGATCAATGACATTCTTTATATCTACGACCCAAATTACGATAATTCAATTCCCGACGGCTCGATTTTCGCAAGCCTGTCTGACTGATAGGAATGATGTCACTTTAATCGAATGTATTATTTATTTAATTGAACATTGTTATATCATTATTCAACCTTGCCATTGCATTGAAAAAAAAATAACAGACGGTTGCCTAGTTCTGATTTGACCTCAGCAAATGTGATTCAAATACCTTCGGGTTCACATGTTCTTACTGGCGGCGCATATAAACGAATTCTTTTTAATTGGTTTTTATCGGTTTTTGATTTCTGAGACCCCAATGTTGTTTTTGGCTGTCGCCAATATCTTGAGACGTGCGTTTATCAATAAAAGACTGAACTTTTATCAACTATATTTGATGATTTTTCAAGCCAAGGAAAATTTGAGAGGACTTCGTATATTGATTAATTTAGCTAAAAAAACACCTATGGAATTATGAAAAATGAATTATGAAAAAACTTGAATAGTTTGCAGTATAAGAAAATACTTAAGTATGACACTGAAACTTGTTGTTTGGTACACAGAAAAATGCTGAATAGATAAACTAAGTTTGTTTTTCAGTCTCTTACAAATTTCTAAAATAAAACGTTAGTAAAATTAGTTAATGCAATTAAAAATTAGCTAATGTAGTGATCGTTCAGGAAATGTTACATGGGACACTGATAAACGAAATTCAAGTATCGTGAGAATATGTAGTAGAATTATGTGCTTGGTATTATCACCAAATTTGTGTCATAGTATCTTGTTACCCTCTGAGAAATTCTCTTTCACATAAACAAATAATTCGTGGAATTTTAAAGTTCGATTCGATAAAGCATACAGAACTAATATATAAAAAATAATGACTTGGAAATATAGCACAAACAGTGATATATTTGATTTCAATAGGTTATTATTATAATAATGTAATATTGATTTATAGTTTTTTTTATACTCGCGTTATAATTTATTGAATTGTGTCCTGCCGTTGCATTTTTACCTTGTGTAGAATAAAGTTCTCATAAATGTAGCATTAATCACTTTCAATAAATGCTTATTCATTTTTAATAATTGCGGCCATTAGAACTACATATATAAAATAGTTATTTTTGAAACGGCATCAGCTAAGATAATAAATAATATCATCTGCAGATGGAAATAGCAAACCATTTACTAAAATAATTTTTATCTCAATGACTATAACAGTTTTTACGGTGTAACTTAGTGCACTGCATATTTCAAAGTTAAAATCTAGAGTTCTAACAATAAGAGATAATATTCAAATTGCAATATTTTGCTAATTTGAAATTTTGTTTGTTTTATAATTAAATACCATTGATTTTGATTTGAATACATTCACAATGTGGTGGGTCATTGCAAATTTTACATACACTTTTTAAAAGTTCAAAGTAGACAAACTATATTGCTTTCATGATTATTTTTTACATTTGTATATATGTGACTGATTATATTACCTATTACATATAAATAAATTACATGTAATAAAAAATAAAATATAAAAATGTTATTACAATTTCCTGATAAATTATGAAGTGTAATCTATAATTACTTTATATCTTTAAAATGAATCAAATAGCAACGTAATGAATAAGATTTAAACGATACGAAAACATGTAAATAATTTATTGCATTTTTATATATAATTAATTAGTAATCTTCTAACTTATTTAATATTGCAATTGCGCATCATTATATGTAAATTAGTATTTAATAATACCGAAGAATGCGGTTTGTGATTATTCATTCGTTTACATGGTACGATGGTTTCGTCATTATGAGTCCACCTGTTTTAAGTGGCAATATTTAGCTCATGTTGTTCATGTTTAAGTAACAATATTATTAGCACTTATTTGTAAATATCTCGCTGTAGAGATTTGAATACTATAAAACAATTTCACATAATTTTTCATGTTGTATATTTGTTTGTGTTTGTTTATTTGTATAATGTTGCTCAATAGCTCATAGAAATGTGTAATTTTTGATTCCTGTTAATAAATATATATATAAAGAAAAAGTAACAATATTTAGCTACGGGATTGCTATTCCATATAAATAACATAAAATTAATCTGTAGTTTTAATGGGTTTTCACTGCGTTATTATTTTATTCAGATATCATAAGGATATTGAAGGAGGCATGCCAATAACGGTGACCCCTTTTAAAAAAGGGACAAATTAACTGAAGCTTTTTTTTCGCTAGTCATTACTTTGGGAATTGAGAGAAATATGACTATATTGTTTGAGAATCAACCGCTAGATCTTTATTTGCAAAAGAGTTCATTCGATAAACTGATTTTTCAAAAGTTTTGTCGACGTAATCAGTTCAAACATGTATCGCACTTTCAAAAGTTTATATTGAGGGTGGTTTTGTCACCTTTTTCTGGATTTATTTATTGTTATTTGTTACAATCAATGAACTCAGTATTAGTTTTATTGCAATTATCAGGAATTTTGATAATTTATTCATTAGAGTTCTGATCGCTGTTCAGATAAATAAAAAAAAAATATTATAGTTCACTTTCGAACAAAATGACGCTTATGCAATGCACAAAATGACATAGTACTATCTCGCAAGCATTACAGGGTAGTTCATTCAAGGTCAAGAAAAAAGAAAAATAAAACCTGTCGAAGGTAATTGGCTTTTAACTTTTACGATAACTGCTTCTAAAAACAGACTAAAGGATCTACGGGTAAAGGAAGAGACTTGCATTTATTGCAAAGACCTCTTTTCCTGTTCTAATTCCAACTATGGCTGTTTACGATTTATAATTCTTTCCCTTTGGGTGCATGCTTTATGTGCTGATGCCCAAAGAAAACCAAACAATTTATTTGTGAATTGCATTCTTAAAAATTACTTCTATGTATTTTTTCTAAAATTGTTATTAGTATAGTTACTGCTAATTTAAAAGACTATGTTACTGGTAGTCAATCAACCAAAGATGAGTATAAACGTTGAGACTGGTTATAATATAATTAAATAAATAAATACCATTAAAACACGAAGCACCACTTCATTTTGTTTCTACTTCCCCTATACGGAAATGTGTGATAACATAAATAGCGCTTGAAGGGTTGATATAGAACATACATTAAAAATAAAGAATTATTCGAAAAGCTTTTTTATCTAAAAATCCTTAATGTCGATTGCTACATGCTTTTCTATAATTTTCTAAAATAGCTGTTTGATCAATAATATTTTTGCTTTGAGGCTGTTAAATACTCTACATTTTATTAATTGGTAACATATTTTTAATTTATAATTTTAAGTGAAAACGGATATCAAAAATGGATACTGCATGATATCAGGTCGCACGCATCGTTATTTTTAATTCAGGAAGGTTATGTGGCTCTTTCAATAAGTAATAAGCCTGCAAATGAAAATATTGCCACGGAAAAGTGGCAACTTTTCAACGCAATTTTATTTGTCAACATAATCTTCTTCAAGTTTGATACATTTTGCCTCCAGCGGTGGTGCTACAACTTTTTCAAGCCGACAAAAAAATACTTTTTCTCGAGGGCTCCAAAATAGTCCGAAAAGCTGCGGTAAGGCTAAGTACTTGTTGAATGACCCTCGTTTGCAAATTACTTTACTTATGATTCGAAATTACAATTTCATGCGATATCTACATCAAGACCCCGGAACAATATAAATTAAATTATCAAATAAAATGAAAATCCTTGAACGCAAATTATACAAGCAATAACCAGTAGTTAAAAAAATTGACATAAGTTTAATATGAATATGTCATTTGGCATATAATGGCATTGTTTGAACACATAAAATTCTTCATTGCGAACTATGACCCGCGGCGTGGGAGATAGTCCCACACACTTGCATTCTTGTGCTTTTAAATGTATAGTCCGACTGGAGGCTGCGAAATTACAGCTTTTGCTTGAAAAAAAAAACGGTCACTGGTATAAATAAGCTTAATAAGACGACATGATCCAGTGGCTGAGATAATAATTTATAAGACATTTTCATTAACAGATTTGAAAAAGAGGCTATGCAGAATGAGGGTATCGAAATATTTTTGAGCTTGTTTATATAAAAATATAAGAGTTATGAGAACACTATTTTCATAATATTAAAATATTAAAACTAAACGGTTTATTAATATTTTGACCTAATTCAAGCATATTCTGTTGCAGTTATGTTATAAATTTTATTATTTAAGTACATTATAATGCATTTTTATTATAAGATATATATGCATTATAGTTTTTATAACAAAGAAGCAAATAATAGGGGAGACTGGGTACGATCGTTTTTTTTTTTTTGCTCGGCAATAATTTTGTTAAATCACCAGTAATTTGGGAAATTAAATAATAATTTGAACATTTTTCTAGATGGAGATACTGGAATAATATTCTTAAATACGATGGAGTAGTCATAAAAACAAATAATACAAGAAAAGGGCGAGTGTCACAACCGTCCACACTCTAGGCATAAACATAGGTTAAACAACAAGAGGGTATAAACACCAAAATGGTTTATAACGACTTTTTTGTCAGAAAAGGACGAGAGGGTACGGTTGTGACATGTGGTTGAAGGAACCACACTTTTGAAAACAAATCATCATTATGACTGAAATCGAACATGAAAACTTTACTTTTGACTTTTTGAAAGCAATGCGGTCTACGAATCATGATAATATTTGAGCAAATATACTGCATCTTTCCTTTTGGACCCTATCTCAGAATCAGTATAGTTTAGCTGTTATAACGACTGTCACTACCATATCCTGGCACAACCATACTTAGTCTTCCCTAATTTAGGAAAAGCAATATTTTAATCTTTTAATATTTATTTTTATTTGCTAAGTATAATTTTATTATTATAAAAAACATACACTATATTTTCTATTAAATATATAGATTAGCAAATACTAATTAAGGAAAAGCGAGAAATTATACTTCGAATAAAGTTGTTTTTTATTAACATAATTTTTATAGACAGTAAATTAAAACGATTTATGCGCGGAAGTAATTTGAATTGAATAATTGAATTTTTATCATTTAGTAGTCACGTTAATTTTATATCTTTTTTATTTTTTCTACATATTAAATCGATGAAAGTTTTTGAAGCTTTTTATTAGCTAAATGAAATAACTATTACAATATAATTACCGCAAAAAAAATCCAGTTCATTCAAGTCCTTAAGCCTACATGTACATTTTTCACAATATTATACTATTGTATTTGATATTAATAATGACTTACACATTTACTTAAAAAAAACTTAAGCGGAAAATTACATTGATTTTATTTAAAATGAATAAGCCTTAAGGCAAGTTGCATGAACTTCCCGAAATGTGTAAGATTTGACTTAATCAATCGAAATTGAAATTTAAATATTTAGATAAAATTTTCAACTGTTTATTTCAAAAATAAAGTTATCGCTTTCAATTAAATCTAAACATTGCGATTTCAAATAGAATTTTTTCAAACACATTTAAAATAACTGTAATTATATTAATAATATTGCACAGACACTAGTGCTTGTATGCCCTAAAATTGTAGCTTATTATTTTAAATTTTAATGAATTGATAATGTTTGACTCATTACATCACAAAAGCAACTTTTGACACAAATTTTGACTATTCATATTTTTTATTATTATTTATATTATTTTTTCATTCATATTTTCTTAAACTTTGAATTTTTAACATAAACATAAACTTCTCCTTCGGGAAGTTTAAAATTACATTCCTCAATAACGATTTACAAAATTTAAATATAGAACACGAAGCATAATATAATACAGTTTTTGTTTCTGTCAATTCAGCCGCTAATAGTATATTAACTTTTTTTCTATACTTGTTTCAAATGTAAGTACAGGAAATATTGAAAACCTATTACAATGCACATTTTTGTAAATGAACAAAGATATGAAAGAAAATTGAAGCAGTCATTTATTCGTGCCCATTGTAATACTTGCAGAGATTGAACTATTTAGTAATGTGAAAGTAACTAATTCTCACATGCATCTTATTGAATCCATTGTATTACTTCATTAACAAGTACCTTCCGCTATATAAACATATTCTTTAACACACATTGGGATTTGACCCAATCTGCACGAAAACATGCGCGGAAATTTAAAATCGAAATTTGAGAAAATAATAAAGGAAATTTTATATCTTGCACGAATTAAGGTTTTGATAAAGCTTCATTTTAATCATTCACCAGATTAAGTTATTGGTTTATTGTAATATTTGTTAAAAAAAATATTTAAAAAAACTTAAGTTTTAAACTTTTATAATCTATACGAATTTTACGTATTTTCATATTGACCCAAATATCATCGATGTAAAAAAGAAAAATTTCGGTATTAAAATACTGTAAATGCATATAATTACACGGCTTTACGAATTTACTCTACTTTTAATTAAGTTTTCTCTATTTTTAATTCCACTTGATTTTATAATTTTACTCTATTTTTAATTACACTTGATTTTATAATTTTACTTTATTTTCTTATTAAAACATAACATTTTGTTAGAGAGGTAGCGGTTAGATATTTGACATTCTCTTATTTCTTCCTTCAAAATTAAATTAGGAAAACGCCTTTTCTGTTTCAAAATATTGTTATTTAATGGATTTTATTAAAAAAATGGTCTGCAATATTGTTCATGTGATATCATATGTGTTTGTATATGCAAATATAACCATGTATGTAATGTATGCAAACATATTTGAATATTATTAACGATTTTATTAAAGATTTATGCATATACATTTTTGGTATATGTTTAAATAATATAATTAAATTATATCATTTAAAATGAATTAAAATTACAATCAAATAGCCAAATATTATTGGCAAATTTTTTATATATGTTTAGATTATATAATTGAATGAATTAAAGTATATCATTTAAATTGAACTAAAATTATAATCATATAGCTGGGTAAGAAATTAAGGTAAAATAACAAAGCCAAATATAATTAATAATAAAGTAAAATCGTAAAGCCAAATGTAATTAAAAATTGAAGTAAAATCGTAAAGCAAACTGTAATTAGAATTAGAGTAAAATCATAAAGAAAATTGTAATTGAAAATAGAGTAAAGTCATGAAGCCAAATTTAAGTAAAATCATAATTCCCAAATGCATTTTTTTTCAATCCAAAAATTTGCTAATAATACTAATATTTTGTTCAACATTGCTACTAATAAATTTACTCAAAATCAACTCTAAAGAGATAGATTTTTTATTGACAAAATCGTGATCTATATCATTTTGATTGTATTCATATATCCAAATTTTAGTCAAATCATAATTCCCAAATGCATTTTTTTTCAATCCAAAAATTTGCTAATAATACTAATATTTTGTTCAACATTGCTACTAATAAATTTACTCAAAATCAACTCTAAAGAGATAGATTTTTTATTGACAAAATCGTGATCTATATCATTTTGATTGTATTCATATATATAACTTACATGATGATAAGAAAGAAATGTTAATTAATAATTGTAACAAAAAATAGAGTAAAATCATAAAGTCAAGTATATTTAATGAAAAATAGAGTCAAATCATAAAGCCAATTCTAACTAAAAATAAAGTAAAATCATAAACCCCAAATGCTCTTAAAAATTAAAAAAAAACTAAAAACTTGCTAATGAAACAAATATTTCAGTCACCAATGCTACTGATAATTTCGATCAAAATCAACTTCAAAGTAGACGATTTTTGATTGACAAAATAACGATCTATAATATCATTGATTGTGTGCTTATATCATAACGTACATGATGATTAGGAAGAAATGTTAATTAATAATTGTAACAAAAAATAGAGTAAAATTATAAAGTCAAGTATATTTAATGAAAAATGGAGTCAAAATTAAAGCCAATTCTAACTAAAAATAGAGTAAAATTCTAAAACCCAAATGTAATTAAAATCAAAAAATTTGCTAATGATACAAATATTTCAGTGACCAATGCTACTAATAATTTTGACCAAAATCAACTTCAAAGTAATCGATTCTTGATTGACAAAATCGTGATCTATATCATTTTGATTGATATCCATATATCATAACGTACCTGATGATTAGGAAGAGACGTGTAGGAAGAAACTTGTTCGATCACAATAACAAACAGCACAGTAATAAAACGCTATGATAACTTATTATACTTTTCCGCACGCTTATGAATTTATTAATAATCGTATTCTTTATTGTTGCAAGTGCGACGATTGACACAGCACTATATGTTAAGGAGTTCTTGGCGTCCCGATGGACGCACCATTGTTTCGTAATGGTGTCCGCACGCATCGAATTGACCACTACTTATGATCGACTTTAATAAATATCACTTATATAACATGTTAAATGTTAATAGTTAACTATTAATAAACATCAATAGTGTTTTACGGAATTATTATTTTAATATTATATATCGTTTTGTTAAAATATATCGAGTTTTAAAACACCTGTTTTATGTTAGAACCATAGGATAAACAAGTATAAATTATAGAACTTATTTACAATATTATCAATTTATTATATACATTAGATACATTTGATCCTGTTTTTGTGCGGTTGTTTGTGCGGACCCTCTAAAAGAAATCATGCAAAAAAATATTCGAAAATTTTATAAATTCTTACATATCTTATGTGACGATATTTTTTTTTAACGTCGAAACCGGGACGTTAATTTTTAGTTATGCTAATTCGAAACGGCGGAGGGGCTTCAAAATAACAATTCTATTTAAGGATACAATAAAAACAGATTTTTTTATTGTAAGAACTTTATTATTCTATTATATGTAATACTTTTTTATCTATGATATTCCATTATATCTTATATTTTTTATCTATGTTTTTTTTCACTTTCGAGCCTTGTATTGTATATATACAATTTTCTTCATAATCAATTTGAAAAAATTAGTACTTGTTCGTTTTTAATAATTTTTGTTAGTTCAACCATTATTTTTTGAAAAACCGGAAGAATCCGGGATAAAAGATTTAAATCCTGGTCAAATATTGCTTTTAGAAAATCCCGGGTCACAAGGTGGAAATCCAGAACTATCCGTGTCAAATCGGGACGCATGGTCACCTTATACATATAATAAACGACTTTGTACAATATATTGTAACATTTTTTATTTATGAGGTGGATAGAGACCGCATAAAATAAGTAGGACTTGAAAAAAACATCAATGATTTATGGAATAGCATTTTTTTGAAGAACATAATTATATAGGACATTTTAAAATTAAAAATATTTAATTTTGATCACTTGAATCGTGGATAAAACTCTGCATACGTATTTTAAGCGAGATTCTTAATGAAAAGCACAAAAAAACATACACAAACAAAATTGCATAAAAATGGACCGCACAAAAACAGGATTCACTGATAATATCAGTTATAAATTCTTCATACGCCTATATTTCAATTTTTTTAATTAAAATATCTTAAACTAAATACGTAGTTGATCCAAATATTGTTATGAAATTTATAGAGAAAAAGCTTCACGTTAATAAATCATTTAAAGTTTTTTTTATAAAACTTGGTGGTGATAATCATTGTCACTGACCGTACTTATGTTGTAAACATGTTTTTGTATATAAAACAAATAACTAATATGAAATAAAGAATTTCCGCATATCAAATAGAGCTTTAGTTACAGTATATTATTTCAATTTTAAATTTCTTTATGCAACCCACTTAGTGATCGTTAAATTTGATGAATTGCATTACGTGCAAATTCGGTTTCCTAAGTCGCGTGCGACACTGAGACTAAAAATAAAATCAGATTGTGTAAGCAATCAATGTTTAGAATTTTTACTCGAAGATTTTGCGCAGAATCGTTGTAATTAGAGGAAGGGTTAATTAAGTATGTTAAACAAGTGAGAATTAGTTTTCAAAAATATGTTTTTATCTTTGCGGTAGACGTTTTTATTTGAACATTCAACAACACTTTTAAAATTCAATAATTATTGTCGTTACAATGTAAGAACTCGAGATGTAAATGAGAATTAAGAACTAAAAATAAAATCCGTGGAAATCACTAAAAGAGAAGTTTTTTTTTGATAATTTTAATTAAAACCATTTTGGGGCAATAAATAAAAAAATTGCAATGATTCATTCATTTAAACAGTAAATTTGATTATATATACATAGTTATGATATAATATTAAAAAATAAATATTGACTTGATTTTTTATGAAGCATCAAAAAATTTCATTTTTTATATGTAGTGAGTATAAATATTTTTTGTATGGAATTTTTCACATTCAAATTTTTTTTGAATTTTGTTATCAGTAATCTGTAATTTTGAACATTTATTGACGCAAGTATTTTTTTTAAATTTATTTAATTTAACTGGAACAATATTAATTATAACAATAATTCATGTTTAAAAACTGAAATTATAAAAATATTAGGTTGTCAAATATCTCCCTTCCGCTTTTTTGCTCTTGGTTTATAATACATAAAGGCGGAAGGGAGATATTTGACAACCTATTATTATAAGCATATATATATATATATATATATATATATATGATTATAAACATATCTCTCTTTTGAATAGAGGTAATCTTCATTATTATTGCAATTTACGATTATTAATGAAGCGGTTTATTTTATGGGCAAAATTTATACCATTTTGTAGAGTTATGGTTTTGGTTAATTTTATTTAATAATATTAGGTAATAATTTGATTATTTACTTTTTATTATATATACATATATATAAATATATATATATATATATTATTAGTAAAAATTTGAATATTTTTTTTGGAATATGTAAAACTTTTCAACTCTAAAACACAATACTCTAAATTTTTTCGTTTATCCTATTTCTCTACCTACTCACCCGTTCCCATCGGTCCTGCGTTCTTCCACTTGGAATTGCTGCATGGCTTCGGTTAACTTGAACAAATAAATATAAATGTTTTGCTTTTTCTGAGTTTCAGTCAAAACATTCGTGTCCCTGTGCCAATAGTATTGTTGTATCCACTAGTCCGTGGCCGTGCTAACTGTTCCTAATCACTCGACTCCTACGTGCAATCATCGGCACCAGAGGTCATATCATCGGACTAATTGATCCCTCTTTAAGTCTCTGACTCACTAACTATAGCCGATGGGCGATACACTTACGGCTACGGGTCTCTTATGTTGGGAAGGAATTGATCTGTTCTAGTAAAGAATGATAATTTTTTATAGGCTTGTCGAGGAAATTCACATCATGAAACTATGTGCTATTTGCCATATAATGGATTCACTCAGAAATATTTTAGCGTAATTAGATTCTTATAATTAGCTATTGATAACTTGTTAGCAACTTTCAAGTACTAATTGGTTCAAAAACAATAAACTTTTCTATGAGCGAATATTACCTAAACCGATATTTCACAATATAATATTTTCTTTACTTCGCGCATAAACAAGATTTAACAAATTCATCCACTTAAAATTTGAACAAAAGTAATAATGTATATTAAATTATTAGTGAGATAGAAAAGAGAAAAATGTAATTAAAAAGTATTATTTCCTACTACTATATGGTACAAATTCATAATGGAAATTATGGGCAACAATATTGTCACAAGATAATATTATCGCGAATACTAAGAAGTATTTCTTAATTTGTTACACTCTTTTAAAAAAAAACTGCAATTTTCAATATGTATAGCTTATGCTTTGGGCCTTAATAAATTACAAGAGCAGGCGATCGATTTTTGCGAGATTAATTTGGAAAATTCATATTTTAATCGTGCACAACTGTTGTTGAGGGTTAGAAAATACAAAAAAAAAACTAGTGGGGTGCATGGCATCGTTCCTTAAGACAAATTGCTGGAACCGTAATTAAAAATCTTGAAACCCAAAAAAATTTACACAAAATGTGTGTATACATTATTAAAATCTCTGTAAAATATCTGATAATTTGATGTACATATGTCCAATGAACATTTTTGACCACCAAATGACATTTTTTAAACTTATTTTTATTGAGCTTGACCTGATTTTCCAAAAATTTAATCAGTTCTTCATCTTTCAATACAAGTAAAATGTTTTTTGAATTATTAAAATCGGACGCTCCGTTTACTTAAAAACCGAGTTACCGTTTCTGCCACTTTTTGCCCCGTATCTTCGCAACGGCTAGACCTGCCTTCGCCAAAAATTAATCAGCACGTCTCCTTATCAAAACGAATCGAATGTTTTTAAATCGAAACGATCGAATTATTCAAATCGGTTGATCCCGAATTCGTCGACGAAAATTTGTATCCGCACACACACACGCATCAATTTTTTCTAAGATATGCCAAAATATTCAGAAACCTTTGAAACGTTAAGATATATAAAAATTTTCATTTTCGATTTTTTTGCGATTACTATAACTTTGCCCTACGGGAAGTTAAAAATTATTAAATACACTTACAGGTATGACTAAGAATATTGTATATCCCTAGTCATTAAAATAAAGTATTGTTGAATAAATCTTAATGATTTTGTAACTTTCTGATTTTTTTAGTATTACATCTATATACGTGCTTGTTTGGTTGTGAAAAAAGATAAAGGGGCCAATTCTCGGATAAATTAGAAATATTATGCCGACGCTATATGTCACGGGCTATGATTTGTTGTGAGATCAGGCGTTTTGCACATAAAACCTTATAAATAAGACATCTGAAAATTGTAGTTATGATAAGGTTAGTTTTTGAAGTTTATGCGTTTTACAGTAAGTTTAGTTTTATGAGTAAAACTCCTGATAGTACAACAAATACATAGCTTTCCAACAGTTCGTTACTGTCAATTCATACGAAGATAGGCCCGTAACATAGCATTGCCATAACATTTCGCTTTGTTTAAGTTTCGCTTTGTATTCCTAATTTTGCTATAATGTCGTTAAAAGCACATTATTACAAAAACACTTATTTCATGAGAATGTAAGAGACGTAAAAACAACCGTAACTGAAATTAATCCTTTTTGAAATATGTTGTAGTATGTTTTCAAAAAAAAAAAACATTTTATTGACTGTGAATGGAAGAATAACCAAACAATTAGAATTTTAATTACTCATGACGAGAACTTGTCAAAAAAAATTACATCAATTTTAAATATGATAATATAAGTTTACAACTTAAACAAGCTGCGGAAATATACATGATGATGTAACTTACAGCTAAAAGTAGAGAAAAAATGAGTCATTTATTATTACTAACTTGTGACACAACTTTCCATATAACAATTCCATGATAATTGATTGTGAGATTAAATAAAAATATTATGATTAAGATATAAGTAATCGCAGAGCTTTTATTTGCAGATGCGTCAGGAATATTTTGTCTCTAACAACTAGTTATATAAACTCTAACAAAGGCATATATGTTCAGATGAAAAAAAAATATATTGTTTACTACTCTATTAGTCAACCGATCTGAAATACAAACTTTTCTTTTATTATTCATTTTTAAAAAATGCTTTAAATGGCCGAATTTCCATTTGGAAATTGTATGTTTAGTTACTCCACTATATTTTGTATATTTTCATATTTTATGTTTAAAAAATCGTTTGAATAGTATATAATGTAATTATTTACAGCCATTCACAAACACAATTACTTACAATAAGCACCGAGCTATTCTCAGATAAACATTAATTTTTAAATAAACAACTAGCTTTGGTATTGAAATTATCTTTGATACGATTTCAAATATTTGAAATTTATTTTACATTTTATACTTCGTCTAGGTTTATTGCTTTTATTTCTTTATTTCACTAAATGTTTATGTACAAAATTTATTGAATGTAAAGAAAGCTCTTCGAAAAATCATATTGAAACTGAACAAATTATCATGTAACACTAGCTTTTCACATAATTTAAATTATATTAATACTTAATATAATATATTATTAAAATTTATTTAATTTTTTAGTGTAAATTAAAGCGCGTGATGAACCGATAAACCGTTTTGTTCTTATTTAAATTTGCATCTTTATTCAACGTTGTCTTGTCGCTATTATTATCAACTTAGTTTATCAGGCATTGATTGGGTATTATTCTAATAGGATAACGAACAGAACTCTCACCTTACTATTTGATTTTAACCGCAAGTATAAATTGCGTTTATATTAATTCATATTATTATTACACAGTTTTATTTTTCACTATAAATCACAACTATCACAACTGAAAATTAAGTCTGCTCAACGCCGTACGTTGCGTTAAGTAATCCTCAGTATTCAAGGCGAACTGCATCATGCACCGCAATCATCTGTTTTGATTCGTCTCGGAAATAATTGATCTAATTATCCTCAAAGCGGATATGTATCAATATTGGAAATGAGTAATTCTTGACTTTCATGGATTTTGTATTGTATTTGTTATTGAAACTAGTTTTTCTAAGGAGTTTTAATATCAACCACCAACCATAAAATCAACATATTTTTTATTAACACGAATTTGTAAGATTAAAATAAGTGAGGTGCTGATCATTTTATTATGGTCAATGTGTGCCAGTCGTAGACATTATAATACTATAGATGACCCGACAGACGTTGTCCTGTACCCATGTCAACAATTTTTTAATATAATATACCAATATTTACCGTTTACCTAAAAATAATTATTGTTTTTTAAATTACTCTTCACGCCAAAATGCATATACGTACATTTATAATATGAGCGATGTTAAATGTGGAACTGCTTTCAATAAAATGATGAGTCTCAATTCTTACACTATATCGGAAATGGAAGTCTTTTAAACCGTGTAACATAACCGTAACCATAACATAACACTGGTACTTCATGTTGGATTGAATTAATAAAAAAAATTATTATTTAAGATATCCAAAATTGCATCTTCTCCTAATCTATATATGGAGGGCCGAATTGTATATATTCATCTTTACTTTCCTATTTGTTGTTATAAAGTGAAATTTTTTCGAATTTTAAAAATATTGTGGAAAGATTAGTAAAAGATGCAAAGAAATTATATACTGAAAAAAACTATATTGAAAATTTATGCTTTTAATATCCGAATTATCTGCTCGGTATCGCCAGATGCCTGAGCGAATGACGAAGTTCGTTGTGAAAACGGCGTTCTTTTTGAATATTATACTTTAAACGCATAGCTCAATCAATTCTTTGGGCGCTAGATGAAAGTCTAGTGTTTCAAAGTCGATTGTAGTAAACGCTTGCGTTAGTATTCTATATACTCTGCACATTTTATTCAAATTGTGCGAATTTGAACATTCGCTTCATTGCGTTGTTTTAAGAAAATGAAAGATCAGCGAAAGCAGATTTTTCAATCTCACACACAATGAAATATTCATATTTCAAAAATTAAAAAAAAAAAAAAAAAAATAAAAATAGGGCCGGCCGTGGTCCCGTGGTAAGAACGTGAGCTAGCAAATCCTAGTCCCGGGTTCGAATCCAACTGCGGTCGGTTCGGTATCAAAGCAGCTTGATACCAAATTTTCACTTGAAATCATAGATTTCAAATATGATCTCAAGTGAAAATGGCCTTTCGTGGGCATTGCTGCAGCATACGTATATGCAGAGAGGGCAATAGTTGTAGTAGCAACATGCCTCTTACAAGAAAAAGGTACTCGGATTGTATCCCTATTCTCAAAAAAGGAAAAAACAAGGACTCTGACTCTGTCCACCCAGACTGAGTTGGAGAATAAGTCAATACACCAGGAGAACCTTCGGAAGAAGTTAAAATTCAAGTAATAAAAAGGAAAAAGTAATGATCATGTAATATGTTAGGAAAAAGTAAATATATTTGTAATACGTAAGAAAAAAGTAATATGTATGTAAGAAAAAAGTATTAAGTATCTTAAAAAAAAAATGTAAGAAAAAAAGGTAATAAAGTTAAAAAAAAAAAAAAAATCTTGTGTTGGCGCTCCCTAAGGCGTGAGCTCGTATTTTCCGCATGCATCGCATTAAAGGCAGGATCGGTTCTGATTAATACTTAGTTTCATATTTTAAGTAAATTAATTTTTAATATGTGTATCATTCAATCTGCCATACATATACTCTATCTTATATTTTTTTAATTTCTGTCACATTTCAGCTACTTTTTGGCAATAATAATGTAAACATTTCATTTTTCTTCTTCATAATTATAAATTTATTATACATATTCTAATGCAAAACAATGACATGTCGTTTTTTGCAATTTTTTCCATTTATTTCTACAATATTGCACATACATCCCAGTACTTTTAACAAACTTCAGAAAGATTTATCAAAATCCAAATAATGGTTTAGGAGGAGTACAGCTAGTGCTTGTAATTTAATATGAACTTAATTTAATTGCAATAAAGCTCAAATTGATTCTACGTTTTAGTTAGAAAACGTTTGTATGTGAAAAAGAAAGGGCTGTTTTTAGTGTTTTCCCGGCAATTTTTCGATTTTTTCTCGCCTTAAGAACCATCCTTGGACTTCAACGAACATTTTAAAAAAAGAATTGGCCAAATTGGTCGAGGCGTTGTTGAGTTATGCGCTTACCAACACATTTTGCGATTCATTTTTATATTATAGAAGATAGATATAGTATTATATCATTGGCACTTTCATTTTTTCTCGAACTTTATTCAACTACTTTGAAATTAAACTGCGTAATCAAGATAAAATATGGGGGTTTCATACCAAAAGGAAAAAGAAATGTCTAAAAGGAAAAAAATGCTATAATTTTAATACCCCAATGGTCTTGGGGTCTACTTACGATCATCTACTGTGACACTTATCCATGCTAATGATGAAGAACCTAGAACATCGAACATCTTTTGCCTACCATAGATTGAGAGATCAACGTTAAAAGTGAAGACATGATCCTCAAATTAGGCAACTCATGAAAATACCACGGTTTGTAAATTCTATGAATGAAATCGAGAAGAAAACCAGGGAGTCATTCTTTCTGGTCGTAGCAAATTTTTTGGAAAACAAAAAATTCAGTAACTTTATCAAATAAAGAAGATCTTGGATGCAACATGAGCATCAAAATTTACCAACACTCCCATTGAGAATGGTTTAAAAGCAGGTTGAGAGAATCCATCAAGACATCAGGACTAAGATGGTGGAGCGATATCAAGGGAGATCGACGAAATCAGTCAGACTTTGTTCATCCTCGAGAATTATATAAAAAGACTTTTGAAGGCATAAAATAAAATGCGTTATTTTTTATAAAAATTTGAGGTAAAACTGGCACATTATAACATCCCAGGAAAAAAGTTTACTGTCACACTGTGTTATATATACTTATTTCTATAATGCTGCATTTTTAGTATTTCAATTTGTTTTTCTGAATTGTATTAAACAAACAGTGGTCTCTATGTGGGCGACGTAATGAGAAGTAGCAAATTCCAAAATTATGGTTATCGACAATCTCTCATGGTAGAGATTTGATCTGTTTTTGAATACCAAAATTAAAGTAGTATACATTTTGTTTCAGTAGTTAAAAGCATAGATTTGTTCCTAATGCGCCCCTGTAATCAACGCCTGTAAACTGAGCACTGTAGTGATAGAATTTCTTTAAAAGTAATGGAAAACAAATTAATCGATGAAGAGTTCAATAACACATATCATAAACATTTTATATTCAAGTCTTTGTTTAAACTTGATCGTTGTTGTGTTTAGACGTGAAAATGATCACATGTAAGGTGATATCTTGATGAGCAATTTCAATGGTTCTTTATTTCTGTGATAAATATTCACATAGCAATAGTAAGAAGAAACTAGCAAGATAAGGCTTAATTACTAGTGAGGCGCATGGCATAGTGCCTTAAGGCAAATTGCTGGAACTTTCCGTACCAAAAATTATTTTTTTTAAAAAGATTAACATTTTTAAAAAAAAACTCTTTGAAAAAATGAGATTTTTGAGAAACTATAAATTTTTGACAAAAAATTATTTTTAAAAAAGACTTTTCGAAGAAAAATTTATTTTGAAATATTTTGGAAATTCTGAACTTTTTTTTAAAGCATTCGTACTGCTTTAACTGCATAGAGACGAAATATTGAAGCTCGTGAAAAATTAGAAATCTGAAAAATTAGATTTTTGAGAAACTATAAATTTTTGACAAAAATTTACTTTTTTTTGAAAGACTTTTTGAAGAAAAGTGTATTTTGAAATATTTTGGAAATTCTGAACTTTTCTTCAAAGCAATCGTACTGCTTTAATTGCATAAAGACGAAATATCGAAGCGCGTAAGCGCCGCGCCGCCGTCTAACGGATAAGCATTGGTACGGAACCCATAGGAATGTAAACAAAATTTATACTTATTGTTAAAATCTCTATAAAATATCTGATAATTTGATGTGCATATGTCTAATGATCATTTTTGACCGCCAAATGGCATTTTTTTTTACTTTTTTTTACTAGATCTCCGAAACCGCCAGACCTGCCTTCATAAAAATTTGATCAGTTCTTCATTTTGTTAATACAAGTAAAATGTTTTTTGAATTATTCAAATCGGACGCTCCGTTCTCTTAAAAACTGAGTTACCGTTTTTGGCACTCTTTGCCCTATATCTTCGGGACGGCTAGGCCTGCTTTCGCCAAAAACTAATCAGCATGTCTCCTTATCAATACAAATGGAATGTTTTTTTGAATTATTTAAATCGCTTTATCCGTGTTCCCGAAATCGTCTACGAAAATTTGTATCCGCACACACACATACATGCACACACACAGACACGCACATACATCCATTTTTTCTAAGGTACGCCAAAATATTCAGAAACCTCTGAAACGTAAAGATATATAAAAATTTTCATTTTCGATTTTTTTGCGATTGCTATAACTTGTCCTACGGAAAGTTAATAATAAGAAGTTGCTGTTTCGAAGTTCGTACCGATTTCCATGAGCATTACTTAATTTTGGTTATTTAATATCAAGTGCTTAAATTTTTACCGAGTATCGAGTTTGGGTCGCTTAATTGTTCTCAATGGAAAAGAACTTAATCGATACAGAGTTCAATAACACATATCAAAAACATTTTATATTTAAGTCTTTGTTTAAACTTGATCCTTGTTGTGTTTAGACGTGAAAAGATATCACATGTAAGGTGATATCTCGATGAGCAATTTCCAATGGTTATTTGTTTCTGTGATAAATATTCACATAACAATAGTAAGAAGAAACCAGCAAGATAAGGCTTAAAAATAATAATAAGAAATTGCTGTTTCGAAGTTCGTATCTTAAGATTCTTCGAAGTACTTAAATTTTTACTGAGTATCGAGTTTGGGTCGCTCAATTTTCTTCAATGGAAAAGAACTTGATTGATAAAGAGTTCAAGAACACATATCGAAAACATTTTATATTTAAGTATTTTGTTTAAACTTGATCCTTGTTGTGTTCAGTCATGAAAAGATATCACATGTAAGGTGATACCTTCATGAGCAATTTCCAATGGTTATTTATTTCTGTGATGAATATTCACATAGCAATAATAAGAAGAAACCAGCAAGATAAGGCTTAATAATACTAAGAAATTGCTGTTTCGAAGTTCGTATCGATTTCCAAGAGCATTTCTTAATTTTGCTTAATTAATGTCAAGTACTTAAATTTTTACCGAGTATCGAGTTTGGGTCGCTCTATTTTTCTCAATGGAAAATAACTTAATCGATGAAGAGTTCAATAACACATAACAATAACATTTTATATTTAACTCTCTGTTTAAACTTGATCCTTGTTGTGTTTAGACATGAAAAGACATCACATGTGAGGTGATATCTTGATGAACAATTTTCAATGGTTATTTGTTTCTGTGATAATTACATAACAATAGTAGGAAGAAACCAGCAAGATAAGCTTAATAATAATAAGAAATTGTTGTTTCGAAGTTCGTATCGATTTCCATGAGCATTTCTTAATCTTTCTTAATTTTGAGTGTCAGCCCTATAAACATATGCAATTACGATAAATTAATCATTTATCACAAATTACTCATTTGAAAGTTATTTTAAATAGATATGTTTTAAATTTATTAATTTAAAAATCTTTGCATTTTTAAACGTTACACTGGAGATAGGTTACATAAAAACTGTGTAACTCGAAAAATTTACTCTTACATTGAAAACCCATTCTAAACAAAAATCGCTATAAAAAGTCTTTTTTGCTTATTTTTAATATGATGAATAACAAATAATAAATATTGATATATTTAATATCAAACACATTTTATAAATTATAGCTTTATTCGTGGAATACAAATTAGCAACAAATATTATTCTTTTATTATAACGGAGACGGTTCAAAAATTCAATTTTGAGTTGGAAAGACATAACTCTTCTTTCACTCTCGAGCTTTTTATCTTATCTTGTGCCATTGTACAACTATAACATTTTATAAAATTATAAATTTTGTCAAAAATAATTGATTTTAATCAGTGTTTACATATAATTCATAGCGTAAAATTCAAATAAAGTTTAACATGATGCTCTTTATTTTGGTATTTCAAAAATAAACTAGCTTATTCACCCATAAAATTTAGTTTTAATCATAAAATGGGGAGTTTCCGTCTTATCTACATATTTCCATTATAGACTAAAAGTTCGTAATTCTGATATGCATTTTGTAGTGTTGTATTTCGACAGTAAAACAATGAACATGTTATTGTAAATATAAGCAAATTATAGTTTAGTGTTTATAATTTTGTGTAAACGCAAAATTAATAAATTTTCTTAAAAAAAAATATTTTCAAAAACTGTAAGATCGAAAACGTGTAAAGCGAGTACCGTGTGAAACGGAGGATAGTGCACTATTATCAAGTTATCAAGGCGAAATGTTGAAATATTTAAAAAAAAAAATTATAACTAGTTAGTTTTATAAACTGTAGGATAGTTTTTAATATTATGAAATATTGAAAATAATATTTGCATTACTATTCCCCAAATTGATGATATGTAGATGATAATTCATCTACATTTTGCTGTTTCGCATATTAACGTGAGTACATTTTCGACTGCAAACGTTTAAATATTACTGCTGATTATTAAAAATACCAATAGTTCACTATTTAATATTATGTATTATAAAATCGCCAAAACCGCTTGTTTTGATACTTCAAATTTTTACATAGGAAGTGATTACAATATGCCACAAATATAACAATTATTCTTATATATGTTAAGTAACGGTCGATTAAGAATACAATAAGAATTGGAATTACTACACGCGCGTATCATGAAAGCACTCCTCATATATGGAAGCAATAATTGCATATCTAATAAGTCATAGGCTTATTTCTAGCGGCACGTTGATTTCTTAATCTCTTCTGTTTAATATAATTGTCAACAAACGCGTAATTGAAAAAATCAATTAGCATTACAAATCCACAGAATAGAAGTAGAACAGACAAAGCAAATAGGTATCTTGGTCCTTCTTTCTCTCCCTTTAAATATGTATACACGATGTATGTTCCAACCACTGTATTAACAGTTCCCTGAAGCAACTGAAATTGATCATTAATTGAAATAACTAAAATTTCAATAAAAATTATAATAAAGTTTTGAAAAATGAATTATCTCTAATCGTCAAAGTTTTTTTTTGTTCAGAATCAATTACAGGTAAACTCCGCATAACACGGTAGATACGTTCCGAAAAAGTAGCATGCTATGCGAATGCGTGTTTCGGGACAAAAAACTAGTACGTTTTACGTTCCAAGAATTTAAAAAGACATGCTAAATATCATGATTTTATAATAAATATTGTTATATTTATCAATTGTTTTAAGAATCAATATACATTACATCAATTATATGATTTTTTTCGTCATAATTAAATGGTAAGTTCTATCCAACACGATTCGTTTTTTGCGAAATATCCTCATCTTCTGAGCAGCTTTCTGTACTACCTCCAGAACCGTGCATTATTTTTTTTCAAAAACAATTTTATTTGTGATTACTTGCTTTTAGCGAAAAGATATTTATATATTTACCACATGCAAAGTTATCTATATTAAAATTTTGTGTTCATTTTATTTAAAGGATCTTTGTAAAAATCTAATTGACTAATTGCTCGGATTATATTTGAAGTACCCCCTTATAACACGGTACTTTAAAGGTGTTGGAGCTAATCTGTTTTATAGAAGTACCGTGTTATGCGGGGGTTACCTGTATCTCTATCTAAAGCATACCAGAAAAAGGTTCTAGTATACTAAAGTTAAGATTCTGATTTATAATTTCGCTTTCAAAGAGAACATTAATCATTGTAAAAGTTAAAAAAAAAAAGTCTAACTAATTTACAAACAAATATATGATTTTATCTACTGATTTTTTTTTTATTATTTTTGAACAGCAATCAGAACCTTACGTCCTATGAGCTATTGGGCTGAAACTTCTCCTTCCTTCGTATTTTTTTTTTAGATGGTAACCCATTGGTTAATCCATCCATATTTGATAATTTTGTTATTAGAATTAATCTAATAGGGCTGACATTTTATTGATGCAGGGCAAGGGCTGAATGCCGGGCAAGGGCTATTTTTACTTGGAAACATATTGCTATCTATATTTCCAAGTGAAAATCGTTGTCACTGCTGCCTGACAACAGGCTGCTCGAAGTGGGTATCGAACCCGGGACCTCCGAAACAAGTCCCGTCGCTCTTAACCGCTTACCTACGGGCGAGCCTTTATCTACTGAATGATGATCCAAATCATTCATATTTATAAAATCAATCAACTATTTTTACCTGGAATATAATATCCATTATGACATCTGAATCTTTGCTGACCAGCGCTACTACAGCCATGATGAAAATTATAATTGATGGAACAGTTCCAACGAAATATAGCAGAAGTTTTGGAATTGTAGTCTCATACTCCGCCAATAAGGACACAACACATACAATCAATAGCTGTCAAATTATTTAAAATATTATATTTATATATAGAATTCCATATAAAATTACTTTAAATGAATTTTACTTACCATTTGAAGCAGTCTATAATGGAAATTTATATTCCAAATTATCTCCCTACAAGGGCGAACCATATTTGCAATAGATCAAAATATAAAACCTATGTAACGATATAATTTGTCATTTGTTTTTGACTGGAAGCTAATTTTTGACATTTAATATTTTATCAGAAACAAATTTATTCGAACATATTAATTACTCTGTCTTTAAATGCCATATATCGGAATAAAAAATATAAATAGAGAGAAATAGATATTAGCAAATAAACCCACATTAAAGCAATTACCATAGACATTTTTATGAATTTACTGAATATTCGATATTCTTTTGGATTTTTTTTTCAGCTTGCTTACTTTTGAATACTTGCAGTATCCGTAAGAAACCTATTTGAAAAAATCTGTTCACACACACACATACTTTTTCCAAATTTGGTCTCATTCGATTCGGAATGGCTTGAAACGTCGAGAAAACATAAAATTTTCCTTCGGGAAGTTAATAATAGACTGGGGAAGAGCAAGCAAAATATTATACAAATACAGTTATTTGAATAAATTATTTCAGAATAATGTGTTCTTAACTATCTGTGAAATATATAAAAATATAAAATATATTTATCACTTATCACTATCACTATTTGAATCAGTTTTAAAGTTCAAATGTTATTCTATAATGTATTATAGTTGTTTAATATTTTTATTAGTATTCTTTCCTTGTATTAAAATTGCTTTTGAAATGACTGAAATCATAAGTAAGCTTCATTTAAAAATTAGCAATAATTTGATTACTTTACATATTTGTAGCTTGATGTTACTCAGGCGAATCAAATCTTTGCAGAATCGCATATGAGTCAACAATTTTTTTTATTGTTTCTACTATTTTATCATAATGATAAATAACATATCGATTGATTAGAAACTATCACTATTCGATGAATGGGGAATGTAACTTTATAGCTATCAAATACAATCGAAATATTTTTTTATTATTTTTTATAATTGGGTAAGAGCTATCGCTTTTTAGCCTAAAGTTCTAGGTTTGATACCCACGGTGGGTAACCCACCTCTTGTAGCATGATATCAAGCAGTAGTGGTTTTTACTTGAAACTATAAATAAAATGTTATAAAGTGCAAATAACTCTTCCATTGTAGTATTAAGTTAAAAATAATCAGTATTAGAGAAATTCTAATAATAAATATATATGAAATATAGATAGGCCAACTGTTTGGTTGACTTCTACAAATCCACTTACCATTTCAATAGCTATTATACATTTTAGTTCTGATTGCTGTTCAAAGACAAAAAATTTAAAAAAAAGAAACAAAAGTTTGATATTAAAGAAATAAACTTAGAATATTACTTATGATTAGCTGTTTCTACTTTTTTTCGTACAATTATATAATGTAAGTGACCTGATGTTATATATAATAGTCTATTCTTTACTTTTTACAACACAAGTAGAAATTAGTTAGGGCTCTCATTGGAGAGTTTCTTAAACAAACCATATTCACGAACTCAAATATTTTGAATTCAAGTAAATTCCAACAGCTTACAGAATACTTAGATTCTGATTGGTATTTAATTTGTAAATAATCATAAAAAACTAGTCATTAGTACGAAATTGGTTAAGTATTATGCTATTGTATTCTAGTAGTATTTTTAAATGAAAATAATACCTTTAGCAAAGCTCGATTCTAAATCCTCTATACGTGTTTCATTCGAATCCTAATTAGTATCAACAATTGACGCACTGATGCTAAACAGCCTTTGCCTTGAATTTAGAATAACAAATCATTTTCTGATCAGCTGAGTAAGTGCATTGGTATTTAAATTGTTATGCAAAATAGTTCATATATTATAGTTGTTTATATCAATTTAGATTTTAATATTCAAGTGACAGAGATGACCCTAACTCTTAAAACATTAAAAAATAATTTGCTGCATGCTTTAAATTTTTACATAAAACATTTTTTTTGTTTTTAACTTTATACTACTATCTATTCAATGTTTACCTGTTCTTGGTTTGAATAATAATTATTTTTTCTATTATATAATAAAGTTCAGATTCGTATTCAAATAATTCGATATAACGATCTTCTGCCACTACATCAATCTCGTTATCCAAAGTTCTTTCTATTTCGCGGACATTTTGAGAATGCTTGTTGATATAGATTTAATTCCTTTTCAATGATTTTTTATGAGTTTTATCATTATCATCTTTATGAATTTATCATTATTACTTACATATATTATCATATAATTTAGTATAGTATGATGTTCTTGATTTTTTTTTCTTTATTTTCTGAACTCGTATCTCACCCAAGTAATGTGTATTGTATTAAGCATTTTTTGTAAAAATTTCTACATACGAGGTCTGTTCAAAAAGTACCCGGAATTTTCGTTTTTTCAAAAAAATATTTATTTATTCGTCTACATTAATGTGGTCCCCTTCAAAGTAGTCCCCCCCAGATATAATACACTTATGCCAGCGTTTTTTCCAATTTTTGAAGCACCCTTGATATTCACTTTTTGATATGTCCTTGAGCACTCTCAGCGATTCGGCCTTTATTTCTTCAATCGTGGAAAACCGCCGTCCGTTCATGGGTCTCTTCAACTTTGGGAATAGGAAAAAGTCACACGGAGCCATATCTGGTGAATATGGAGGTTGGGGCATGACTACGGTATTGTTTTTGGCCAAAAAATTACGAACAAGCAACGACGAGTGAGCAGGTGCGTTATCGTGGTGCAACAGCCATGAATTGTTTTTCCATAAATCGGAGCGTTTTTTTCGGATTGCTTCACGCAAACGTCGCATCACTTCAAGGTAATACTCCTTATTAACCGTACGACCTTGTGGTAAGAACTCTTGATGCACTATGCCGTTATAATCAAAGAAAACAGTAAGCAAAACCTTGACATTCGATCGAACTTGACGTGCTTTTTTCGGTCTTGGCTCACCTGGGCTCTTCCATTGGGACGATTGGGCTTTGGTTTCGACATCATAACCGTACACCCATGTTTCATCACCAGTTATGACCCTTTCAAGCAAACTTGGATCGTTGTTGACGTCATTTAACAGCTCTTGAGCGATGTTCATGCGATTGCTTTTTTGGTCAAAATTTAGCAGTTTTGGAATGAATTTTGCTGCCACTCGTTTCATGCCCAAAACATTTGAAAAAATGTTATGACATGAGCCAATTGATATGCCAACTTCATCAGCAACTTCTCTAATTGTGATTCGGCGATCATTCATAACCATTTTTTCCACTTCTTTCACATTTTCATCGTTTGTTGACGTGCTGGGTCGACCGGAGCGTTCGTCATCTTCAACGTCTTCGCGGCCATCTTGGAAACGCTTATACCACTCGTAAACACTTGTTTTTTTCATAGCAGACTCACCATAGGCTTTTTGTAACATTTCACACACTTTGTTACACTTTATTTCATTTTTTACGCAAAATTTAATACAAATTCTTTGACTTTTCAATTCTTCCATTGTAAAAATCGCCGAGCTCAGAAAAACACGTCGAACCTTAGCGACTACCACAGACAAAGTAAACAGTGAATATAGCTGAAAATTTCATCATACTTTAGGGGCATGTATACCAACACAATAAAAAAAAAATTTTGACAATCAGACACTCCAGACCCGCGAAATTTAAAAATTCCGGGTACTTTTTGAACACACCTCGTATATATATATATGAACATATAATTATTTATACATGTTTTTAGCAGACTTTTTATTAGTATATGATAAACATAAACAATTTACAAATTGTTTTCAATAATTAATTTATAAAAAAATTCATATTTTTATTACCAGTTACTATTTACGTTATTATTTATCGTTACTAATTAGTGTCTAATATACTGATTCGCAGCAGCTCGTATTCTCGAATTTGTTGAACTTGTTTCTTGGATGTAATATCTACATGGAAAGATATTGTATTAGTTATATACAATATATACAAATTAGTATGCTATATACTAATTTTCTAAGTACGGATATGAACATTTATTAGTTTAATCATTCTATTCTTTTATCCATTTGTCATAGGTTCTCAGAGTAAAAATGTTAAAACATACTTATTGGCATTGTGCAAATCGACGTTAAATTTTTAACTTAGCATAGAGATTTTGCACACCTTTACGTTTGAGAGGTTTTTGAACATTTTGGCATACTCTAGAAAAAATTGATGTGTGTTTAAGTGTGGATACAATTTTTCGTCGACGGTTTCGGGCGTTCGAATCAACCAATTTAAATGGTTCAAAAGGCGGCAAGCGATCCCTATGAATAGGGAGACGTGATAATGAGTTTTTGGGAAAGATCGGTCTAGCCGTTTCGGAGCTACAAAGCAAAGAGTGTAGAAAATGGAAATTAAATTTTTGAGAGAACAGAGCATTGGATTTGAATGATTCTAAAAACATTTAATTTGTAATGATGATAAGACGCAGTGATTAATTTTTGGCAAAGGCAGGCTGAGCCGTTTCAGATATAAGTAGCTAAAAGTGGAAAAAATGCAGTTTTTGAGAGATCAAAGCATTCAATTCGAATGATTCGTAAATCATTTTCTTTCTTTCTCTGTGACGAGACGATTAGTTTCTAGCTGAAATTCTAAAGCTCACTCATACTTCAAATAAATAATTTTAACTTTGCAATTCAGTTAGTATAGATCTTAGAAATATGAGATAAGTTCCAGCATTCTAACTCTCTTTGATCATGTATTGTTTATTTACTTTTCATGTAAACATATATAAACGTCGTCGTCCAATTTACAAATGATGAAAGTTACATTATTTATAATAATATATTTGAAAGCATTTATTATCCCTCGAATAATTTATTTATTTACGGGAAATTTTAGAAATTTGCCTTGAGGGACTATGTCACGAACCACTAGTTGATCTATAATATGATAATATAATATGAGATGTTTTCAATTATGACAAACCATGTAAAAATTATGTTATTGATAAAACCAATTTATAAAATTACTGTAAATGTTGACATTTTTTAATGTTAATGTGAAAATATTTTCAATCCTTGACCTCGTATTATTTAAGCACTGAAAAGTAATTTTTTTTAAACATAAAGATGTTAATATTGGTCAATAGGTTAACCCATATTAGCCCAAAATTTATAACTGCTTATGATTACAACAGACAAACCACGAATTAAGCATTTTTTGAACAAAACTGAAATACTTAGTCACTTACTAATAACAGACTGATTATTGACGATTTTACGATAAGCAAATGAAATTTGCTTGAATGGTTCAAAAAACATTCGATTCCTATTGATAGGGAGATATGCTGATTAGTTTTTGGCAAATGCAGGTCTAGCCGTTTCGGAGATATGGAGCAAAGTGTGTAAATAATGGCAGTTTTTGAGATAAATAAGCATCCGATTTGAATAATTCAAAAAACTGTTTGCTTGTGTTGACGAAACGATTGTTTTTGGGAAAAGAGTTTTTTTTCAATTTTTTTTTAATGGATTATCCTATATTAGCCTAAAATTTATAACTGCTTATGATTATAACAGACAAACTACGAATTAAGCATTTTTCAAACAAAAATGAGATATTTAGTCATTTACAAATAGCAGACTGATTATCGACGATTGTACTATGAACAAATGAAATTTATATATGTATTCCTTAACCGCAAATGTTTCTATTCGGCAATGTGATATTGCAAACCCACTGAGAAATGGGTGTAGAATGTGTCTACATCTTTGTGTGTTGCGGGTGTACCTGCTAGTTTCATGAAGTACCATGCATGTGACGGCATCTAATAGCGAAGCAGCGCCCAGGACTATGCACGTGGATCCTATGGCGAGTCCCGCTTTTCTCTCGGCTAGATCGCGAGGCGCCACTGCCCACCTGAACAGAGATGCCATTCCTGCTACATTCCATAATATGAAGTGTAGGACGTTCATCATGAAATCGGTTAGATCACTATGCGGACAATCACATTGCTCAATTGTTATACTTGGAAAAATTTTAATAGAGACTTGGAAAAATTATACGAACTATCGTTCTACAATGATGTAAAATTACCTCTGAGTTAACAAAACGGTAAAAGGAATGTTGCCATATTCGAATACTGTTTTATTTTTAAAGAACACTGTTCTTTTATTTACAGCCACTTACGTCAATAGTTTATTACATTCATTATTGATATAATTTTTTTTGAATGAAAATAAGTATTAAAACCTATTATGAATATCATAACAGAATAAAACACGAAAAACACTAAATAGCAGATTTAACATCTGAATTTAACTTTGGTGAATTATAAAAAATGCTTAAGTTATTTGCTGTGATTTTACATTATTAACTTCCC
The DNA here is from genome assembly GCF_003426905.1 of Ctenocephalides felis. Classification (NCBI taxonomy): domain Eukaryota; kingdom Metazoa; phylum Arthropoda; class Insecta; order Siphonaptera; family Pulicidae; genus Ctenocephalides; species Ctenocephalides felis. The sequence continues at coordinate 52,262,559 of NW_020538040.1, read as the reverse complement.
GTAGGGTGAGCTATTGTAATCGTCCAAATATCAAAATTGAAATTTTTTGCATATCTTCATCTTTTGAAGGTTTCTGAACATTTTAATATACCTTTGAAAAAATTGATGTGAGTGTGTATGTGTATGGATGGATACAATTTTTGTTCACGTTTCCGGGAGCACGGATCAACCGATTGAATGGTTCAAAAAACATTTGATTCCTATTGATACGGAGATATGCTGATTAATTTTTGGTAAATGCAGGTCCAGCCGATTCGTAGATATGGAACAAAGAGTTCCGAAAATGGAATTCGAATTTTTGAGAGAACGGAGCATCCGATTTGAATGATCTAATAAACATTCAATTCATAATGACAGGGAGAAGTGGTGATTAGTTTTTGGTAGAGGCAGATCCAGCAGTTTTGGATATACAGAGCAAAATGTGCAAAAAATGGCAGTTTTTGAGAGAAATAAGCATCCGATTTGAATAATTCAAAAAACTGTTTACTTGTATTGACGAAACGATTGTTTTTGGGAAAAGGAAAAAATGTTTTTTTTCATTTTTTTTTAATTTCGAAAATATTTTTATATTTTATTAATTATTTTTATAATTTATTGTCTATTATTTCACAGTACAGCTTCCTTGAATAGTGTCAAACAGTAAAAAAGTTTTTGGATCGATTGCAATCAATTTTGATTGATTTTGTTTGGCTTTCATAAGATGGATAATTATTGATTCATTGATTATTGATTATAATCAATTCATGAGTTTTAGACATATTTTGCTTGTTTATTTCTGCAAAGGTAAAAAGGCATCTTAAGTTCACAAAAATTATGACCTGTTTATAGTGACGAAACCTTAAAAAACGGCTGTGTAAAATTGGTTTGCCAAATTTGATTTTGGTGACTTCCACTCGAATTGACCGAAATTTTGTTATATATGTTGCAATAAAAATTGCTTTAATATGAATGTTGTCGTTAAGAACAATTACATCAAATTATTCAAAATTGAAGTTTATCTAAAGATCGATCGAAGTTAATAATTATTATTTATGTCTGCCTGTTTTTGTTATGATTTTCATTATTTAGAGAAATTAAATAGTATGGTTCAGGTTCAAGGATTCACAAACATATTTTTCTGTTTTCATAAATATCGTATGCTTGGGACAACCGAAGAATTCATTATTATTAGAGCTACCAATATATAACTATATTACCATTTTGGCGGTTTCTCCGAATAACAGGCAGCTATAAGTTTTGCTGAGGTGTAAATTATGCTTCCTACAATTAATCCTGATGCTAAAATTTCAATATCCAGGTTTTGCGCATGATCTGGTTCCCAAGCACCTCCGGCGCCCAAAAAATCTCCGTTCTTTCCCAGTCGATACAGAACAAGGACTACGAAGTTTGCAATCTGTACTGATATTATAAATTTTAATCTTTGAATTTTAAAAAATGCGATATATGAGAATTTACTATTGGAAAAGGTGAATCGACTTCAAATATTTGTCAGCACCTAATGAATCATGAAATTCAAATCGATGTTTATTCGCGTTTGATACAAATAATAAGAATGTTTCATTTTAATATTTAAATAGACCTAATGGCTAGTTCGGCCCGACTAGCATTAAGATTTATTAATATTATGTGTTTGGTTATAAAAAAATCTGAGAGACTTTGTACATCTGCATCAATATATCTTTAATTGTATACTAAAAAATAATTTGTTATCTACCACAATATTATAATCGTTAACACTGCGCATACAGAATCCTATAATGAACTCACTCATTGTTAGTTTTATCGCAGTTATCTGAAAAATAATATTGCCATAACCTATATTAGCCACTCTATTTTCTTCTGAATATTATATACGAATTACTCATATTATTGCAATTCTTACTCATATTATTGCAAGCGGTCGAAATCTTTGTTACTATGTTTATGTGAAGTTTTGTTTAATTATTAGCGTGATTAATAGTTTCGACAGCTGTTTCATTAACATTTTAAGTATAAATAATGCTCAGTTGCTGATATGATATTAAAGTGGTATTTATATGTTTATTATTTAAACACTACGAGATATATCGTCGCAGGTGTCGTGGAAAATAATTCCACTGTTTGTTGCCCCCATAAGTTATCTCGTATATTCTTTAAGAGTTCTTTTTTTTATTAGGCTTGCACCTACTGAAATTTTTCCGACTATAACACAGTATATAAAAAGGTATCAGTCAATATACTTTTTATTGAACGTATTAGTCCTACAAATCTGCAATTTTTGCAATAAAAACTTTCAACTAAAATTTTTCTTACATTACACGAGTTTTCCAATCATGCTAATAATTCAGGTAAAAAATGTATGCAAGCTCGTAATTGGTAGTTTTGTTTTATGAAACGAATAATATTATTGAAAATTACATATATAATGTGAAATGATTAACTTACAATTTTGAATAATTTTATTAAGAAGCTAATGTTGGTTACGACTTCGTTAACTGGGCGCATAACAATTTTCTCATTTATAATCGCTAATTACTGTCAGATTTGAAATTATAAAAAATGTCATTTTGACATTTTGTTAATAGTAAAATTTAAATAGAGTAAAACATAAACAAAACTTTTCTACATTTTTTTATTATTTAATATTACATAAAAATATAAAACGACGGGAATTATTTAACCTTTTGTCATGTGATGTGATGAATACTGACTTAATAACTTCTAGTGTAATCTATATTTTGATATATATTTAATAAAAAGTTATAAAATAATATAATATTGCATGAAAGTAACTAACAATCAAACTACTTATTATCTAATACTTATATTTATACTTTAAATAACTTATATTTGCATATTACGAAATGTATGAAAAGTCTGGATGAAATAATAGTTTGACGCATTTGAAACAAAAAAAAATGTTTAGAAAGATACCAATATATAACTTAAATTAATGTTTATTGTTCTTTTATTTGAGCATATACAGCGTAGGAATTTAGATCAAGACATCAAAAACTATTCTCTATTTCCTCAATCTCTATTTATAAAAGCTTGTTTAATTGTAGATCTATTTTAATAAGTTCTGTAAAATGTTCTATTTAAATATTTTGAATACATATTACCAAAATTAAATGTTTGAGGATATTCGTTTGTAAGAAATAATGTGCATTCTTAATACGTTATCATTCGTGTGAAGAAGTGTTTTGGTCATAGAGCTTATAATAAATATTATAATAATTGTATATTGTATTATAAGGTTAATAAAAAATGTGTATTGGTATGGGCGATACCAAATCAAGTAGTTGCTTTACAATTTTCTATGTTTTTGTTATTAAATGCATTTGGGTACGATAATTATCCTCATTATATATATATATATATATATATTCAATTATTAATACTAGGTATTATAAAGATTTTTGCAGTATATAATTACGTTATCAACTAATTAAGATTTGTGTATAAACGTTTTTCTATAAATAAAAAAATAAATCATCTGACAATGAGAATTTTTTGTTCAAATTGATTAACCAGCCTTTTAAAATCTGCCATATTCTTTTAATGTTATGGTAGTCAAACTTTTTATATCGATATTAGTATCTTGGATTTCATATACACCTATCAGTGGGCATAATTATTTAAATCTAAAACGAAATCAATTTTATTTTTTAAATAAATATATAAACGTTTGTTGATTTATTATTTGAAATTTATATTAACACTTTCCACTCGCGAATTCCGGGATTTATATGAATTTTGCCGCCGGAACGGCGGCATCCGAGTCGGAAGAGTTAATATGTGCCTTGTTAAAAATGTTAACTACCGAATCTTGTAAATAACGGAGATATCCTAATTTGTATATTGATTATCTAAAGAAGGATTTACAAAGAATTTTAATGTTTGTCGCCAAATGGCCTGGTCTACAAAGATATAACTTATAAAAATAATGATAATAATGTAATGTTATATTAAATGAACTAAACTACTATACAAAATACAAATGAGAAAAATAATAGGAGGACTTTTCTACAATTCTTTTGCGAAATGAACGAATGCTAAGACCGTGTCCAGCAAATAGCAGGCCCCACTGAGCACGCACAAGGAACCTAAGGCGAGACCAACTTCTCTTTCTGAAGTAACTTGCTGCAAATGGTGCTCATTCATGTATCCGTTCCAATAGTGCAGACCAGTACCTCCTACTGCCAACCACATGAAAGTTCCCACTACGTTCATTATGATATCTGATAGTTCCCTGGAAATATTACGCCTGTCAATTATTTGATTATAGGTTGATTTAAATTCATATTATTAATTAATTAATTAATTAAGGTCATATATTGTGTTTATTGATATGTGCCGTTGATTTTAGTTCCACTTGTTTTGACTTTAACTTCATATCATAAAATACTTTGAAAGTAATTCATATGCTTATCAGATAGTGAGATAGATGCGCCTTATATTCACTGAGTTTAAGGATTTATTTATTATTATTACCTTCCCGTAGGGTAGTTATAGTAATGGGCCGAAAATCGAAAATTAAAATTTTTGCATATCTTCACGTCTTGAAGATTTCTGAATATTTTGGCATACCTCTGAAAAAATGAATGTGTCGTTTTTCGTGCGTACGGATTAACAGACTTGAATGATTCATAAAAACTTTCTGCTTGTTTTGATAAAATAATTGCTTTTGGAAAAAAAATTGATTTCAATTTTTTTCCAAAAAATTGTTTTTGTACATCGAAAATAATTCAAATTTTAATTTTAATTCTGGCTGAAGTTTTAAAGCTCACTTATATTCTTTAAATAAATAATTTTAACTTTGCAATTCAGTTTATATAATTCTTATAAATATTAGACAATGTTATAGTATTTATAATAATCTATTTCAAATATTTAATATTCCTCGAACATTTCGTTACGGTACACAAAGTTTCAGCAATTTGCCTTGAGGCACGATGCCATACACCACTAGTTTACCAATGATTCTGAGCGAAACTGCGTAATGAGTTTTTGTTAAAATATTTTTGCCGTTTAAAAAAGGCTGATAAAAGCATGTTGTTCTGCCAATTAGTATGATTGTATGATTTATGTCCGTCTATTTCCAAAATTTCATTTTGGATGGTATCAGTATTTTTTCATTTTTTTTAATAATTATTAGCAACTGAACTATTATAACAGTTAATTAACTATTATAATAGTTGAACAAAAAACATAACTTAATTGGTGCTACGTATAGATAAAGGAAGAGCAAGTAAATCATACAGGGTGTCCCAGAACTTAAGTACAATCCGAAATGGGAAATATATTATCCCATGCAGTTCGAAAATTATGAGCTTTTAATTACAACTTAAAGCTTTTGTCAAATTATGATCATTTTTTGGTTATGTGGTTAATTTTTATACATTCAAACTTTGGAAACGTATCGTAATTAACATTTCTAAGACCATAGTCTAAAATAAATGACCAAATTGCCACAAGTTTTCTATAATTAAGACTATTTGTTAAATTCGCGACCGTTTAATATACCCGTGAGGCCTATAAAGAAGGGGATGGAGGGTTTGACAACAAATCACGAGATATCACATGGGGTCTAGTAAAATATCAGTGTATTTATTTTTTACCTCAATTTATAAAGAAAACATAAATTTTAAAAAATCAAATTTTACACGACTTTTTGTAGGTAATAAAAATACGCGTGATGATTAATGACTAATGATACCGTGATTAATGGGCGCTACCTATAGTGTCTTGACTAGTTCCATTAAAATTTGCGCATTTGATCAACATTGCAAAATACTTGTTGGTTTTATAATAAAAAGGGAGAGCAAGTAAATCATACCGGGTGTCCCAGAACTAGTACAATCCGAAATGGGGTGATAGTATCGATTGTAACAATCATGAAAAAAAATAGAAAAAAAGATATTATTCCATGCAGTTTGAAAATTATGAGCTTTTAAGTACAACTTAGAGCTTCTGTCAAATTATGATCATTTTCTGGTTATTGTGGTTAATTTTTATACATTCAAACTTTGGAACCGTATCGTAAATAACATTTGTAAGACCATTATTCACGGTGAGGCCTAGAAGGGGATGGAGGGTTGACAACAAATCACGAGATATCACATGGGGTCTAGTAAAATATCAAGTGTATTTATTTTTTACCTCAATTTATAAAGAAAAACATAATTTAAAAAAATCAAATTTTACGACTTTTTGTAGGTAATAAAAATACGCGTGATGATTAATGATTAATGATCCCGTGATTAATGGGCGCTACCTATAGTGTCTTGACTAGTCCCATTAAAAATTTGCGCATTTGATCAACATTGCAAAATACTTGTTGGGTTCATAATAAGAAGAAAACGAGTAAAAATAAGCCCATATTTTCTAGCGATTTTCACTCGCAATGAGTTCATGAGTTTTTATTTGCACAAACTCGATGAGCGAGCGGGTTCTGGACACTGAGCATATGCACATAATAGAAGTCAACTAAATATTTATATATTATTACCTTTTGTGTTTAGTGGTACCAAAACAGAATGTCATCAATTGCACAGATGTATAAATGAAATATCCTACGAACACGCCGCTCGCCACTATTTCCACATCTGGATTTTTTTCTTCGTTTAGATTCCATGTCCCACCAATTCCCAGAAATTGACCAGAATAACCAGTACGGTATATAATCAGGATTATCAAGTTTAGAACCTTTAAGAAATAGATTATGAAGTTATCTAGAAAATACTTTTATATATTATAAATTTAACAGCAAACAAAAATTATGTAGTTTTCATGAGCTATTTAGCAGGTTATAAGAAACACATAATACACGCAGAAGAGACTACTTAGACATAAACATCTTTATTACACATTAATATTAACAAATATTACATTGCTTAGAATCAGTTAGAATCAAATTCTCTCCAATTAGATATTTAAAAATAAAGAGATTTAAATTTAAAATAAATATGTTGGCTAATTTCTTTTGAGGCGTCTCAACAGAAAAATTAGACAAGACAGTTCATAATTAATTAGGATGATCTTCAATATTTAAGAGGTTTTTATGGCGTATATATTTGATAATTATTTTTAAGAATGTGATATGGTAATCATTAAATATATAGTTGGGAAAATATCAGGGAGCTTCATTAATGGGTTTGGGAGTTTTAGATTGTAGAATTTGCATTAATTCAATATTCGACATTACCATCCCCTGGTACCTTTCATTTGATTAAAACAACGCTTATTCACATTCGCATAAATTGGGAAAATTTCGTAATTTTATTCTGCATCTCTGCAGAATTAGTTGTCAGAAGACCATAAAGATATTTTCTTCATTTTGTATTTCAACTTATTAATAATATCAATAGAATTAAATTGCAAAGTAAAATATATTTAAAAAATATGTTTAGAAATAAAATATGAAATCAATTGAAACAAAACGAAACATTCAGAAGAAATTTTGAAGATTCTAAATTCATCAGCAAAACATAAATTATATTTGGGAAATAATTTTTGTGAAGCATTTGTAAACACCTAGTATATTTAATTATATTAATTTTATTTTAAATGTATTAAAATTTTAACATTTTTTAGTGAGAATAAAAAGCTACCTGCTAAATAATGCCATGATAAACGATCATTATTATTTTCGTTTTATTAGAATTTTTATCTATTTGTAATTCTAGAACATTGATAAGATAAACTGTTTCAAGTATTTCAACATGGGTGCGTCGATTTTTATTATGACTAACGCATTTAAACAAGACCAAATTCATAAGAATGCGAAATACGATAAGTCACATTCTAAATAATTGATCTTTTTATTTTTAGTTTATTGTTTGTCGGTATTGTTTATATTGCATTATATGCAATTATACGTCTGATAAAAGAAATTATAACAAAAATATAATTACGTCTGATAAAAGAAATTATAACAAAAATTAATTATCAAGTAACAGAAGATACAGTTTGAGAATGCATAAAATAAATTATAAAATAGAAATTAAATTATCGACAAATAAATTTTAGCTGGCACATGTTATATGGTGAATGATTTAGAACATTCAATCAGTATGTTAGCAGTCTTTAATTTGTTGCTTTATTGCATTTTGAAATCTTTAGATTCAACACGTAAGCGCTTTATTGTTACATACTCACCAATTTAAGAATTTTAGAGCAATACTAGCCACTGTTTGTATTGACACCATTTTGAAAAATATGAAATATTAGCACAAATCTAAATTTAATTCACTAACCACCACTATTTTTTTTAATTTAACCTGTTCCTAATCAATGCCTCAATTCAGTGATGAAACCACATGAAATGAGCACTTGTTACCTGTGCGTAATTTATCTACGTTTCACTTGATAACAATTTCATGATAACACAATATTACTATCTGTTGGCCGTAAATATTGTGCAAGTGTACAATTGAATTGACAAATCATTTGAGGAATACAGCTTTTAGGAATGCACTATACAAACTTTAATAGGGTCATTAGCGAGATTTTTTAATTGCAAGAATTCATATATGATTCTTACTATTTCTGTTAAAAATAATAAGATTGATGAAATTTGAAATGATAATTATGAAACATATTACTTATGATGCATTACTTACCAAGGAATCGAAATCTGGACGAAATAGATCCAAAATCTAACATAATGTTATCAGGGTTAGTCTCCATAACCTTATTAATTATTTTTATATTTCGCAATAAAATTAGATGAAAACTGCTTTTTCTTCAAATAGAATTATTTTGTTGGGTACAGGGCAATTGGTTTCCAATATGTATTCATTATACGTTGTTGTTCTGCTGTTGTCTATACTTATTTATTTACATATGTACTTTTAGTTACTTTTTATACTTCAAATTTATTAATCCATAAAAAAATATTACATTCATTATATTATATTAGTCAAAGAATAAAAATTCACAATTATACTTTCAAATTCTTATCAAAGAATATGTTTTTCTCATTGCAATTAATGCTAATAATTAATTTCAAGGGCTTGCGTTGCCGTAAAATTTGTATTTTTGTCTTTTTGGAATTGCTTTTGATAAAGATCGATAATTAATTGTAAAACAAATTATTTTGATGAGACTTGTATGATGATAAGTCTAAAATGTATAGGCCTACGAAAAGTGATTTAAATATACTAAGTCATCACATTTTTGAAAATGGACCATGTCAAAATTTCAAATAATTATCCCCATATTTTTAAAGTCACTATAACTCAATTTTTATTGATTAAACTCAATTTTTATCACATGCGTACTTGCCTTATCGTAAATGCTACGTGTAACAGTTATTAATTTCATATGTTTTGGTGGTGTTGTGTAATATGGTATTAACATAATGCGTTTTTTATATTTTTAGGAACTGGGCCTTGCAATAACTGAGGAGCAGATAAAACAGATGGAATCTCATCTCCAAGATATTGATTATCCAGCAGTATCAGCTGAAGAGCGTTTGACACGCCATGATGTTATGGCTCACGTTCATGTTTTTGCTACTCAATGTCCTCTTGCAGCTCCTGTCATTCATTAATGATCATGCGCGATGCTTTGGATTTGCTTAATCGTCTGGGCTGGAGTGGTTAGAAGTTTAGAGATTTTGCTATACGTCATCGTTCCTTGCCAACCTTGGGTTACACACATCTACAAACCAGCTCAGTTAACAACTGTTGGCAAACGAGCAACGTTGTGGATGTCTGACTGCTGATGGACGAAAGAGCTCTACGAAGAGCAAGGGATGATTTGCGTTTCCGCGGAGCTAAAGGAACTACTGGTACCCAAGCTAGCTTTTTACAATTATTTGCTGGAGATGGTGAAAAAGTGAAACGATTGGATAAACGGGTTGCGGAATTGGCTGGATTTAATCGCTGTTATGCCGTTACTGGACAAACCTATTCTCGTAAAGTAGATTTGGAAATTGTTTCAGCATTAGCTAGCTTAGGTTCTACTGTACACAAGATGTGCTCAGATATTCGTCTTCTTGCCTCCAGAAAAGAGTTAGAAGAACCTTTTGAAATTACGCAGATTGGATCCAGCGCCATGCCCTATAAACGCAATCCAATGCGTTCAGAGCGTTGTTGTGCCTTAGCGAGACACTTGATATCTTTGCATTCAAATGCAGCTAATACTTTAGCTGTGCAGTGGTTAGAAAGAACTTTAGACGATTCCGCAAACAGAAGACTGACCTTAGCGGAGGCCTTTCTTTCTGCAGATGCCATACTTCTTACTTTGCTAAATGTATGCCAAGGTTTGGTTGTCTATCCTCAAGTTATAGCCAGACACGTTTCTCAAGAACTGCCTTTCATGTCTGCTGAAAATGTGATTATGGCAATGGTGAAAGCGGGTGGTGATCGACAGGAATGCCATGAACGGATAAGAGTTTTATCTCAACAGGCTGGTGCGCAGGTGAAACAATACGGAAAAGATAACGATCTTGTGGAGCGCATCAAGAATGATCCCTACTTTGCGCCAGTTCTCGGTAAATTGAATGAAATCCTGGATGCGAGTACGTTTACAGGACGGGCGCCTGACCAAGTACTGGAGTTTTTGGAAGAGGAGGTGAAACCAATACTCGAGTTATACAAAGAGAAACTTGACGAGCAACAGAAACCTATTACTCTCAATATTTAATATCTATATGATCGTTGTTAAATTTCTATTTTTGTGGAACAAGTTGTAAATATATAAATACAGTTACTAATAAATCAAATATTTTATATACTTATTTATTTATTCTATATATTTATTTTCAATCAAGATATATTTATAATATTATTTACGGCTGTTTTGTTATTTTTTTTATAGAGTCAACATTTCATAACTTTTTACTTGCTTGGCAAACTCGTCGTTCGATCATACAATAAAAAATAAAATCTAATCAATGTTCAGTCAACCTTCAATTTTATCCGTGATGTTAAATTTCCAATTTATTTTAACACTTCTGAATAAAATGATATTTTTTATTAAATTATAATCTTTCTTCACGTTACTCACAATCAGTAGTATGCCTTTTGAATTTTCATAAAATAAATTTGCACTCACTTTTTCTACTCGTTTTTTTACAATTTACTACGCAATAACTTTGGTGTCTCATTTTATTTAATTTGTTTAAATTTGACGTGTTTTCTTTTACAATTTCGTTTGCGAACACAATTTCAATCGATTTGACTCTACCATGCCTTCGCTCATAGCGTAGGTCTTCTCTATTTTGTGTTTGTTATTAAAAGTAGAAGAGCTTACATGTAAGTTAAATTATTGCGAATTCTTGGGGCAATTATGATATTTTTTCACTGTGGTCCTCGAAATATTCGCTGTTACATCTCCAATTATTGACCAAATATAATCCTGACCTTAACAAAGCTCTAGATTGCACTTAAAAGCTCATAATTTTCAAACGTGAGATATTTTTCTTTCTAATGTTTTACTGAACAGTTAAGGTCAATTTCTGTTTCTGGGACACCTGGGTGTATGTATATGTATATGTATATGTATATATATATATATATATATATATATGTGTGTGTGTGTGTGTGTGTATAGTGATACCCCGCATTTTACGTACTTAATTCGTTCCGGGAAGTTAAATTAATGAAAATAAAATCATCCGTTCTGTATTTTGAAATATGGTCATACATTTTACATATAATTAAGACATGTGAAAAACTATTACCAATTTGGGAAATAACCTATTATCGGTGGTACTGCTTCCTTTTTTGCCCTTTTAACTTCTGAATATTTAAACAAACTGTCGTTAGTTGTTCTTTTATGCTCTTTTTCAGCACCTGCTGCAAATGAAAGGTAAGCTCATCATTGTACAAGTTTCTGATTTTAGCACCAGTCATGTTTGAAAAGTAAACATTTGCGAATACCATTTGACCAAAAAGTCCTTTATGGATTTTATGAACTCAAAATCTGCTAACTGTTTTTTTTAGGTTTTTGATAATCCACATTCAAAATTTTTGGGGTGAATTTGAATAGCCCAATAACGAGAGGATTTAAATGTGAATTTTTTTGCCAACAAGTATATTTTCATAGCGTGACATAACTTTCCAAAGTCCAGTTTTTTAACTAATTTGAGCAACATATTTTTGACTGCAAATGACAACGGTGAAGACGTTGTGTGAAGCGAAGTTTGTTCTGCGGAACGTTCGCGCCCGAAAAAAAAGTTTGTTATATATATATATATGTATGTATTTATATATTTCCATGCATTAAAATACGTATCAGAATTGAATTAATTTCATTTTATTTGAATTGAAAATTCGAAAAATTATTTTAAAAGTGAACACAATAATTGAATGTATACCAGTCATTACCATATTCGGCTAAAGCAAATATATAATCATTATTTTTAATGGTTAAAGTACAACACAACATATTTTAAACAAATATTTAGCAAACTGTCATTTTATATTATCAATCCAAACAATCGAAGCATTATGAATTAGTATTTATGAAAACCCAAAAACAGTATAAAAAAACTAAATACTCAAAAAAATGGTATTATTTATGTGTTACTTCTTAAATTTTCTTTCTTTTAACGTGCAAATGTAAGATTAACAATTTAAGGCAAAATTTGTTCTTATTTTTACGTTTTTTTTTTTAAATATAGTTATGCCAGTTAACAGTTAGTCTGTGGAAAATAATAGTTAAAATGCGTTTGTATAAGATTATATTTATTCATATTTTGAATTTCGCGCCTTTAATATCCAACTTCATGTTATTTTTAGATTCAAAATGGCTGAAGAACTGCATGTTAACAAGTGTCAAATTATGCACTCGAAAATGTGAATTGCATTGCAGATCAGTACCGCGACATTCAACAACGGGCAAGAGTGCGCTCCATGAGTGGACACTTAAGTGATATAAATATATGTTTAATTTTATTTCGTTCAACTACAGCGAAAATGGTGCGTTTTTGGCTAAGAGTGATAAATAATGCTGAAAGTGGTTAGAGGTTAGAAGTTTTTTCTTCCAATTTGAACGCCATAAAAAAATTAAGATTAAGTAGGTGTTATGAAAACTGAAGGAGTTCTATTGTGGGATAATATATTTGACATGTACTGCTGGGGAAGTACAATTCATGGGGAATTGGGTTTAGGAGGTGTAGAAAATGAACAGGTCTTTATGCTTCAAGATAAACATATTTTATTAATTTCAATTTTTAATAAATCTGTTCTATCAGGTTCTTACACCTCAACAATTGGATTGGAGTGGAGCGAGTTCTGTTATTGTTGCCGCTTGTGGATATACTCATACATTACTTTTAACATCATCTGGACAAATTTACTCTTGTGGAAGTAATGATTTTGGTCAATTGGGACATGACCAGCCAAGAAAAAGGCCACGTAGGTCAATCTTTAGTATGTGTGCTTTTACTTCTATTCTTTTAATTATTATTTTATTCTAGAAAAATTGATTAGTCTGTACTACAGCACACATACATCGTTATATGTTTTTAATCAGTCACACAAGTAACTGAACTATATTAATGTTAGATAACTGTTGCTGATTGCCTAATATCGATTGCAAGGAATTTTTTTGATATATTTTATAGAACAAACACCAATATGTACTTCATTTTTTATAAATAAGTTCATTATTGATAAAACACAGTTGCTTTTTCTCAATGTTAGTTTATTTTCCATAAAAGCTATTAGTGCACTTTTATGATAATGCTGACACTTCTAAAAATGTTAATAGAGTTTAGGAAAAATTTAATTTTATGAAATATTATATATTCATTATTTATTGTGACTATGTACTTTTATTCTGAGTACACATTCAATACGTATAGGAAAACTTCGATAAGATGGTATGAATGTAATAAAATATTTTCAATATGCCTTTACGTAAATTACATCTCTTTATTTTTTTTGTAGAACTGGTTGATGCTCTTGGAAATTCACCGATAAGACAGATATCATGTGGAGTTGCTCATTCCATGGCTGTTAATGAATGGGGGCAACTGTACAGTTGGGGCTCAGATTTTCATGGGCAACTAGGACTAACAAATAGTGAACCTATCCAGAATTCTCCTAAGATTATAAAGAAATTAGCTCCTAAGCACATTATACAGATATGTTGTGGAAAGAATCATTCCCTTGCCTTAGCTAATAGTAAGAAACTGTCCAGTTAATAATCTTTACTATTTTATTGGTATGATGATGGGGGCCTTCCATAGAATTGTTATCGCTCTATTTTTTTAATGAATGGTGTTCAAACATTGGTGGATGACATTTATTGTTTCATTTCCTTCAAAATTATTTTTGTTCCATTTTATGTATACAAAATAAATCATGATATATATTTAAGTATGAAGTGAATGTGCCACAAAGTTCAACAATTTTCAATTAGTTATCAATGTATTTTAATATACATTTAAATAATTTTTCAATGACATTAATGAACAAAGGCATTTGTTATAATAGCCTAGTGCTGTGCTATTCAGTTTTTCTTTCGGCAAAATAAATTGATTTAAAAAATGATTTTACATATTTAATGAAAGATGCGTATATTTTTTAATATGGCTTCAATCATAAATAGTGTTTTAATTACAGATGGAGAATTGTTCAGCTGGGGTGCAAATAATTTTGGCCAACTTGGTTTAGGTAATACATCTGAAAAGGTTTCAACTGCGACTCTCATAAAAAGTTTATATGGAATACCAATATCGTACATTGCTTGTGGTGGTGATCATAGTTTTGCAATTTCACGGTAAGTTTGATTTGGTATAATATTGTATCCACTAACTGTGAAAAAAATTGATATTTACATTGAGGAGGGTATCCTAGAGCCAAGATTTTTGAAAGACTCTGGAATTTTAGCACTGCATATAATCTGAGATTTATTTAATCTAGAATAATGCTGATGTCGTATGAACTATAAACAACTCAAAATAAAAAACTATATAATAGCTATTGCCTGAATATATCTTTTTATACCTTTTGTTTATATTCTTGAATTTTTGGATGACTATAAAGAAGGCTGTAAAAATTTCAAGTAAATTAGTTCAGTAGAAGTTGAGAAATTATGGGTGTCGTATTGTAAAATTTAGTTTTGCTGAGGAAGGAAACAGAGAAGGATTGTCATGGTCAAATAGCTATATCTCCGATAATAATTAAAGTTTTTAAAAATCCTCTTTTACACATTTTCTTGAATAATTAAACTTTAAAAATATGCAACAAAATAAAATTGAAATTTTTTATATCCTAGACCAAAGTATTCTTAATTAATTTTTATTAGAAACCATTTACATTGTTTAATAAGATTTATTTGCAATAAAGCGTTACTTTGGTTTAAACTTTGATTATTAAGCTTCATTTAAGTATCATTTAGTTTTGTTTAACAATATAGATTGTTTAATTTTTTTATAAATTTTAGTAACATTAATTATTACACCATAGATCTGGTGCTGTATTTGGATGGGGCCGAAATGATTATGGTCAGTTAGGATTAAACGATGAACAAAATCGGTCATTTCCTTGCCAATTGCGCACATTAAGAAATATTCGGGTGACCCTTGTAGCCTGTGGTGAAGGATTTAGTGCATTTCTTACCTTAGATGGTGGAGTTTTGACTTGTGGAGATGGCAGCAATGGCCAATTAGGACATGGTAGCACTTCTAATGAGATATTGCCAAGAAAAGTAAGTTCCATATAACATGCTTTGATTGAAAATGAGTTTTGTTCACGTGTTTCAACGTCCATAATGATTAGTTTTATTTATACAATAACTTTACTTACAAACAAAAAGTTGCTAAAATACTAGGAGAACACAATTTGCAATAGTTTTGACTTATATATGAACAGAATGATGTCTCTTGAGAAATCCTTATCACAATCCATCTGATTATAGTTAGGGGCCGCCAATAATAATGTGAGGCTTTAAAAGGGGGAGGGTTTGACAAAAAATCACAAAATATCATGTGGGAGAGAAGGGTCGAGTAAGATATTCTAGTAATATTAGTCTATTTATTTGTACTTGACAAAAAATGTTTTCATAAATTATGATTTTTTTTTTTTTGGGGGGGGGGTTAATTTTCATATTTACCACGCATTAGGAAGTGGAAGGGGGTTGCAAAAATTCTTAAAAATCGATCACATGATTAATGGACGCCTCCTTATTAATTATAGTTTACTTAAATAAAAAATTACAGTAGGCATTAAATGCAATTCAAAAGTTATTAATTACAGGTGATGGAATTGATGGGCAGTACTATTACACAGCTATCTTGTGGCCGTCGTCATACTCTTGCTCTTGTGCCATCAAGAGGCAGGGTTTACGGTTTTGGTTTGGGTGGTGCTGGCCAGTTAGGTACACGTTCAGCTCATAGTGTTAATACCCCGCAGGTAGTTATGGGTCCATGGCTTTCACCAAGTGGAGTATCTCTAGTCCCTAATAATAATGTAAGCCATTTATTATTTTCACAACTAAAAGAATATTTGTATACTTTATATACTTATATATTACATTTGAAATTTTATTTTTATGAGTTTTAATACAACAATTGTACATTGTTGTTACATTTGTTATACATTTTCTATAGAGAACATGGTATAATCCAATCCAAGTCTTTTTTCGTCTTTCGACTTATTGATTACGTTTCAAGTCTTTCAGATTCTTTTTGGATTCTGGATTTTGTGTATAATTGTAAATAATACTACTGAGCTTATACAAAAATTTTAAATTTCTGCGAGGACAGATAGAAAATGAAAAAAGTATTTCTTCTTTGACCTGCTTCTTGAAAAGTTTCAAGTAACATTCAATGAATTAAAGTAAATTTAATAAAAAGTATTATGGATTTTCAAAGATTACTCTTTATCTCTCGATAGCAAAGTCATAAGAATCAAGGTTATAGCTGGTTATACATCTTTTACCCTCTACTTTCAAATATTGTTGTTAAACAATGCTTAACTTTACTGGTTTTTAACACATGGACCTTTTTAACCCCGGACCTTCATATATTACGATCTATTCTTCGATAAATTATGGGAAATTATAGCTGGGAAAATGTTATTTGACAAAATTTCCATTTGATCGATACCAAATTTAGGTTCAGAATTAAAATAACATAAATAAAAAATAATATAACCTAGCAAATGTTTTATAAATACCAATGAGTATATAATTATACAAATCAGACCTTTCAGAGCACCGTGTTTGAGAAAAATATGTCAAAAAGTGCTTTTCAAATTAACATTTCAAAAAAGTTGATATTTTGAGTTTCTAGTAACACTTGCGATCCGTTTAATAACGTTTTTGTGTATAAATAAAACTACAAATAAAACTATTTACTTCAATTTAATCATTATTAAATAATATTCACGTAAGACATCCTATCAAACGTAATTGAACATTATCTGTCAAAAACTTTTGACATTTGCCACCGTTCATTGTTTTATTTAAATTATGCTTCTACAAAAAATTTCAAATTGAAAATGTAAAGATTCTACGCGATTTTGAAATAATATCTCACCTTTCCGACAACCTACTGATTAGCACAAATTTTTCAAGACTAAGAGTGACCAAATCGGCTCAGCCGTTTTCAAGTTTTACTGAATCATTTGATCGAGAGCTCCATTGTTATATATAAGTATATATATATATATATATATATATATATGTATGTATGTATGTATGTGTGTATACAGATGTATAATAAAATATAAATGTATAGATGTACATATGTATGTAGGTAGATGTAGATAGATGTAACTTCATTTTGTTTTAGGAAGACCTAATAGTACATAGAATATTTGCTGGTGGTGATCACTGCTTCGTAACGGTACGAAAACATGGGGATGATGTCACATCAGAGGATTTACGTCGGCCCAATCCTGCTTTTCAAATTATTACTATTGACATTGAACAGATTACAAAAATGCTGAATATATCAAAAAAGGGAAAAGTAGAAGATGTGAGGCAAATATTTTCTTCAGATATAAATGTTTATAATTCAAAATAAATTATGAACATTGTAGGAATTGATCAGCTACATAGAAACTGTTTTTCGAAGTCAGGCATGCTTTAATGGCTCGTTTTTGCTGCCTAATTTTGATCACTTTTGTTGCACATCTAAACATCATGGAGTTGAAATTAATAGTGCACACAAGGCATTTAATAGTATAGCCTTACTTCACAATAGCAGATTAAAAGACTTGGTAAGTTTAATAAAAACATTGTTAATGTAATTTGTAATTGCTTGTTCTTTATGATGCACAATTTGATTGAAATAAATAATTTTAAGCCAAGCTGATACTTTTTACAAACTGCTTTGAATTTTAATATTTTACTTTATTAGTATATATAGATACTGTAAATCTTACTGTATACTATATCAGTTGTGATAATTGAAAATCAATTTTATTTATAGTAAATTATTACCCCTCCATACCATTCTCAACAATATCTTTTATACACAAAATTAAAATAAATATAAATTTTTCAGATTTTTGAATGTATTACTACAGATGTGATACCTTCCTTGTTACCATCTCCGCCTGATGTTGAAACATTGAGAGTTTATTTGGTACTTCCTCTGTATCACGAGTTTCTCAATGCAAAGCATTTCAAAGCATTACATGTGCCTTTTGGAAAAGCAGTTTTAGGTTTAACAAAGAATCCATCTAAAATAGTCATGAATTGGTGGGCTGAGCAGGGAAATCAATTTATTGAAAAGCTAATTACTGTTTATAAGGATGTAGTTCTATTTATATTAGATAGAGATAAGAGAAGAAATCCGTCCACTTTAAAAAAGGTAAGTATCAACGTAATTAATAATTCTTAAGAACATATAATATTAATTCACAGAACATGTTTTTTAGAATGGTTTCAGTTTTGTTTTTAACCAAAACTACAGTAGTACAATTGTTTATTCATAAGAGTGACTTCAATTTGTAACTATTATTAATCTGGCACTTTTTTTGCTTGATAGATTAGGCATCTATCTATCGAATTAACTTTAACAAACCAAATTTTCAAATTAACTGAAGCCGTATTGCATTTGTAGCAAGTGTAATTTTAATGACACGAATTTATGAGAAGCAGTCAGCATTCATTGTTGTACAAGTATTGACTATATTGACAATTATATGTTATATAAGATATAATAAGCAGTTTGAAATCTTGTAATTATATTTTGTTCCACCCACTTTTTGTTACGTTATTTTTAAATTTATCTTAAATGGAGGTGTAGTAAGACATCACTTTTTACCTGACTGATTTATTTTTTATCTGAATTTTAAAAAAATCCAAGATTAAAAAAATGTATTTAAAAAGTAAAGTGTAAATGTAATTTGATAAAAGAACAGTTTTTTGCTATGTATTGTAAAAGAATCTGGAACATTGCAAATAAGATGTTGTTTTGGCTAAATCTGACCCCATGTTATGTAGAATTATATTTATTATTTAACTAAAAAAATATTCTTTAATTTTTATTGTAATATAAATTTATAAACTTATAAAATTAATTTTATATAATCTTGTATATTATATAACAGATATGTGTTCTTAATAGGTTTTAGCATATGATCCAGAAAT
Organism: Ctenocephalides felis; assembly: GCF_003426905.1. NCBI lineage: Eukaryota > Metazoa > Arthropoda > Insecta > Siphonaptera > Pulicidae > Ctenocephalides > Ctenocephalides felis. The sequence continues at coordinate 52,243,017 of NW_020538040.1, read as the reverse complement.
TGTTGTGGCTTTGGACATACTAAACCGATTGCATCATATGAATCGTGATAATAAACAGTTATCAATTTCACATGATCTTTTCCATATGCCTGAACTCAGCGAACAGTTTGATATACAAAGTGATTATATCAATTGGATTAGTGAAAATAATGTTAGTATATATGGCTCTACAAGGGTTTTAAATTTATGCTCAATAACAAAAGCCATAAGGGGGGCGCCTGCTTTAGAGGCTCCAAAAAGTCAATTTTTTTTAGAAAATTTTAGGGAAGAAAATAAATATTTAATTGAAACGAAATTTGAATGGTTTTCTTGTTATATATGTCAATATTTTTCTCAGTTTTTTTTAAATAAAATATGTCATACTATGCCGGGTACAAGCATTTTGTTGAGGCGTCTCGAGCGTGCATGTGTTGTGTAGCGAGAAAGATGTAAGGTCACAATTTCCATCCGAAACAAAAAATAAAAAACAAAACAAATTGATATTCTCAATAGTATAATGAGAATAAAAAATGATTAATTCAACCATTTTTTGCAACTTAAGAAAAAATATTTTTTTGGACAAAGAGTGGTTTAATTATAAATTTTATAAAGTTATTTAAGTTCAACTAGAAGAGATTTTATTCAGAAGAGATTTTAATCTTGAATACAATCAATTTTTCTCGTTTCGATAGGACGTTAAATTTTTATCCTATCTTTTCCCCAATAAGGAGAAACCGAAAAAATGAAAAACCGAGAAATCGCGCGTTAAATTTTCGTTCCGCTCGTAACCTGCTTGACGCTTGCACACTATTTCTTCTGTAACTCTGAAACTAATTTGAAGTGTTTTCTGAAATTTTATTGATGTACTCTTTGATAGTTTCGGAAGACATTTTTGCAAAAAAAAAATCGATTAAGCAGGTTCCTCCCTTAATGCATTAATTTTACACATCAATGAAGATGACAAAATTCAAGATATCTTTTAAACTAAACTCTATTTTTTATTTCAGCCTCACAATTTTTATTTCTGCAACTATGCATTCCTATTTGATGCTTCTGCAAAAACTCAACTTTTACAATTAGATCAAGCTTTGCAAATGCACACGGCAATGAATGAAGCAGCCACACAAGGATTATTTATGTTTACGAGTGGCATACCTTTTGCTGTCAGTCAATTCATCACGCTTGTAGTTTCACGTGAAAATATTGTTAATGATACTCTGAGGGAACTGAGTCACTATGGACCACAGGATTTGAAGAAACCATTAAAAATTAAGTTCATTGGAGAAGAAGCTGAAGATGCTGGTGGTGTGAGAAAAGAGTTTTTTATGCTCCTTCTAAGAGAAATATTAGATCCAAAATATGGAATGTTTAGACAATATGACGACAGTCGGGCTATTTGGTTTTCTGAAGATTCGTTTGAGGAGGAAGTAATGTATTTCTTAATAGGTAAGTTTAATTAAGTTGTTATAATACATTTTACTCATACATATGATAAAATTTTAATGCTTTATTGATCTGTTTCTATTAGTGAAATCTCAATTGTAGATACTAACTGGTTTATCATTTAAATGATTAAAAATTTCTTGTTGTTTTCGTTACCATGAACTGAATTTTTTCTCTTAAGTACTACTGATATGTACATATATGTATGATTGATAAATTGCAATAATTAACTGTGAGCAACTTCCAGCTTTGTCACTTAATTATATTATTTATGTTTGTAGGATTGCTGTGTGGCCTAGCAATATATAATTTTATTATAATTAATTTGCCATTTCCTCTTGCCCTATACAAAAAATTACTTGGTGAAACAGTCTCATTACGAGATTTATTTGAAATGACACCAACGGTAGCGTCATCACTCGAAAAGCTTTTACAATATACTGAAGATGATATAGTAGATGTATTTGGTTTGACATTTGAAGTATCCAGAGAAGTTTTCGGTGAAGTGAAAGTTACTGAACTCAAACCAGGAGGATCTGAGTTACCCGTTAATCAGGAAAATAAGTAAGATTTTTTTTTGGGTTTGGTTAACTATTTTTCTTATCATTGATATTGCTCTCAAATACTTTTTATTGGCCTTTGGTTTTTCTCATTTTATTTAATTCGTTTTGTAATTGAAATGCCATTAATTCGTTTCAGCATTGTGGTTTTTGTTGAGTTTTTTTTAATATTAACAATAAAATTTCTGTTTATTAATTTAATTAATATTTTTCCTGTCATTCATGATATTGCAAAACTGAGTTAGACATGCTTTGTTGAACTCCATTGCTCGAACTGTTGCAACTTTTTCAGGGTGCTTTTTATACACAAACTTTTAAAGATATGAAAGCTGCATATAAATTATTGTAAGGCTTTTAGCTGGAGTTACACCCTTTATCAACTCCTTCTGTTTAAACACATTACATATTTATGATGAGTTACAAATATTCATAATTTAAAACTTTAATTTAAGAACGTGGAGCTTTTCTTTGGACCTATGCTAAGAAAACGCATACGTAGCTGTACATTCACTATTAATGTTTAGCCAAAATTTCAAATGTTAAAATAAAACCTTGATATATTCTCATGGGTAAATCGTTGCTTCACAATTAATATTGATATATAATTGAAATGACTAATTATAAAATAACTTTTACTATTATAAAACAGCCAGAATATTTCTATGGTCGTTGATTGTTACAACCTATGAAATTTTTTCTATTTTCATTGAAGTGCTATTCTGTAATTGTAAGTTCGTAAATGGTGTAAAACTTGTAGAATTGTAGGTGAGGTGTGTCTTCACTGCTGATTTTATTTGAATTGACAGAGAACTTTGCATAAATCATTTTAATTACAATCTAAAAGCAGATTATATAGTAATATATTTTTATATACATAAGCATATGCAGATAATTAAATCATATTATTTTGGAATTTCAAATGTAATTCTCCATTAAATAAAGGCTATAGCTGGCACATATGAATTTAAATAAACTCTCATATTTTTCATGAATACTAGACCAAATCATCAACAGACACTGTTAATACATATGCATCTTAGAATATTTATAAACTGACAATGAACTGTTATCACATGTTCACATTTCTCTGCATTAATTGTAATTCTTCACAATATTAAAACAATTCTTTGTATTTGCAGAAAAGAATTTGTTGACCTATATGTTGATTTTATATTAAATAAATCTGTAGAGAAACACTTTGCTGGTTTCCAACGCGGTTTTTTAAAGGTTTGTTTTATAAAATGATTTAAAATCGAAAACTTCAACAATATTTTTTCATGATTCATTATTTAAATTTTGTCCTTCTAATAAGGTATGTGGAGGACGCGTTTTGCGACTTTTCCAAAGTTATGAGTTGATGTCTGTTGTTGTTGGGAATGAGGACTATGACTGGATGGAACTAGAAAATCAAGCTGAATATAAACATGGCTATAGGTATGAATTTCACTTATCTTGATTACAGAACTACAATACATGTATATTGTGTATATGGTGGTATACAAGTTTTATCTGAAATTATAGTTCTGGTGACAAGACTATACGAATGTTCTGGGAAGTTTTTCACGATCTTCCGGTGGCAGAGAAGAAAAACTTTTTATTGTACTTAACTGGAAGTGATAGGATACCTGTTCAAGGAATGAAGGCGATAAAAGTAATTATGCATTTAAAATATTTCTGTTATTATTTCATATATTAATGCAATTCATATTTGTGCTCAGATCATTATCCAGCCTACAAATGATGACCGATTTTTGCCAGTTGCTCATACTTGCTTTAATCTACTTGACTTGCCACGGTATAAGACTAAAGAGCGCCTGCGATATAAACTACTACAAGCAATTCAGCAAACTGAAGGATTTTCATTAGTATAAACTCTTTTATACTTGTAAATATAAGAATATAATACCAATATGAAATAATGTTATATTTTTAGATATGCTGTTACAAATTTTCACATTTATATTTAGATTGTACAGTCATATTACTTTCAGAGCATATTTGATTTATTAAACTATGACTTGTTTATATGTGTTTTATTTTACAAGCGATTTGTTCATTGATAAATTAATTGATTTATAAATTGATGTAAGAGAAATAGATTCCATGGCATCAAAACAAAAAACCCATATGAAGTACATTATGTAGATTTAGCAGTTTCATGTTTGTTTTTGATTAATTTCTTTCTGCATATGAATTGATATTACCATAGTTAAAACATAACACCTAATAGAGTTGTAGTAGTGGTAGTGCTGTTTTTGATTTGTCATTTTTTAAGGCTTTGCAATGGCTGTCATTGTTCTGTTTAGTTTAATATGTTGCATGAAATTTAGAAAAATATATATACAGTGAAGTGAAATATGGCTCGAATTACTGTGCCCTTGGCAGTATTAACGAAATTAGAACTTGGAGATAATGCTGTATTAGATGACAAAGGTAAGAAAAAGAGATTTCAACACTTTGTGTCTTTATCACATCTTGGATGGGGATGATGTAGTACTATTATTGTAAATGGAGGCCCAGATCTTTTCGATTACTTGCATACCATAATGAGATTTTCAAATGCAAAATTGCATTGATTTGATTCTTTGTTTTAACTCTTTTCGAACGAATTAAATTTGGAGATATTCGGAACGAATTAATTTTGGAGTATTCAGAATTGTGCGCAACATGTGTACAAGATGTTTGTCAACTGTAGATATATTTTTATTATAATACACTTATTTAGTGTTGTTTTTGTATAAAAGCTATGTTATATATTTATTGAGTTCTGTATAAATATGCATACAGCATATGATGCCTCGTAGTCGTAGTCATTCAAGCTTAAATTAGGTAAGAATCTCGGAATTCGAGATACTCAGCGGTAAGTCTACACGTATGACACGTACTCAGTGCTGCATTTACAGTAGGGGCAGTCGGGGCTACTGCCCAGGGCGGCAAAATTTGGATAGTGAGGAAAAAATGCTATACAATGTAATTAACTATTTTTTTAATAACATTTTTTATTTCAAGAAATATAATTTTTTTTTGTTAATTTATATAAAACATAATACGATTGCAATGCAAAATTTGGGTTCAAATAACCAATTATTAAAATTTATTATTTTGCTTTGCCTCTCTCTCCGAACGTAAATTATCAAATTGGTTAATAAGTTATTATCAAATTTGGCTAATATAAAGTTTCGTAAACGAGCTGGAAGTTTAAGAAAAATATCTTCTTCAGATCTCGAGCCCTCTTAAGACGACAAATTTGTGCACTTCCAAGCGCCGAAAAAAATTAAACTAGTGACGCATGGCATTGTTCCATTAATTATTGCAAATTACTGGAAATTCTTGTACTGAAAATTACATTTTATAAAGAGCTTTAAAATTTTTAGAAAAATGAAAAAATGTATTTAAAAAACTTTTTTTTTAAATACATAATATTGAAATTTTTTGAAAATTGTGAATTTTTCTCAAAGCAATCGCGCTGCGAAAAATTTCAAAAATATTTCGAAATAAAAAAAAAACTCAAAATTTTCCAAAATTGTTTTTTTTAAGTTTTCAAAAAAATTTAACTTTTTTTTAATTTTAATTTTCGGTACGGGAATAATATATAAAAACAATTTAAGTAAAATTTCAGGGATGGGGCGGCATTTTTGTCAATGCCCCAGGGCGCCAAATTTTTAAATCCGGCCCTGCACGTACTTGTATATTGACACCCTAAAGTTGTCTTATTTACTGGTTGACTTATTTTTATGCAAAATTAATTTACTTGTATTTACGTTGATTTCATAGATTTTTTTCGGCATCATTAGAATAATATGAATATATGTATGCATTTATATTCTCATATTCTAAAAAAAATCAAATTCTATCCTAAAAATTCCAAATTCAAAACATAACGTGGACCGGAGTTGATGTGTATATGAATTAGCATGCGTTACCAAGTGTCTTATGCAACAGGTCCGATAAAATAGGGCTGAACTGGACTCTATCCATATATAAATTTGAACTCCCGCGCAATCTTTTTTGTGTAACTTTGAACTGACAATTTATAATAGCTATAGCTATATATAATGTAATGATATATAATGTATATAATATAATAATATGTATTTTAAAATCAGTACGAATCCTCCAAAGTGGCTGACTTTTCAAATCATATAGTCTTTATGAATTGTGCAAGATAATCAGCGGTAGATATTTTATTATTGTATATTTGAAATAATAGAAAATTAAACTAATGGTGCCTTAAGGCAAATTGCTGGAACTTTTTGTACCAAAAATTAATATTTTTAAAAAATAATTGAAAAAAAAAATAAGAATTTTTGATAAAATATTCTATATATATATTAATTTTTGATAAAATAGTCTTATAAGACTGAAAAAAATGATTTTTTTATATTAGGAAATTTTGTACATTTTCTATTTTTTATGGCAATCCCGCTTCTTCAGCTGCGTAGTGCTGTCGCGATCTAAAGGATAAACAATGGCACGGAACCGATTAGAAACGTAAATTAAATTTGTTCTTATTATTAAAATCTCTAAAACATTTGGTAGTTTAAAGTGCATATGCCTAATGATCATTTTCGACCGTCAAATGGCATTTTTTTACGTTTTTTTTTATTGATTCTCCGAAACCGCTAGAATTATCTTCGCAAAAATTTTATCGGTTCTTCATATCGCTAATACAAATAAAATGTTTTTTGAATGATTCTAATTGGACGCTCTGTTGTCTCAACAACTGAATTACCAAATTTGGCACTTTTTGCCCCGTATCTTCGAAATGGCTTAACCTGCAATGCGGATCAAATGTTTTTTAAATTATTCAAATCATATGAAATGAAGTAATTGCTGATTAATAACTTCTATAATATTTGTTCACACAGTGGATTATGTTAAACAACGTCTGAACAAATATTGTTTTCGTAACTTCACTCATCAATGTAGTAATTATGTTTGAAGAACTTCATGTAATTAAAATTAACATACATTCATTGACCGATAATATTTTTTTATTTTTTCGCTGGCAATATAATCTCATTCTTTGAACAGCTGTAATATCTTTTTTGCCTAAAAAATATTTTCCATTTCAAACACTTCAAAGATTTATAGAAACTACGAATAATATAGAAATTATTTCAATAAGCTTAGGTTTCATACACGACGCAAATGCTGCATTTGATTTATTATTTGCATTATAATTTTTTACGGGGGACATGGTAAAATATTCTTCTGATTCAGGCATTTTTCATTAAATAAACATTTGTACTACGATGTAACTTTAAAATGTTTATTTATCTATGCCGATTTCCTTGTTGATATCAGTACGCATACAACGTTGACGCCGGTACGCATGCAACGACAGATCTCTATTTACATACACGACGACTAATCACAATAGACCCGTATAGAAATAATATCATCGAGAGCGAAAGCCGAATCATAGGCACTCGACTCTTATCTTATAAGATAATTATCTTATCTGCCGTAATGCACTTCCGTTGCATTTGTACGGATTTACACCCTAGTCGCGTCTAAAGAAGTTTTACTTTAATTTATTTTCGATTGCTATAACTTACTATAACTTACTTACAATGTTAGTACATCAATTTTTATTAAGAAATAATCTTGTCCTGAAATGGACAACAAGTAAAACTGTAGAAAAAACTGACTCTAAAACACAATTTTCTGAGCATTGTCAGAGATTTTGAAAATTGACATATTTTAATGGCAAATGATCGTTTTTAATCTTGCCCTGGCAGTGTTGTGGTGTAGTTCTCTGGCAACTTTGGAGTTTGAATGATCATCGGTCGGCTTTTGTGATTGTCTGAATGTGTTTGTATTTCATTGTTTATTGTTTTTATGTCAGCGTCTTTATGTATTAACCAATTCGGTGCATACTTTGGTAAAATCACAATTTCCATAAATTATTTTGGCATTTTTGAATGTTTATCATCGGTAGCTTCTAACCTATAAAAACACTACCTTTGGGCTCGCCCGTAGGTAAGCGGTTAAGAGCGACGAGACTTGAATCAGATATATATATATATATATATATATATATATATATATATATATATATATATATATAAACACTACCTTCGACGGGTGGCAATGATCAATTTAGTTAATTATCAATTTTATATAGTAAACTTTAACATATCTAGAGATTTTCTTCATGCTATATTAATATTCTTATTAATAGATATTAATATTGTTATATTTTTCATACTATACTTCATGAAATTACTATTTTTTATTACAATCTGGCTATATTAGCCACTTGACCTGCATAATATGCATTAAACACGAAAGAGTTGCGCTAGACCTGTGTCTATATAAATAAAGTTGTATGATATAATAACAAATAAGTATTCATTATAAACTATTCGAAAATTAAAATATAGTTAAACACTTAAATAATTTCTGTAACTTTATTTACAGTTTGCTCACATACATTTTAACAATATATTCATAAGTGCAACATATGTGATGGGTAACATTGTTAATATGAAATTGTATAAATATTTATTATTACTTATAAATAGTATATATAAGCGTGTTAGTGCTGAGTTTTTGGCATCAATATCTTAGTGCATTATAATTTACAAGCTGGACATTCCGGAGTTATCCTCGTAGTGCTGCGTTCCTGGGGGAGCTCGGTATCCGGGGTATGTAGCATTTAAGGCGTGTTGGGCGAAAAATTGTGAGTAGTCCTGGAAATAGTTGCTTTATTAGTGGTCGATAGTAGTTGATAAATCATCCAATTACAATTTTATGAAAAAGGTAATTTATCAAAAATTATTTTAAAAAGAAAATAGACATAAGGAGGACCTTTTGTTGGTTGAGGACAGGACTTTGAAAATCGGAGAAAACTTCAGTATTATACAATTTTATCAGTATGATTTTCATCACATTCTATTTTTTGTATAAGCCATTTTACATTTGTCGGAAACTAATTACATTTATAACAGTTTATTAAAAACGACGCTAGTGATTAGGTTTCAGAGAACAAACATGATCTCTAGTGCATTAAGAATAGGTTCCTACAAATCTACAAATATTTCTTCAAATTCATGAAATCGAGATTAAATATATACCGATTAGCAACTTAGTTATATTTTGGTGATCCTTTTAGGAATTAGATATGTTTTATACTTTTCGCTGAACATCGTTTTATATTTTCATCATTAATTTGTACTATTCTATGCATTGTTGTTAGGGGGCATCCATTAATCACGTGAGATTTTTATGGGGAAGAGGGGGGGGGGGCTTTGACAAAAAATCATAAAATATTACGTGGGGAAAAAGGTATAGTAAGGAGTAAGATATCACGTGTATTTATTAACTTCCCGTAGGGCACGTTATAGTAATCGCAAAAAAATCGAAAATGAAAATTTTTATATATCTTTACGTTTCAAAGGTTTCTGAGTATTTTGGCATACCTTAGAAAAAATGGATGTATGTGTGTGTGCGGATACAAATTTTCGTCGACGGTTTCGGGAACACGGATCAACCGATTTGAATAATTCAAAAAACATGCGATTCGTATTGATAAGGAGACGTGCTGATTAGTTTTTGGCGAAGGCAGGTCTAGCCGTTCCGGAGATACGGGGCAAAAAGTGCCAAAAATGGTAACTCAGTTTTTAAGAGAACAGAGCGTCCGATTTTAATAATTCAAAAAACATTTTACTTGTATTGGCAAGATGAAGAATTGGTCAAATTTTCATGAAGGCAGGACTAGCGGTTTCGGAGATCTAGTGAAAAAAGTAAAAAAAAGCCATTTGGCCATCAAATTATCAGATGTTTTATAGAGATTTTAACAATAAGTATATATTTTGTTTACATTCCTATGGGTTCCGTACCAATGTTTATCCGTTAGACGGCGACGCGGTGCTTACGCACTTTGACATTTCGTCTCTATGCAGTACGATTGCTTTGAAAAAAAGTTCAGAATTTCCAAAATATGTCAAAATAAAGAAAACATTTTTTTATCAATAAATTTTTTTTTTCAAAAAAATGTATTTTTTTGTCAAATTTATAGTTTCTAAAAAATCTAATTTTTTCGAAGTAATTTTTTTTCGAAAATGTTAATCGTTTTTAAAAAAAAAATAATTTTTGGTACGGGAAGTACCAGCAATTTGCCTTAAGGCACGATGCCATGCGCCCCACTAGTTTTTTTACCTGAATTTAAAAAAAAAAACAAAAATGTTAAAAAATTTTATCGTAACTAAAATTACACGTGATGTTTGGTGGGAGAGGGTGGGTTCAAAAATTCTTAAAAAATCGATCACATGATTAGTAGACATCCCCCTTATCCGTTGCACAAACATAATTTTATATACCAATTTTATATTATTATCGTTGCAATTACTAATTTTTCTTGGACTCATAAGCATCGCCGAGATTTGCGTGCATTTTATTATTATGATTCATTAATTTTTATAAATTACCTTTTTAACTTTTCTCGGCCTGCAAGCGGGACCTTTTGCTAATTGCATACGAGCTTCGTTTTCCGCAGCAACAGCGGCCTTTACTTCTGCTGGTGGCCATTTCTGATCTCCTCGCATGTTGGTGCCTCCTGCGAAGAGGAGATCAATTTTAAATATTGAATCAGTGAATTTCTCCAACCACATTTAATTACTCATATTGTTTTATATCTAAGCTTCCCTATATATGTTTTTCAAATATTATCTGATAAAATTTTATATACGCATCTTGGTTGCAAGGAAAGTTTAAGAATTCTGTCTATATAAATTTAGGATAAATAAAACCAAGATGCACGAAGAAAAAGGATCATGATATATTATTGAATCTGAATGTTTCTTGAAAGGTTTTCATCGATTTAGACATTTTTTAAGTACTACCAAAAATTTGCTGATGCTGAGGATGCTCCATCCAAAGGCGAAAATACCAAAAAAAACTTTCTTTTATCAAATCATTATTAACTTCCCGAAGGAGAAGTTTATGTTTTCATCAAAAAATCCGAATTGCTAATTTTATGTTTTCTCGACGTTTCAAGCCATTCTGATTCGAATGAGACCAAATTTGGAAAAAGTATGTGTGTGTTCGTGTATGTAAACAGATTTTTTGCCGTAAATCGACGTTTCCTCGAATACGGCTGGACCGATTTCAAAAATTTAAAAGCCACTTTTGTGCGACGATCGGCCAAGCCGTTTCTTTATAAATCGCAGAAAAGTGAAAAATTTTTCGTCTACGTTTTAGCCCGCAATTCTGAATCGATTTTGAAAATTCAAAAACCGTTCGAAAGATATTGGTTGAGAATCGTGCTGATTAGTTTTTGGTAGAGATCGGCCGGGCCGTTTTATTGTAAATAAAGTTTAAAAAAAAAATTTCGACGATTTTTATGATTATTTTTTTGGCGGTAGATACCATAGTCTTCTAGATCATACTAAACTATTACGGCCCTACGACAACTGGTTTAGCTTTAAAAATTCGTCAAAGTTTGCAGAAATTAGTATGGTCTTTTTGGCATTTGTCAAAATTAGAATTTTCATCGACGTTTGCTCAAAAACGCCTGAACCGATTTCAGATATTTGAAAAGCATTTGATGTATGTCGATGAGGATTATCGTTTCTCAGTTTTGTGCGACGATCGGCCGAGCCGTTTCTTTGTAATTTGGAAAAAAGTGTTAAACCTTTCGTCCACATTTAAGCTCATACTACCGAACCGATTTTAAGAAATCAAAAACTGTTCGAAAGATATTAGTTGGCAATGATATTGATTAGTTTTAGGTGAAAATCTACCGAGCCGTTTTCTTGTAATTAACTGTTGAAAAAAAAATTTAGGCCGATTTTTATGGAACTTTTTTTTAGCGATATATATCATGGTCTTATAGAACTTACTGAATTATTACGGCCTTACGACAACTGGTCCTACGGAAACTGGTTCAATTATAATTATTCTTTAATTAAAATTATTGATTTTTGAAAATTTGCTTTTAGAAAATACTCCGAGTTAACGCGTTCGTTCGTTCGTTTGCAATGATGTGTAATAAATCCACTCGGAATACTTATAACCACTCACAAATGAATTTATTTTTTATTGATTAAGTCGATTATTCACACATATCGGGAAGTTCATGTAACTTGCCTCAAGTCTAAATACCAATACCAAATAGTTTGATCTTGCTCACCTTGTAAGGTTGCCGTTGCTGGTTGACTAGGAAACACGGGGTTTGGTTGTTGTGTCACGGGGACCTCTTGTCTCAGCTGGATTGTCGATGGTGGCGGAGGTTGCGCTGAAGCTGCAACAGGGCGGAAGGCTTGCGTGGGTTGCGGCTGATACTGTTGCTGTTGCGGTGAAGTCGAATAATTCGGAGGTTGCGTCTGCAAAATGATAAATTGCAATTCATGGAATTCACTGAAACTAATCATATTTAATAAACGAGACATTATTTACATTGGATTATTTATATGATCACTGTTGTATGTGACAGACTGTAAATGGAACCTTTTTGATGCTATAGTGGGTTTTATGTTACAGTAGGTGCCAGGCATAATTATGATTGATCGTACTTTTTTGATTTCAGAACTCAGTTTTTATGCTCAGCATAAAATAATTCCTTGTCTATCAGTTGTGGATTTTTTTATTGTATCTCTACATGCATTTCTCTTAATACGAGAATTGTCATGCTTTGATAAGTTATGCTAAGTACCAATTAATATTGAATGATATTTCGAAAGAAAAAAATGACAATTGTTTTTGACCTCATATGACTTCATTTCTGATTTTGATAGAAAATGTTTGTTTCACATGTGAACTAAGATAACTTTTACTATGAAGCAATAAAAATTAAATTCTGTAGTGCTTAAACACGAGTATGGTAATGGCAAACTGATTTAGATAAGGTGGTGGTCAAATGATTTTGGTTTCCAAAGAACAAGTATTGTGTTAGTCATATTTGATGTCAATTCAAAGTTTTATTAAATGCTATCAAGTATTGCGTTCCACATGTATTTAAATTAATATTTTTATAACTTTTTTATATACAATACCTACACGATTATTTTACATACTAAAGTACATGCATAGTTACTTTATATGTACAATGTTTACCGAATTTGTTCATTATGTTTAATATTTGATAATGAAAGATGGTCTGGAATAGATTTTTGAGGGAGAACGTCATATTTAATAAAAAGTGGTAATATTTGTTATTTTTGAGATATCAATTTCATTGACGCTGAATGACTAAACAGGTGCAGGGTTGCAGGCCTCAAATATTTTGATGATATCAGTATGAGGATAGGATATATCTGGGATATAAACTGCAAGTTTATTAGAATTTGGACAGGATCCAATTAATGTTTCATGTAATTCAATATGTGTCATAGAAGAAAGAATGAGCTGTAATCATATTTATATCGGTATATATTATAAATTATCACTTAACTGGCTATGGTTTTAAAAATAGAAATTGAAATTATATTTAAATGTACAATAATTAAATAAATATAAGAATAAATTAAATAAATTAAATAGCATAGATTATTAGCTGGAAGTATAAAGAAGTATTAATGGGAAACACCATTAAACAATTTCGTCAAATTTTCGAATAACTACGATATTTTAATAAAACGAATAATCTGCCAATCTTCACAAATTTATTCATGATATTTAAAAAGTCTACAGATTTTGAAAATTATTAGTTAATTTATAGTACTTCATTCACAATTATATGTTCCATGAAAGTACAATTATTCCATTATGTGTTAAATTTAGGTCCAATTAGATTCAATTACTAAAATCTTCTCCAGTGAGGCGTAAGTTTATTCTAAAAAAAACGTGTCATTTAATGTTTTGAATATAAAATTTTTGAAAAAACGATTTTATACATAGCACAACATTTTTATTAAGCAAATAAATATCTAACTTACAGTACTTTTATATGTTTATAGTCCAAATAAAATGAAAAGTTTAAATACTCCATGCAATTTTAGGTGTGTAATAAGTTATTCTGTTGAAATTGTTGTGTTAAAAACTAATTATGGAACACTAATATTGTTGCCATCAAACTCTATTATTTTTGTATGTGTTGCATTTAGTATGTATGTTTTTTGTAATAAAAAATAATTTTAAATTATAAATAAAATAAATTCTTTTTAAAACTAATATACCAAATATTAGTATGTGTAGCTATTGACTAAATAGCAACGGTTTGAAATAATTATTCAATTGTAATTTATTCATTAAGAAAATTTTAATAATTAATCTGAATAAAATAATTGTAAAATTGTATCTACCGTCAAATGATTGTTAAAAAATAATGCTGTCATTTTTGTTATCGTTTCAAAATCAATTCGATCCTACATGAATGGCTCGTCGCCAATTCATAAAATTACAAAGTGGCTCAAGTCTGTTTTCACACGTACTATTTTTAAAATTAAGTATAAATGTTGAATGGTAGGATTAAAGAATACTATGTGTTTTTTATTTCGAAAATAAAAATGTAAACATAAAGTGATAAATCTCATATAATAGTGTAGCGTTACATTTTTATACGTAACATAAATGTCTCTTATAATACACAACTTAGCTGATTTGCTCGTTTAATTTCATTTTAATTTAATTTTCTTTATTTTGTCGCTAATTCGTGATATATAATGTGTAATGGTGAGGCGTATGAGCGTAAACTATACTATAATATGTTATACATAATAATGTTAAAACTGAAAATTTCATGTAAATGTTAGGATAAACATAAAACACAGAAAATCTTAGCGAAAGTTTTAAAAAGCAGCAAAAAACTCGTAAGAATGAACCTCAAGAATACTTCCGTTTTCTAAAAAGCAGATAGAATAAAGCGCAAAGGTCAAATAAAAAACTAAGAGCAACCCAATAGGTCAATCAAATTCTAATGGTTTCTCTTGTGCTGTGTACCTGTGCCTGCACAGGTACCGTGACCTGATTGGGCTGCGGTGCCTGGTACTGTTGTTGATTTGGCTTCGTAGTGAACACGGGCGGTTGTACGGGGGCCCAGCCGCGAGGACTAAGCGGTTTAACGACTCGTGTCGGGGTGCCGACGGTACCTGCGGGCGAGAATGGCCGCGGCGATTGATTGCGCACGCCCGGGCTGGCCGCTCCTTGAGACTGTTGACGCAAAATTGGAGAAGGATGGGACAAGACGGGCGACGAAGCCGCCACGGGCAAGGGCGATTGCGGCTGAAAGGGTTTCAGGGGAGCGGGACGAACGGGGCTCTTGGAACCTTGGTGAGCGACTGGTTGTACTTGAGGACGAGAGTCGATTTGACCTGTGCGTGACAAGGGATTGGGAGATGTGGTGGTGTGATACTGAGGACCACCCTGAAAATAATTAATGCTGATTCGTGCTAGTTTTCTTTTCTAAGGCAAGATTCACATTGTCAGAGGCTAAGTAAGTGTCTGGCAGTTGTCTGTACATGTCAATGAAAAATATGTGTGTTAATATATTGTAAATATCGGAATTAAAAGTAAAAGCCAATTGAAGCAATTATTGAAAGTAATATCGTAATAATTGATATGTTTTCCAATCTCGACTCATTTTACGTTACAATTTGAAGTTTTAATTAACACTTTCGGGACGGCACCAATTTCAAAACAATCTACTTTACCGGCTATAAACTTGATTTCATTGTGTATGTTATGCGATTTGTTTGATAAAAATTTGTGGTCATTGAAGGACATACATTTTTAATATTAATTTACTTTTGATCATTTTAAAAAGAATGGTGACGTTCAAAACAATTTCCAAAATGCATAGCTGGTTGATTTTGACATCTTTTACAATAAAATGTTGTTCGCCGCCTTCCTCCTGGTGCTTTTCTGTCAGAAGAGACAATACAACCCCTTTTTCTTTTAGAATTTAGAATATGTCACTGATTAGTCAGTATATTTGGTATTTTTTTTGCTGCCATAATGGTTTATTTTTTCTATTATATTGTCTAATAATTCATTTATAAAATATAAAGTAAAATAATCTATTGGATGTCTTATATTGCTTGGTATTTGTAGTCGGGGTGTTTGTTGATGTATGTCAAACTCGATTATTGAAGGAGAATCGGCACATTCGCTAATGTCTTCCCACTCTTCAATTATTTTGTCGAACTTCTTCTTTTTGTTGGTTGGATAATATCATCATCACATTCATCGTTATCATCGGTGCGAATAGTAATTTCGTAAAATTTGTCTGTATGACTGTCTATTTGAAACTCATCTTCACTACTGCTTAATTCACAAAATTTACTAGTCCTTTTGCCATATTTGAAAGCGCTCGGTCGTTTTAAATATTAAAAAAAAGACCATATAGCAAAGAAAAAGGCTTAAAATACTACTAAAATAATTTAAAATTATTTTCAAAATACAATACTGTTTATAACTGCTATATGTAATTTATTCAACTTTTCGATGCAAACTGAGTCATTGTTTATAAAATAGCCTGTACCTCACAGAGTATGTTTGTCCACTGAGGTGGACAGCCGTCCCCAAAGTGTTAAAACTTGATAACATTCCAAATCCTTTTTTTTTCAACAATATATTCTTTTTATACCTATTTTGTAGTGAAATATATATGTTCATCAATGAAGTGACACCGATACGAAGATACACAAACCATGTACGCACACATAAGCTCAGAAAAAATAAAGGAAAATGGGATTTGACAGTAAGAAAATGTGAAAAAAGTTTATCATAACTGTTTATGTAAAAATAATGTATACATCATTCTAAACCAATGGGAGTACCAATTGCAATATGAATCTAGCCTGTATAGAAAGATATTTATGGGCTTGAGGAAAATTATGGTTAGGAATTACATAATGTTCCCAACATTGTTTTGAATGTAATGATATTGAAAAAAAAACTGATTTTAATGATCAGTAAAGCACATCGAACTTATTATTGAAATTGATTACATAGATTAAATTATGATGTGAGGATAAAAAAAGTAGTTTTTCGTGTGAGAAAATATCGTTGACGATTTCATATTCTATTTTGTAATATGAAAAATAATTATTATTTATTGCATATTACGTGAGATATATATATATATATATATATATATATATATATATATATATTAATACATGCATTTGGGTTAATATGTATAATATACCTGAGCGAAGACAGGCTCTTGTTCCAAAATTGGAGTTCCTGATTGATGGTCAGGTTCAGCTGGTGGTGGCCAGGCAACTCTTTTCAAACCTGCAATATTGAACAAATAATAAGCATTGACAATTGAGATAGCATTGAGATTTTGAGAAAAAAAACGTACACTTTTATATAAAGACTGTAACAAACCGGCTATACATAAATTGATTTGATCAACTTTAAGAAAAATTAGAATAATTTATTTTTAGTATTGTTGCTAAGAATGGCTTCTAAAATTATAGAATAGTAATATTTTACACTTTAGTGCAGTATTCATAATATAAACTCATAAAAGGAACACACTCACAGAAAGTACAAAAGGAATGGGAAGAAGAAGAATGCAGACGATTGACGACTTACGCTTATGATCAAGAAGCATGGAAACAGAAGTTTGGAAAGAAAAATACATGAAATAAAAAAAAATAGGGAGAGGAAATAGTGCTAATGGGAGAAAGGGTAAGGAAATCATTTGTTTGTGGTGGCTCTCACACCATGGACCTGCCTTTGGGGCAGGCTACCATTTATTATTATTATTATTATAAGGAACATGCTTTTTACACATATTGACTTTGTAATTATAATTGCAGACGTTTGACTTGGGTTTGATTTCTTTGACAAGAAATTAGCTTAACCGGATTATTTATCAATTAATTTAAAGGTTAACAATAAAAAATGTTAAAATATAACAATAAAATAATAAATATTATGTTGCCATATGAATGGAGCACAGTAATTCTCCAACAATTAAAAAAATTTTTTCAAGATATTTGGACTTGAAAGCTTTTAGTTGTTTATGTGAAAAAATCTTTTTAAATGAATGATAAAAAAAATATTTAACAGAATCGTTAGAGAAATTCTTGAGGAAAGAAGGGAACGCGAGTATACTATTTAATAACGCATTTATAGTAAAAGTCTTTTCAACACTAATGACTTTATTATTAAAGAAATCATGTTCAAAAAGTTCATCATTAAGCAATGTTGTTGGGATCAAATAAGTTTTGAAATTATTAGGATACAGTGCCTCGATTTTTCCTAAATATATTAACTTATACTTATTGTTAGTATTTATTGTGAAAAATATAAGGATTCATTAGGGCGATACATGTAATCGCCTTAATTTTTACCATTTTTTGAGGACTTTTTAAACTGGGAAGGAATGATTGAATCTTTTTGAACTTTTTTAGGGTTATTTATTATATATTAAAATACACAAAAAAAATTTTTTTTTATTTTTTTCTTTTTAAATGGCTGCCGTAAAAATAAATCTGCCAAGACCCTCTCGGGAAACGCCATCAATTTGCGGGCGTTCTCACTTTTCGTACGGTGATCTGAATTTAAAAAAACTAGTTTGTACGTGTTCATAAAACATATATCTTCTAGTTAAACCAAAAAAAAATTAAAAAAGTCACAAAATCGTAAATTGGCACACCTTAGAAAAAAAAAGTTCGATTTTTCACCTTTTTTTCAATGGTTTTTTTGGTAAAAGGGTTAATTTTTGAAACATTTTTTGGAATGTTTGAGGTTTAACTAGAAGCTATTACTGTAAAGTAGATGTGTGCAAAATTTCATTGGAATCGGTTGAGAACTTTTTGAGTTATCCCGCCCGCAAGTTTCAAAAATGTCGTTTTGAGAAAATCGCGTTTAAAGTTTTGACACATAGAACAGATAAGAGTTGAGGCGTGGCACTTAAATGAGTTTTTATTGTATAAATAATGATAATTTTGTTTTGAATATTTACAGGCATATTTTTGAGATGTTATTGTAACGATTTATGAAAAAAAAAAAAATCGATTTTTTTTTTCTTGTTACATGTATCGCCCCCCTTAAGAATAGATTTATTCATTTGTCCTACACCAATGTCGTGCTAAATAGTAAAATATCGTACGACATTAATTGTAGAACGTGTAGAACATTTACAAATGACAAAGATGTTAAATTTTGCGAGATGTGACGAATTCCTAGCTAAAACAATGTTATGTGTCATCAGGGTCAGATCTCGGCATTGTCAAATCTCGTATGATGGCTGATCTGCATTTATCAAACGCTTTCGGACTCTAGAGCCAGTCATTCGGCTATTTTGGTACCTGCCCAAACTAGAAGTTGCTGTGGCTTCACGTACACCTGATATTCTTACTTTGAAAGATATTTTTAACTATCTCGCCAGAGTGGAGCTTATAGAATGAATATTCATATAACTGATATCAAACGAAAACAGATACGAACTCGTAAAACAATATTGTGATATTTGATACCGAGGCGATTGCTCATAATAAGTTTCAAGAGAATGAAAGACAATGCATATTTATCCACATTTGATTATGGGAATGGGAATTTGTTCGCAGGTATTTTTAAACACATAGCATATGATTGTATATAAATGTCATATTGTTATTTAATATCATGTTAGTATGAAAAACAACTGGCACCCGTGTGAATAAGTTTGAAATTTATGTTCCGAGAGCTTCTAAGTAAAGCTCCTGGAGTATTGCGTTCATCATAATTATATTATGATCAAGTGGTTACATGATCTTTGTATGGAAATTCTAGCCAAACTGTTATTCAAAATATATGGTTTATTTTCAATTGAAATAAAAAGTGTTAAATTTACCGATGTCAAATCTAAATGCACTGAAACTTAAATATATGAAATGCAATAACTTCAATACATAAGCTTTTTTTCGATAGATAATTGCTTTTATAATTAGTTTACGTATAGTTTATTATAATTTTTTATTTGTTACTTTATTGCACAATTTGAATATGTTTGCGTAACTAATTCGGATGATAGAGGAAATATCATTTCTTGTTTCTTTACTACCTTGCAACCTTCATTTGCAAAACCAAAAATAATCTAGGTTATAAATGACACTAATATCATAATCCTTAATGAATTTATCGTTTGCTAAAATATCTTAACTATTGTTAAAATAGCCTAGCTGAAATTTATGGTAAATAAAATAATTTTAACTCTTTCGACTCGGATGCCGCCGCTCCGGCAAGAAATTCATATAAATCTCGGAATTCGCAAGTGAAAAGTGTTAAAACAAATTGAAATTTTAAAACCAAAATGGAATATGATTTTTGCGTCATTTGTTATAGTTATTTTTTAAACTTAATTAGTTTTATATAATTCATGAGATATAAAAAATATATGATGAAAAATACAACTGGCTTGTAGGAGGTATTAATGTAAACCAAGTTGACGAATTAGATAAATTTACACATTTTGAACAAGATTTTCAAATTAGTATTATAATCTAAAAAAATCGAATGAATATTTATCAGTAAATGCTTTGTAGATGAATTTAGTAATTTTGAAAAAATTGATCGTTATTTCCGGTATGCACGCATAGAATAGAAATGTCTAGTTTTCGTCGTATATCGGCATTTTTAGATAATACTTGTAGTTTGTTGTTCTATATTTAATTATGTATTTTGATAGTCTTTAAAAATTTTATTACATAGTAATTTTTAATGTCAATATTATAGAATTTGATTACATTTTTGATGCTACATATTAGTTAAACATTGCATTTTTTAAAAGAAAGCTTTTATAAATATAGCAGTATCCGGATCTAAAGACTCCAGAGACCGACTAAGAAATTCGGTCTTATTAAGCGGTTACCGAACTAAACTTAATGAACACACTTGCACCTAATTTGAGCTTAAATTTTCTTCAATATACCCAGTTAAATCTTATTGCTGGAGTCGATATATCCAGAATTCACAATCGAATAAATTAAAAATGAGATAAAAGCAAACCTTAATCACTTAACAGCATTCTCAATTTATATACGGATTTATTGATTTATTTGTAATTTAAGTATTAATTTATGACTGATATTTTAGTATAACAATCTATTTTTAAAATTCACTTCCGCTTAATGTAACATCTATTTTATTTGACAGTTATCTCACCTTGGTACGCGAAATATTAATTTATAGGTCACCAGTTTATCAATAGAATTAACAACTAATTAAAATTTGATTGAAATAAAAAAATATTTTTATTTAATCCTTTTCAAACACCTTATTTTGCATCAAACTTTCATAGACAAACAAAAAATTAACAAGTGCTTACAGAAGTAAATGAAAAATCGAATTAAATAAAAAAGTGTACGACACTGTTTTCTTCACAAAAACTCATTCAATCCACTTCAATGAAAATAAAATCCACAAAGATTGATTAATCGATAACACGTGCACTTACTTTTTGGTTCGCTGCCGTTTTATCCGACAGGTAATTTTGATTCTAGTCGAATCTAAATCGCAATGGCGACTATATTTGTTACGAATTCGGTGGGGGATCCCCGTAAGAATAGTGTATAAACACATCACATTTAAACATTAGGTTTATAAATGTGGATCACAAATACTAGAAAATCCTTCTGTATGAGACCGTTCATCCTATTTAGGTACCATGCTATCAAATTGTGACATTTAGGTGACGCAAATCTAGACAAGGTCGGTCGCAATATTTAAATTTACCCGTGGCGATGGTAGTTGTATCAAACTTACTTATATTCAAATGTCAACTATTTATCCTGTGCCAGAAGTTGCTTTGTTAGCACTTTTAGAAATTGACAGGATAATTGGTTCACGAACTGTAATGATCTACCTGCTTAGGAAGATGTTTCGTGAACCTTTTATAAAATTTATAAAAAAATTATTTTGTTTCCAAATATATATATATATTTTATTTAATTAATTAATACCAATCGGTTATATTCCATTCCCGTTTAGAGTTATTAAATTTTAGAAGTTAAATTGGTTCATTATGAGTCAGCATTAAAATTTTCTTTACAGTTTCATATAACCAATTTCATTCATAACAGTAGCATTAACTAAATAAATTCGTCAATATTGTACAAAAAAACTTTTTCTTTCTGTGTAAAGTTCCTGCTCTACAATACCGAACAGATCTATACCTTACCGTACCATAAGACTGCCGAAACAGTTTTTCTATTAAATATTGTATATACTATATAGAAAATTATGAACAAACATGTAGAAGATGTAAATTAGTAAGAGCAAACAAAACTATAAGCTGCCTTATCTTCGAAAGATCTTCAAATTTCCCAATTTTCTCAAATTTATTTCATATATAGTATATAGCATTGCTACTATAAATTACATCCACAAAAATAGGAAATGAATTTGAAGAAATTGGAAAACGTGAAGATCTTTTGATGAGAAGGCAGCATTTGGTTTTGTTTGTTCTTACTAATTTATTACATCTTCATGTTTGTTCATAATTTTCTATTTATACATGGTATTATTGAAATAATTATATAAATTGCAGATATTGCATTTAATTAGGAAAGTATATTAAACATGATTTTACTAACTGCATTACCATAAACACTAGTTTTAATTTGAGTAAATGTTTGACGGAAACTTAGCTATTGTTGTTGTATACTTTGCACTTATTCATTTTGTTTATTAAAATTGCTATTACACAATTGAATAATTGATGCATTACAATAATATTGTTTGTATGATTCGAGTCTAATAGAGACAAATAAAAAAATATGATTTTAGTGACAGTTTTAATGAAAAACCAACATAAAAATGCAGTGATTCACACTATCGCAGCCGAGCTAGTATTCCTTTCATAATATATCTTGCTTTTATTTGTCATCAAAATTCACATTTATTTTTTCCTATACTTAACTAAAACCTAAACCATTTTTGTACAAACTTTGTCAAAATAGCTTTCTTTTTGGAAGGGTGAAAAGAATGTAGAGATATCACATTTATATTTTGCAGCAAAATATACCTTAGAGGGCGTCCATTAATCACGTTTTAACAATTTTACAGTTTTTTCACGTAACTAAAATTACACATGATGTTTGGTGGGGGAGGGGGGTTAATTTTGAATATCACCATGTATCACCATGGGGGAGGGGGGTCCAAAAATCCTTAAAAACTTGCTCTCGACGCCCCCTTAGCAATATTTTTAAATAAAATTTGAATCTTGCAAGCAATGTTCCAAATTCTCGGTTGTACAAATATATAATGCGTTCTTGATATTTATATATGATTTAAGTTTTCTTTAATGGATAAGAAATAGTAACTAGTAATTTTCGTTTGGAGATAGGATGCATATTCAGCTACTTTTTTAAAAAAATTAATGGTAACAAATAAGTCTGATTGAAGACGAAAAAATATTTGTTGGATGCAAATGATTTATATGCGAAAGACTGAGTTAAAAATGTATAAAAACAATATTATATTAAAGTATTTAATTTTAAACTAAATTATAATTTTTAAGGATTTAACTATATCTATAATAACTATATCTAACCAATGGGTAGCAATAAAATATATTATGTATTATTAGTAATATTTTAAATGTAGTAATTATCTATTTTTTTATAAACACACTACTTTATACATATATATACACCCAACCGGGTAGCAATAAAATATATTATGTATTATTAATTAATATTTTGAATGTTGTAATAATCAGTTTTTTCGACAATATTTTTTTAATTTAATCCCAAAAAGTTTGTATCAAATTTATTTCATCATATTTTTAAAGTATTTTATTAAATCCTGTTTGGCTTTTAAAAATC
Organism: Ctenocephalides felis; assembly: GCF_003426905.1. Lineage (NCBI taxonomy): Eukaryota > Metazoa > Arthropoda > Insecta > Siphonaptera > Pulicidae > Ctenocephalides > Ctenocephalides felis. The sequence goes on along the minus strand of NW_020538040.1, from coordinate 52,219,325 downwards.
CTTGATACCTTGAAATAAATAAAGATAAATATAGCAAATCATATTTATATGATAAGTAAAACTTGATAGGAAAATTTTTATGTATTTCGTTTTATGCAAAAATGTTTAACAACCGATTTTCAAGTAGAGAATTTATCAATCGTTTGATGAGAAAAAACGATAATCATTTAATTAGCATCTTCTGAAAATATTATTTACATTGGCACACATCACATGCGACTAATAGTAAAGAAAACAGATTAAAACGCAAATGGTTTATTTTATTGTCATTGTAACATGCATCGAATTCCAAGGTGGAATTAATTTATTGAATCCACGTGCAATATTTTTTTCGGTTTAAATTTAATTTCTGACTTATGCAAGCATTTGTAGATTATAAATATAGCATTGATTATAATGAAACAATGGTTTATGAGTTTAGTCTCGCAAATGAAATCATTTATCAAATGAAAATGCAATATACACAGACATGCAAATTGTGTATAGAATTAATTAGATTTAATTAATTAAAGTATTAAGCTATATTTTAAATTTCGTAGCGATAAACTAAATTCCATGCTCTATTATGCTGTATTTGTGTATACTGATACACACTTAGAATTTTATGATATTGCCATATTTATTTATTGGTGCATGAACACAAAGAGACTGTTATAAACAATATAGCATATTTCTGTTCAAATTATTTTGTGTTGAACTTTGAAAACGTTTGAAATAATCTGAAAATATTTTTGTTTCTCTGATGTAGTGCAATTGCCCCTGAATGCAACGTGCATTCTGATTGAATGATAATTTTGTCTAAGTCGGTGCAGAAACGTAGGCGGCTTTTAAGAATTCTTTTCAGTTTTTCATCCCTTGTGTGAAGCCCACCTTTGCTTGATATCAAGTATTAGTGATATCATATTTTCTTATGTGGTAGATCAAAAATAAGATTAAAAGTGAAAATAACCTTTTCAGGGTATGACCGCAATATATCAGTATTAGATAAAAGATCTAATAATAAAATTTCGTCATAGAGAGAATTGTCACCCGCTGGGTTGCACATTGTATAAAAAAATAATTTTGATTGCTACGGTAAGAAAAATATTTTTACCACAGTGAGTGGCATCTTTTTGGTTTATTTTTGGACCCACCACCACAGGGACGGATTCGTTCATACCGTGAATCATTAATCCATTGTTATGTATGTTCCGAGTCATCAAAGTTTAATTTTATACACAGTAGTAATCAGTTATTTATAGCAAAATGTATGTTATTGGGATATCTCAGCGGTTCATATGATATATATTTATCTATTAATAATCTTGATAATCTACTAAGAATCTTAATGCATTTCGCGTGGCAATTGCTAATTTTAGATGATTGAGCGAAAAATTCTTTGCCAACATGGTGTTCTTGAATTATGTAGGACTAACTAACTTGTAAAATTTAGTTAATTTTTAATTAAATGAAATTTGTATTTTTTGCGGACATAAGCGTTGAAATATTCATTATGTTTTACTCAAATTTATACAGTGCAATTGCTTGAACAGTTTTTATTTGTCTATTGGGGTATGTGGTTTTTACATTTTTTGAAAATGAAAATGTATTCCTAAAACGTAATAAAAAAACTTTCTTTGTCTATCGTTATTACAAAATAGTTCACACAATAGATTGCAAATGTGACAGAAATAGATATATATATATATATATATATATATATATATATATATATATATATTGCATAGTTTTATTGTCAATCAAAATAATATACATTTTTAAGACATTATAAAATATAAATTGACGTCAATTAAGTCAAATGAAATGTATATATAAAATATGAAAACTGTTTTTCATAATCTCTCATACCAGGCACCCCTGTCTGACTGAGATATGAAAATAATGTCTATATATAAACAAATAAAAAAAAATCCAAGGGTGTATATTCGCATTAAATTTGCACATTGAAAAAGTATGCATGTACTGTTATTTGGGTGTTATTTTTTAGAAGTTCTTCTATATAAAAATTTGCCTACATAATTTTTTATTAGTCTCATTGAAACCAATATTGATCGTTCAATGTTGTTTTTACGATAAGTATGAATTTAGTAATGGTAAGGTAATAATGTGGTTTTTGTACATGCAATATTAGTGGTGCATTGTGTCTTAAGGCAAATTAAAAAATCGTTATATGGAACCCCCAAAAAATGAACAAAGTTTGTACTCATTATTAAATTGTCTATAAAATATTTTTAATAATTTGATGCGAATATTTCCAATGATTATTTTTCACAATCGAATGGTATCTTTCTTAGACTTTTTTCTACATCTTTGAGACCGCTGGAACTACGGGAAGTTAAAAATTATTAAACAAAAAAAAATCTGTAGTTGCTACATGACTGAGTCACGTTTCAACACATAATTACGAAGAAACGGCCTGGCAGATCTTTTATCCTTGAAACAGTTTTTGAATGTCTGAATTTTTGAAAACCATTCAGAATTGTGGGCTAAACGTGGAGGAAAAATTATACCTGCTAATTATAAAGAAACGTCGCGTAAAACTAATCAACGCTATTTCGTATCGAGTTACATTGAATGGTTTTCAAATTTTTAAAATCGGTTCAGTCGTTTTGAAAAAACTTCGACGGAAGGTCGAAGAAAGAAAGATTTTTGCGATTACTATAATAATATATATTAATAATTGTTTGATTCTTTGATTGAGTTATAAACTAGAATCGTGCGAAAATGAACCCTAATAGTAAATGCAATCAGCAATTTTTTATTCAAAAAATTGACGAGAAATATTATTATTCAATGAATCCTATTTTAAAACTGTTTTTAAGTAATGGAAATTTTTACTCACTTGGTGGTTGTCCTTTTCGTTGTCTTTCTTCTTCTTCTTCAAGCATTCTCAAGACAGCTGAATTTGCTAAGTTGCCTGGCTTATCCACGTTCTTGTTGTGCATGAAGTCGATTCTGTTGGATATAATAATTAAAAATAACTTTCAGATTTGTATATAAAATACAATTTTTTAATAATATATAATTTGATATAATATATAATTTTGTAATATAAAATTATGTATTTCAAGATATCGGGGGCGCGCGCTTGATAAATAGAAATTTATTAAGAAGTTATGGGCCTTCTTTGATTTGTTTTTTTATTAAATATTTTTTATTAAAGTAAAATTTTTATAAAAGTAAAATTCATGTTTTATTACAAGGCCAGGAATATATGAAATAAGATTCAGTAAAAAACACTCACTGGCTGAAAGTTTGGTGAAAAATTATTAGATTATCTACTAAAATGACTATTATGAAATAGAGATTTGTGGATGGTGTGTGAAAATTTAGAGTAGTATGCATTTTTTAATTTTGCATTATAAAAATTAAAATTAAATAAAAATTTATTCCAAACTTTAGAAAAAGGTTAGGCGTAGATTCGAACTATAGAAAGGGGTAGGGGTATATTTCGAAAGGAAGGAGTAAAAAAGGATAGAGGTAGATTTCGAATTATAGAATATTAAAATAAAGAAAATTATCTCAAAATTTAAAAATATATTAGAGGTGGATAATCCTTGATGAAATTAAATAGTATTTTGAAGTAAAAAGAGTCGTATGTATTTTTCAATTCCACATTAAAAGAATTAAAATAAAAAAATGACCCCGAAATTAAAAAAAAATATTAGGGTTGGACAACCCTTAATACAAAAAATTGTAACTTAAAGTAAGATTTAAGCTTTTTCTTTAAGCCAAAAAATCTGAACTAAAATTTTGTCAAAAATATTCAGTGACTAAACGCGGGATAAAAATGATTTAATTACTAAAATGGCTTTAAAAATTAGGAGTTGGCGATTAAGAAGTAAAAATTCAGAATTGTATGTATTTTTAATGCCACATTATAAAAAAAAATCTTGAAAAAAAATAATAAGGGTTAACAAACCTTATCACAGCGGTATGAAAAACAGATAGTAGTCATTTCTCAGAAGGGTTCGTTCAAGTATTACGTAAGCAGATTTACTACAATTATTTACCCCCCCCCTCCCCTTTGTCATCAAAAGTAAGCAAATTTCTTACCAAAAATAGGCAAAATAAGCAAATCAATAACCCCCCCGCCCCCCTATAGTGCTTACGTAATACTTGAACGGCCCCGAATTATTGAATACAATTATAAAATTTGGTAAAAATCGGTAAAGCCGTTTCGGAGTAGTACGGGAACGAAGATTGTGATATGGAAATTTTATATAAAAGATACGTAATATATAATTTATTTATCTCATAACATTAATTAACTTGTAACTAATTATTATTCTAGTAAATTTTTCTAAAGAAGGAAGTTCTAGTAACTTTTTTGGTTTCACCTTCTTTAAATTGAGTTTATCAAAGCATTTTCGGTTCTCCTTAAAAATATATAAGGTTGTCAAATATCTCCCTTCCGCCTTTTTGTATTATAAACCAAGAGCAAAAAAGCGGAAGGGAGATATTTGACAACCTAATATTAAATTTTCTCTCTTTTTGTGAAATGCTGCGTTATTACTATATATCGATACTTTCATCGATGTGACCAATTTCAATTTATTTCGGATATTTCAGGATATGTAGATATATTATTATTTATTTAATAAGTTATTTAAATAATTAAGTTTTAAGTTTAGGTATTTGCACTATGTTAAGTTGACTTAATCATCATATGTAAAATGGCATATCGTACTTACAATTAGTAAGACTTATGGTAGGACATTAGTGATTATGGTATTGATGTATAGTTATGTATGAATTTTGTGAATAAAATCAATTTATAGTCCAAAGTTAAATAACTTCTGATCATAAATCAATAATTAAATACTTTGTTTTGAAAAGGTTTATAACTCAAAATTAGTTATGTAAATAACTCGAGTTTTATGAGTAAACATCAAAACTAATTTTATCTACCATCGTATGGGTCTATATATGTATGGTAAGTAATAGAACAGTCAAATAAATCATTAAAACTTGAAATAGTTGATTGCTTAACTTAATTATAAGTTATTTTGCAACAATAACAAAAAACATTGAATAAGAAAGAATTTTATTCGAGCATTCGAAGCAAACAGTTTTGCAAATTATTTATTTTTTACGCATAGCAATATTTTAAACCAAATTGATATGAAATTAATTTTTAATTGACAAGAAATTGATGCATTTTATAATCAACTTTGTAGTCAAATTCATCTAGGGCTTGATTTAGCATAGGAAGAATTTTGTTAGACATTTTACAATAAAATGTTGTAAAAAAAATGACGCATCTAATATGACAATATTATGCAGAACGGTTTACATGTCCAATCGAGATAAAATATAAAATGTAATAATCAGTTTGAAATGCAGTGACTCATTTTCATGATTAAAACAATAACAAAATCAAAGCAGTAAAAACAAATAAAACAAATGGTTTCTTGCGTGTCAGGTGTTAATAATCATGAAATATATAATCCCGACAATTTGTTTATAATAAATATATTCAAGGAAGGTGCATGCGACATAAGTTGTGCTCTTTTAAAAAGCAAATATTATTATAAGACATTGCAATCATTTCATTATCGATATAAGAAACATATGAATCATACTGTAGAAAATTGCAATTGAATAACGTAACATGATAAAATGCTGTTGATTATATAATTGTTATCTAATAATCGATGACAAAATTCTAAACGTGGAGAAAACTATTCAAATAATAAGTAGAGTTTTGATTTGCAATAGACGTATATAATTTTCAATTACCCATTAGAACACAAAAATTTACAGACACAATACAATTTTCTCTATGCGGCCTAATTATGATATCGGTTCTGATGGAACGTAAGAAACGAGTTATAAAATTGATAATGTTTTTACTTATTTATATAAAACTTAAGTAAATTTAGTTTTTGATAAAATATGAATCATATTGAAAGTTACATCAGGTGATATTTTTACAAGAAATTTTTTTGGTTTAGTTCATGAAATTTGCAATTTTATTATTGATCTTTTAATAAGATCTAGAATAAAATAAATATAGAAAAAAATTGATTATTATGTTTGACTAAAACATGTAGAAAATATTATGCAACATCACAGTATTCCATAAGTTTTTGAAGCTGCTAATTGGTATTGCCTATCATTAATTAGAACCTTGGATTTTAGATGCTAAATAATAACATAGGTCTATAAGAAAGGGAAAACGTCTGAAATTATACGATTTTAATTATCATGCAGAAGAATTGCTAGATCGGAGATTTTTCCGTTTCTTTACTTTTTTCAGTTTGTTGCTGTTTGACCCCCAATTTTGACTTCAGATTCGTGTTCAGCATTAAAAACTACATTGAATAACATATGCCGCACACCTAATACAGACAACTTTTTTTGTGAACCTGTGTAATTTTTTTACATGTTTATTTCAAACTATTCTGAATCGTTTGATATCAAAATTAGAAAATGCTTTGTATATTAGAGTGTGTATTTCAGTCAAAATTTGATATTTCGTCAAACTCGATAAGAGATATAAAAGTTGTTTAATTTAAAAAATGCATCAAAGTGCGGAATAATGGTCGAGTCAAAATATTAAGTTTGTCCATAAATGGTATAAGCTGATATATAATATAGTTATGATAAATTATAATAACTAAATTTTTTATGATCAGTTACGCCCGTGCAACCCAACGGTATGCAACGCATTATGACAATTTTATTGAGTGTTCTAGATCCAAATGCGGCCCTGGCTAAATTTCCTAAATTTCGCAATTTTGGTCTGAAATAAAATAATGTAAAATTATAATTTTTCATCATGTAACTCAATACTATTGGTTTTAGCATTCAATAGTGATGTAACGGTGGAGTTCATTCGTCTCGCGTCGAATTCCGACAGATCTAAATGCAGCGTCGTACCTCATAACGATAAAGTATTTGTGTTACTCTCTGTTTATTCAAATATTTTCGCACCTCGTTCATTGCAGACAGTTGCAAAACATCCATATGATGGACATTCGATAACAGGTTGTAAAAATGTTAACATTTTCATTTCTCGTTGTTAACACATTATCACTACCACATAGCTTGTACAAATAGTTTCTAGCTAAAGCTTTCTAAGCTTTTTTAGTTTTGTTTCTGTTTATACATTTTAGTTTCATAATAAATAAATTATTCATTTATAATGCAATGCATTGGCAATGTATTTATGTCTTAACAAAAATTAATTTTGTTATCATTATCACTATCACATAGCTGGTACGAATAGTTTCTAAGCTAAAGCTTTCTAAGTTTTTTTAATTTTGTTACTATTTATTTTAGTATTACAATAAACGATTTATTTATAATGTAGAGCTTTAGTAATATATTCATGTTTTAACAAAAATTAATTTTGACTTAAATGGGAGTGCTAATAGTTGAAATCAATTATTGATTTGATACGTGCAAAAATATTTTTGTGATGTTTGAGTAAGTTGAGCTTTTTTATTTAATGTAAATCATATATTTAAATCATGGCTGCTTAATGTTATTCAATAGTGTTGTAAAGCTTTATATATTACTGAATTAATCATGGATGTTTATTTTCAAGAGTGATGACTTAATTGAAATATTGAAATATTATAATTATATCTATAAAGCACGAGACAACATCGTTGATACAAATAGGCAAATATCAATTTTGAGTGGCGATAGCTGATTTTTATAACAATATATTTATATTATAACCACCGAAAACAAGTAATGTTAGAACTTTTTTAACAACAGTATTTGAAAGTAGAAGGCAAAAGATGTATAACCAGTGATCACCTTGATTTTTATGACGTCGCTATTAGGAGATAAACAGAAATGTCTAAAAAGTACAAAAGTATTTTCTCTAATTTTTAGTTTTATTTTTGGTTGTGAGCCCTGTTGTTTAGTGTACGGGACCTTAATATAATTTTTAATTATGCGCTATTTAATTGTTTTATGAGATAAATTATTATTTTCATGTAGATTCAACTGAACCTTTACCCTGCCAAAGATGTAAGCAATAAATAAAAGTAAATAAAATAGTAAATTGAGTTAAAAAAAATTACGAGATAAGTACAATTACTAGTTATTTCAACTTTGCTAATGATATAATAATTCTGACGAAATACCAGATCAAGGTTATATACAGTATCTTTGTCAAAAATGTGCTCAATATATTTATATTTTACTATTTAAATATTTTAGCTATTATTTCGTAAAATTCCTTTAAATTAAAAATTAATGTTTGCCCTCTGGCTGTTCCATTTTACCCAGCCTTTAGGGTAAAAAGGGACAGATGGCAAATTTTAGAAAAATAGTAAAATACACATTTTTAACTTATTATAATCGTCCAAAAATCGAAATTAAAAATTTTTACATTTCTTCACGTTTTGAAAGTTTCTGAACATTTTGGCATACCTTAGAAAAAATGGATGTGTGTGTATGTATGTATGGATACAATTTTTCGTCCACGTTTTCGGGCGCACGGATCAACCGATTTGAATAGTTCAAAAAACATTTGATTCCTATTGATAGAGGGATGTGCTGATTAGTTTTTGGCAAAGAATGCAGAAAATAGAAATCGAGTTTTTGAGAGATCGGAGGAGCATCGGATTTGAATGATCCAAAAAACATTCAATTTGTAATAACGGGGAGAAGTGGTGATTAGTTTTTGGCAAAGGCAGGTTTCGGAGATACAGAGCTAAATGTGCCAAAAATGGCAGTTTTTGAGAGAACTAAGCGTCCGATTTGAATGATTCAAAGAACTTTCTGCTTGTTTTAACAAAATAATTGTTTTTGAAAAAAAAGAATTTTTTTTTTCAAAATTGTTTTTTTTTTCGAAAATTTTCCTACCTATTGAATGATTTGAGATGTACAGAAAAAGTAATTTAAATTTAAACTTTGATATCGATGATGCTAAAATGGCAATGAATTGTCAACATTGATAATTAAAATGTCAATGTCAATAACTGCTAGGACAACATTTAATAAAGTCATTGTAGCCCTACTTCAGCTGTATGTGGTAATTGTTGGAATATATTGATATATTGAATACATATACTTAGGTATCATATATATATATATATATATATATATATATCATATGTATGTGATTAATATTTATTTTGTGCTACGACCGAGAAAAGACACATTTTTGTGAAAGCACATGATTTAGTTTTAAAGCTTTCAAAATATGATGTTTTATTATCAGATGTCCAACGAGTAATATTATTAATAGTGTTGTTAATGTAATTAATTATTATCTGTATATAAATAAAATAAAATTAACAGGCGTTCTAACAGATAAGTGAGAAACTGAAATGCTTCTAAAAAAATTGAATAGACTTTCTGTTTGACTCTTTTTCAATGAAAAAAAAAATACATAAATTATTTGAAAAACATAATTAATATATAAGCGATGAACCATTCTGACCAATATGTTCAAAATCAACAAATCATCAAATCATGGAAGTCAATTATAATTTTTTGGAAACATAATAATTTTTTTTCATTATCTTGATGGGTTCTTGTTAAAAAGCTTTTGTGCGCAATATGTGTGTATGAATGTATATATATATACATATATATATATATATATATGATATATTGCTTACGTTTCATGTGAAAACCAATAAAATGTTTTCATTGAACATATCCTAAAATTACTATTTAGCTCCAGTTTTGCAAATGGCAAAACCGAAATCAAACAAGAACAAATGTTTTCAAGAGACGCATATGTGATTTCTCAATTCTCTGTTTACTTGTGCTGATATCATACATATGGAAGCATACGAATACCAAGGGGATTATTTTAACACTTCTTTGAAATGGATTGCGATATCGTATTACTTTTGAGAAAATTTATTGTTGTAGTTATTCCTCGAGTTAAAAACTGCAGCATATATTTGCGATGCATCACATTGCAATATTGCAAAGGACCGAAAGTAAATCGTTAATCTATTAAAGTAAATCTAGAGCAATATGTGATTTGTATAAATTATTATTTAAAATTTATAATTAATTCGGATTGCTTGGCGAGGGTGATTCATAATATTATAGGGGCAATTTAAAACAGAAAATTGTCTTTAGTCTATGCATTTTATTTTACATTATTATAGGCTCATAGATGTTTTTATGCAGTTCATAATTCATCAAATAGAAGAATAATTTGTATTATAAAATATGAAACTATTAATTATATAACTTACTCATACATTCACCAAAGACTATGACATATATGAATAATTTAATTAAAATAATAGTACTCCTAAAACAATTAATTTAAGGTGATTTTTATTTTACTTAAAACACTTAATGACAATTATAATAAAAAAATAAGAGAACGGACAAACAATTATCATATTATAGTTCAGATAATGTTTTAAATAGATGACAAAACGAATATTTAATAAATATTTTAATTACTAAAAACTAACACGATCTTTATACTTATCTAATCATTCTTAACCGATATCACTCGGAAAGTTTTTGAACGATTTTGTGAACGCGTGGAAAAATATTTTTTTTCTTAACATTTATGAAATACGATGCGATACAATCAAATTTTACAAATACTATGTAAAAAAAAACTAATCAGTCTTACGCCTTAATAGATTATAAATTAAAATATTTCTTGAAAAATGTTGATTTAATTTTGTAAATATCGATATTGTTTTGTGTTATTAATGTTTTAGATCATTTATTATGCTTAGCTTTTTGTAATTATATTAGGAATTTTGTAGAAATATTTTATCTCTATATAGTGAGTAGTGCTGAATTTATAATCAAATTTAACGCTGAACTTTTCTTTCGTTAGTTAAGAAATTTAGTAATTCAAAGAAATATTTAAAAAATCAATTACACCAAATATTTGGAATTCTAAGAAATATTATTATTTTACAATTTTTCAGGGTCTAAAACCTATTGCAATAGATTATAGTGGTTAATGCGTGATTACAGTCTAAACATTTTAATTGATTAAATTTTTTATCAATATTTTATTGTGATTTAATATCTGAGTCAAAAGGTCTGAAATTCGATATAAAGAATTCTAGCAAAATGTATATAATGTTAAAAGTATCTTTAATATTATGTTCAAATTGCACAATTGCAAATGTTGGATGTAGCGCCGACAGAAAATAAATTGTGTAGTACATAAGTATATAATAATTAAATGATTTTGTTAAATAAGAATTTGTTTAATATATCATTATATGTCTTTGAGTGAATGTTTCAATCTTTTTCAATATAAAAATATTACTATTAAAATAACTTTACATTTAAGCTTACGGACGTAGTAAATATAAAGTTGCTTTTTTTAGTCAAAATAAAAATTAATATTAATACGTATCTGTTTTTACTGCATATTTTACAATTTTAGTTTAGGCTACTTTAGATTACCTTTCCAAAGTAAACAAAAAATTCCCAACGACTAATGGCTCAAAATACACTGAACTTGGTCATTAGTGGATTTTTTTATGTTTGGGAATTGCGATATATACCTACTTAACCTTGATTTTGTAGAAATTCAAATAAAACTTAAAGATCTATTCTCTGCTTTACAGCTAATAAAATTAATTAATGTCTATTTTTAAGACTTTATTAGAATGAAGGAGCACGCAATAAAGCTGCACTTGGCACGTGTTATAATTAACTGTGAATGTGATAAATAATGTTTGCGCAAAAATCGCTGCAATTATAAATTTGTAAACATAATTTATATTATTATTGCTCATATATTGCATTGGATTATATATCTTTTATTTTAGTGTGTGTATGTATGTGCATACACAATTTTTTGTCGACGATTTTGAGAACACGGATCAACCGATTTCAATAAATCAAAAAGCATTCGATTCCTACTGATAAGGAAACGTGCTGATTAGTAGTTTTTAGCAATGGCAGGCCTAGCCGTTTCGAAAATAGTCCGGGGCGTCCCATTTGAATAATTCAGAAAATATTTTTCTTTTATTGACGAAGTGAACAGCGTTTTCGGAGGGCCCAATAAAAAAAGTAAAAAATGATATCAAAAATGATAGCGGTCAAAAATGATCATTAGACATATGCACATCATATTGTCAGATATTTTATAGAGATTATAAAAATAAGTACAAATTATGTGTATATTTATATGGGTTCCCTACCAATGACCCATATAAACATAAAGACTACGACGCGGCGCTTACGCACTTCGATATTTTGTCTCTAAAACAGCCAAGCAGCGCAATTGTATGAAAAAAGTTCCAACTTTTAAAAAATATTCAAAATATAAAAAAAAATGATTTTTTTTTTGAAAGTTCGAAATTCTAAAAAAAATATTCTCAAAGTTTTGTAAGAATTTTAAAGTTTTTTTTTTAAATATTAGTTCTCGGTATGGGAAGTTCCGGCAATTTGCCTGAAACCACTACTTCAGTTTTAGACTTTTGTTGCTAAAAGTTTATATAATAATTTCTTACTATTCATCAAATCATTGGTGCCTCTAAATTTAATATTTTTCTTGAACTAAATGTGCTAAATATTAAAAAAAATTTGCATGCACTCTATATTATCATAACCAATGATGTAATTGATAGATGTTAATAATTTAATAAAAAATATTTTATTTTTTGAAACACATCTATTGTGAAATAAAATCAGTTAATTGTGTTCACAATTTAAAATTATTTAATCTTTCGTTTTATTGTAATTTTACGAATCATGTTAAGCTTATTGAAAAGTATCAAATGTTATAAGCTTTGATAGTAAAATATCAAAACCTCTTCAGACTTAACAATTATATTCTTATTTGTATACTTCATTTATCAGTGAACTCAACTTAAATAGTGAATACTTAATTGCCTTTTTTATGTGTTTATTGAGGAGTAAAATGCATACAAATCACTGTATACTGAAATGCGATATACCTATGTAAGAAATGATGAAAATTAGGCCATAAAAATGTGATCAGACTTGAAGAACTTTTTTGTCAGTATATTTAATGAATTACTACCATTTAATTTTGCAAATCTATTTGAACTTTATTATAAGAGAAATTATTTCTAAGAGAAGTCCTAAGCTCTAGAAGCAATAAATTTAAGTTCAACCTTATATTATACAACTTTAACGATGACATAAATCAAAATTATGTTGCTTGAACAAGATCAAGATTAAAATCGATTTTCATAATAATGTTGATGCATATATGATTTATACATGTCGTAACTGTCAATACAAAATTTATTCTATTAATATCGCAATTGCACAATTGCAGGAGCGCGATGCAATTCCTACTTACATTGTTTCATGTATGAATTTTATTAATTTTGACAACCGTACTTTGGATGATATAAAATCAGTGAGATTTAAACTTTTATTTTAAATTAATGTCATTTAGGTTAAAGGTTTTGCTTTGAATATTAAAAATTATTTCATTTTGTGTACTATTCTTCAATTAATGCGGAACCTACTTAAAGAGTAAAATTTTGAACTTTTTTGTTTATTTATTTATAATTGCTGTTCATTGATATTACAGTTGAAAACATTTGTATCGTGATAAAATGTTTAAATTGAGCTTTTATGCAATTTTTTTGCCATTCGAATAGCCGTTTCCTTAATTTGGTTCAATTTGCCGTTGTGAGTGATTGATTTATAAGGGCTAATCTATAATATAGTGTAATTGATGCAGAAATTTTCAAATTCCAAAATAAGTTTGAATAAATTCATTCAATTTATTTCTAAATTTATTATTGGCGAGAGTTGGGAAAGTCGGCCTTACAGCCACAAAGATCCGATGATCTTTGTGAAATGAAAGAAACTGATTGCAATCAGGAACGATATTCATTATAACTTGAATCCAAAGATCTATAGATCAAAAATATAGTTCTAATGGAAATAGCCCGTCCAGACATTACCGCAAAAGTTAAAAAGAATTGGACATGGAGTTGGACAAGTGGATCATTGGGTTGTTCTCTAATAGCCAACAGCAAAAATTATGATCACAATAAGTAATCCTCTATTACAAAATATCACTCTATTACAAAATATCAAAAGATAAAAGGTAAATAGTCGAAGACGAAAAAAGTGTTTGTGAGCGATTAAAATGGACAATACTAAATAATAGCAAAAACGCTGTTCGAACTTTAGATTTTTCGATGGTATAGCTCCCTCATATATTAAATTCACATTTTTTTTATAAATTTGAATTTAACTTTATATAATTTTATATGGTTACTTACCCAACTGCTCCATTGGCTAACAACTGAGTTTGCTTGTTGAGCGTTTCCTGAACGTTCTGCGGAGAATACAGTTTAATTGGTGAATTGAATTGCTTATTGACAAGCTTTGGATAGGTTGCCATCTTTTTGGTTTATTTGCCTTCTTGCTCCTTTATTGGTCGTTGAATCAATTACGGCTAGTTCTGGAAATTAAAAAAATATGAGGACATCACGGTACAAGTGAACCAAATTACATAAATCATTCTGCCTGAGATACTGATCACGGCCACTGCGGGTCGAAGGATCAGGTGCAAGGGCAACTTATATGCAACCAGATCATTTTAGACACTGGTAATAATGCTCGTCTATTTATTTGCGTATTTATCTAACGTAAGTGTTTCTTCTGACTGATATAAAGTTGTTAAATTATGAAATCAAATATTAAAATAAAACAATTATTTATTTCTAATTTTTTTAAATACATATTTACTGAGGCAAAAGTAAGGGACTTTTTCATGTAGCACAAGGTCTATCTATAATTGTCGAGGATAATTTGAAAATAAAATTGATTTTCCGAACTATCTAATATACTTCAACGTTCAACTTCAATAATTAATATTATTTCCAAATTTATATCTGAATGCAAGTTAGTTTTATTTATATTTTACACTATTTTATTTGGAGTTTACTATAGGGGGAAGTCCCCGAGTGCCGGACAGCAAAGTTTATTTATAAATAAATCAAAAAATATTTTACGAAATGTTTATTAAATCATGACTTATGTTAGATAACAAAGTTAGAAATCAGAATAAATTAATAAAAACGCGATCATTGTTAAAAAATAATTAATACTATCGATCAAACTTTGGTAACAAAAAATATGATTTTACAAAGCGGCACCTAGTACCGGACATTTTAAAATAACCAGCATTGAACACATTTGTAGTCATCTTCACACTCTGGAATGTCTGTACATGTGTATTTGACTAATATTCTTAGATATTGCAAAAAAAAATCACTAATTATCCACCCTTTTGGCTGGGCCACACCGATGCTCTCAGCTGGAGCATTCATCATAAAATTTTCATTCTTCGACAAGGAAATACGAAAAATGCGGGTATGTAGTGACCGTTAGCACTCATACAGAACAAAATTAAATAATTAGAATAAATTACGTCAATTCTCACAAGAAATATCAATATGTTTACTGACCGGCGCTAAGGGACGACTCAGTGTCCGGTGCTAAGGGACAACATTTTCGTTCATTTGGTGGTACCTACTAAAATTGTTTAAAATATCTAATAATATTTTACCATTTTACGGATAACAATCAAATACTGCTATTATCTTTGAATGCCACTCAAATATAATTACACTAGAATTACGTCCACTGAAATTTAGGTGACGCCGTAATTTTGCGCTTAAAACAACAATGAGTTGCTCCCGCCGTGGCCGAGTGCGTCACATGTGAGTCTTGGCACGTGATCCTGCACCTGTGTGCACCCCGCGCCCCTTTCACTTGTATTTCAAAATAAAAAGATTTATACTCGCTTAAATAATATGTGTTAAATAGAGTGTCCGGCGTTAGGTACCGTCCGGCGTTACGCGACTCCCCCCTATATCAAAGTGTAGGATAGCTACGTAATAATATTGAAAATTTCATTTTGGAATCGAACGATATCCTGCGACCAGCTACGAAATTTAGTATAACTTGTATATTTAGTATACTTTGGAAAACTAATTCATGATGATCAATTACATATTCACTGTAATTGATCATGGTTGAAAATCCACAACAAAAGTATTTTCTTTCGTTGATAGTTTTTTTTTTGGTTGTGAGAACTGTTGTTTATTTTAAGAGATTTTAATGTTTTTTTTTCTAAACATACGTAATTTAATTGTTTTATAAGATGTATTGTTAGTTTTAAGTTAGATTCAACAGTTTTTTTTTATATAACTTTTATAAAAGCTTACACGTGGATGGGGTAAAAAAACAACTGAACTTTTACCTTAAGGCGCAGGAGGTGTATACAATAAAAAATAGTAAATGAAAAAGTACTAGATCAAGTTTATTTACGGTGTAATTTTTATTAAAAATAAGGCCATAAAAGTTTTATTTCACATTGGATAAATAATTGAGTTATTATTTCTTAAAATTCTTTCAAAATTAAGAATAAGACATTAAAACTGTTTGCCCCCTGGCTGTCCTATTTTTAAAGGATCAGGTGACAAATTTTTGAAAAACAACAGATAAAACTCATTTCTACAATGATGAATTAGCTTGGAGCTTTACTGTATACAGTTAAATTGTTGTTTGTTTGATATGTGTTATTTGTTGTCATGTAATTAGTTTTGTTTTACAATATAATTGTAAAAATTCAATTGGATCTTTGTTCCTTGCCATTTATATATATAATTTATATATGAATGCAGTGCTGGATTTACAGTAGGGGCAATCGGGGCTACTGCCCAGGGCGGCAAATTTTGGGGGGCGGCAAAATTTGGATAGTGAGAAAAAAATTCTATACAATATAATCAACGTTTTTTAACAACGTTTTTTATTTCAAGAAATATAATGAACAAAACATAATACGATTGCAATGCAAAATTTGGGTTGAAATAAACGATAACTAAAGTTTATTATTTTGCCTTGCCTCCCTCTCCGAACGTAAATTATCAAATTGGTTAATAAGTTATTATCAAATTTGGCAATTTGGCTAATATAAAAATCCGTAAACAAGCTGAAAGTTTAAGAAAAATATGTTCTTCAGTTCTCGAGCCCTCTTAAAATGACGTATTTGTGCACTTCCAAGCTTATAGCGTCGAAAAAAATATTTAAACTAGTGACTCATGGCATTGTGCCTTAAGACAAATTACTGAAACATCCCGTACTGAAAATTACATTTTATAAAGAGCTTTAAATTTTGTTGAAAAATGAAAAAAAGACTTCTAAAACACATTTTTTGTATTTTGAAATTTTTCGAAAATTATAAACTTTTTGCAAAGCAATCGCGCTGCGTAGATGTTTCAGAGAAGAAATATCGAAACTAAATTATCATTTTTCGTAATTGCCTGTACCAAAAGCTAATCAGCACGTCTCCCCATCAATACAAATCTAATATTTTTTAATCATTCAAGTCGATTTTGAGAACACGGATCAACCGATTTATGATTCAATTCCCATTGATAAGGAGTCGTGCTGATTAGTTATTGGTCAAGGCAGGTCCAACAGTTTTGAAGATACGGGCCAAAATGCCAAAAATGATTATTCAGTTTTTAAGAAAAAAGCGTCCAATAACATTAAAAAAAATTATAGAATAAATAACTGCTTAAATTTGTGGGGGCAGGTTTAGCGGTTTCGATGATCCAATAAAAAAATTTGAAAAAGAAACATTTGGCGGACAAAAGTGATCATATGCACATTAAATTATCAGATATTTTAAAGATGTTATAATAATAAGTATAAATTTTGTTTTCATTTAAATAAGTTCTGTAACATTGTTAGACTGCGACGCGGCGCTTACGCGCTTCTATATTTTGTCCCTCGTAGCTAAAGCAGCGCGATTACTTTAAAAAAAGTTCGAAAGTTCGTAAAATTTCAGGGATGGGGCGGCATTTTTTGTCAGTGCCCCGGGGCGCCAAATTTCTAAATCCGGCCCTGTATGAATGTATAACATACAATATTATTGTATGTAACCAACTCTTCGACTACTATAATCAATTGCCAACAGTTTGTTTCGCGGGAGTTGATCTGCCAAATGTGTGTCTATGAATTGCACTCTTTCTCCGATATCAACGGTAATTTGGCACTTAGTTGAAGTAATGTGTCTGCATACAATATCAATTTGCGATGTTTTCAAATGTAAACCAATTAAAATTCTAATAGATGCACTCAATGACGCATAACGTGATAAATCAATTTTGTATTTCCCGGACATCTTGCACCACAATTCTGTTTAAACTTTATGTAAGCTTATCGGAAATTTCATCATGTAGATAATTTTTTTATAATTAGTAATTTCAAGCAAATTATAAAAAATACTTCAAAAGAGTATTTGAATGTGTATATTTTATTAGTAGTTTCTAAAATATTTATTTGATATATTAATTAATTGTGCACCTGTGTGCATATGATTTTTATGTAAAAGCTCGTCTATTGTCTTTATGTAAAAGCTTGTCTATAGTTTGTTTGATCAAAATAGACTACGTTTAGCTTGACCCCTTTACATTATCAAAGGTCATTATATTAGTATTTTTGTCATTTCTTGGATCCTTGTATAAGCTAGCTATTTTGATATGAAGTTATTTTGCGAGTGGATGAATAAAAATAGAACAAATGTATATCACTTTTAGACATTAATTGTTTTCGCACGTTTCGTTTATTCTAGGCCACACTAATAATGAATTTGTACTTACACAGATATATATATATATATATATATATATATATATATATATGTTATGTTATATGTATACATGTATATATATATATATATATATATATATATATTTACCTGACCACCAGCTATCCAACAAATTACCTTTTCACCATTTTACTTGTCTACCAATTCACCTGTCTATCAATTTACCTGTCTACCAATTCACCTATCGACCTGTTTATCAATACACTATTTTACCTGTCAACCAATTCACCTGTTTCCCAATTTACCTGTCATCCCTTTCTACATGTCTACCAATTAACCTGTCAACCTCTTTATTTGTCTACATATTAATCTATCTAACAGTTCTCCTCTCTACCATTTTACATATCCTTCAATTTACCTGTCCACCAGTTTACCTTTATAAAGTCGCTAATTAACCATATTTATTATAAAAACTTAGAGCTCAAATTGATTCTACGTTTTAGTTAGAAAACGTTTGTATATGAAAAAGAAAAGGGCTGTTTTTAGGGGTTTTCCGGCAATTATTCAATTTTTTTGATTGCCGTAAGAACCATACTTGGACTTCAACGAATATTTAAAAAAAAGAATTGGCCAAATTGGTCCAGGCGTGGTTGAGTTATGCGCTTACCAACACAATTTGCGATTTATTTTTATATATAAGATATATATTATAAACAACAAAAATGTTTTTGTATGTACGAATATAAGTATGATATGACATATAAATTATTGAAAACTTGAATGAAATATAGAAAATTATTCGGTGATTATTAAGAGAAAGTCTAAAAATTGCTTAATAAATTAAAAGTTTATGTACTTTGTCCATTTAGATTCCTCCTTACTATCATAAGTATATATTATATTACTGCAATATAATTTCCGAATCGACACTCATTGGTCAGATATGTAAATATGTACATGCAAATATATTTAAATAATAGTTGTTGCAAAATTTTCTGCAATTTTTCTGTTTTGCTTATTTATGTTTGTTATGTTATTTATGTGAGTTGTCTTTTAAATCGAAGTGAGAAATATTAATATATTTGTGTATAATTTTTTTTGGTATTTGAACTAAACTACCTAAAATACTAGAGAATAATTTACTATTAAAATATAATTTGGGCTCAAATACTATCTTGTGTTAAAAAATGTTTTATTATAATTTCATTATTTTGAAAAGACTATTCACGGACAGGTTTAATCACATAAATCATTACCTTATGCATTTTTTAACTTCCCGTAGGTTAAATTATGGTAATAGTCAATAAATCGAAAATGAAAATTTTGGCATATCTTCACGTTTCAAGGTTTCAGCATGTCTTGGAAAAAATCAATGTGTGTGTGTTTTGTGTGGATACAATTTTTCATTCACGATTTCGGGCGCACGGATCAACCGATTTGAAATATTCAAAACTTTGATTACTACTGATGAAGAGAAGTGGTGATTAGTTTTTTGGTAAAGATAGGTTCAGCCGTTTTGGAGATAAGGCAGCTAAATGTGCAAAAATGGTAGTTTTTGAGTGAACGGAGCATCCGATTTGAATGATTCAAAAACCAGCGAACCCCCGTTCATTAAGTTCTGTTCATTTACATGTCTTGTAAACTTATATAAACGTCATCGTTCAATTTATAAGATCTTACATTTTGTCTATATAATACGAACAATGAACGGTTCAGTGCCTATAATAAAATATTTGTAAACATTTAATTTAATTCTTTGAATATTTCAATTCGGTACGAGAAGTTCCAGCAAATTTTCTTAAGACACGATGCCATATACCACTAATTACGAACTTGGTTTATATTATAGCTATTATCTCTACATAAATATAGTTTCAATAATTTAATAATTTGAATTTATTAATCAGTTGATTTGAAAAAGTTGATTTTATGAATAGGACAATTGACAAGGATTAATCAATATATACATAAAAAATAAGAGATTTACAAACGTTGTATATTTTAGTAAAACTAATCGCGAAAATACTGTAATTTGGCGAAAATTGAAAATTATTACCTGAATAATTGTTTACATTTAAATTGTCAACAATTTATCAAGCCAAAATAACAGTTAATATATATTGAAAGTATTTAGGTCAGTATTTATTGTGTACAATTCGTTCTGAATAATTTAAACTCTGAACATTTTGAACAGAACACTCAAGTGAATATAAATTGTTCCACGTTGAAAGAGTGTTCAAGATTTGGTGCATCTGGTTCCTATCAGACACCTGAATTAGAGTGAAGCTTACCTTACCTAACCCATGTCGGATCTCGTAAGGCCCAATTTATAGCAATACTTGTTTAAATATAGAAAGAGTACAAAGTATTTGAATATATGTATTATACGCCATGGTAAGGAAGAATAATTCATGCAATTCAACTATTTTATAATATGATAAAATATTCATGTTTGTGTGTATATTTCTTAAGATTTTGACTGATTCACAGTTAAACAATTCAACAGTTCTGAATTTTCAAGATGAATTTTCTTCCCATCAAGTCTTATAAAATACTAGTTATGGTAGATTATTATTTTTGTTTTTATAACATTCATAATTTCATAACAATATTAGAAATAAACACAAAGTGCAAATTTGTAATATTCACATGAAATTTCTTGTGTTTTAAAAATTTCACAAAATCATTTCCAAATTTGGGGAGCTGGTTATAACAGTTTTTATTTTAAATAATATATCTTAAGATCCACTAATTTTATTTCTACGAAATGAAGATGCATAGTTGCTGTAACTATTCCTCTACCGAATCAAGTAAAAATTATTTGACAACTGTTAAATGTTTCACATTTAATCAATTTCTAGACAATGTGCGGTGTTATAACTTGCCCTGTGTTTGGGGCTAGTGTTCCAATATTATGGAGAACGGTTTTACATGTCTAATGGAGGCAAAACTATTTTAATGTTGTTTAAGATTCTATTGAGAAACGCTTGTTACTAGTTTTTCCTGTTACAAATATCCCTTAGCTACCCCATGTGGAATTTTTGGAAATGATGACAAATACAAGTAGTCATATGTATCTCTAAGTCTCTATTTTGATCATTAATCTTCTTTTCTGCTGGAGCTAAAAAGTACTGTGTTTTTTTTTATATTTAGTGCTTTTTACTGATATAATTTGGAATATAGTTTTCCTATATTAATTTGGTATTACTTATATAAATGTTGCATTCAACGATGCGTTAATTTTATCATATTTTGTCTTAAGAAGTTATTTATGCAATCGAAATATCTGTATGCTACATGCAGACTACAAATTTGTGAATGTGAGAGTAGGCAACTATTTCGGTCCGCAAAATGTATAGCATTCCGCAATGTTGGATTCGTCTTACTAATATTAGATGCCACAGAAAAACATATAGGTAACTTTAAAACAAGCGAAATTCATAAGAAAACACTCAAGGTGTAGAAACGGCTTTGGAAAATCCACAAAATACTTCAATTAGGAACTAGTAACTGATTCTGTATTGCTTTTGGAGGAACATATTTTTTTGTACTCTATTGCATTACTTTGCAATTTTGTCACTGATTACGTTTTTTTCACTCTAATTGTACTTGATCGAAAATGTTATTAGTGAATGATTATGATTATTTATTAATTGAATTTATTCATGAAAATTTATAATAATGAATTTTTTAGATTAGAAAGGATCTTTGCTTGTGTAATTTTTCCTAAAATATACTCAAGTCAGACTTGTTATTTTATCAGTTTGTCTGATAGTCATATAAAAAGTAATTCCTAGTTCAATGAAGTACTCACACCGCAGTGTCCGAATTGGGCTTATTTTCAATTGAAAACATATTTCTTATCTATATTTTTAAGTGAAAATGGACAACGCTGCTGCCCGATGTCAGGTTGTTTAGATCGAGCTTGACTATTACACCATAGAGTACCCAAATGGAGTATGATTAGATTTTTTGTAATTATGTACTTTTATCACTTATATGTATTCTTCCAACTTTTTTTATTTCCAACTCCCCTAAGCATTTCGTCAAGTTAAAATCATCTTCCAAAAATCGAAAATTATTTTATTGCATATCTTTAAGTTTCAGAGGTTTCTGAACATTTTGGCATACCTTACAATAAATGGATGTATGTGTATGTGTATGGAAGAGAGTATGTGTTTTGCGTGAATACAATTTTTTTCTTGAATTTTATACTAACATGTCTTATGTTATTTTGCTATGAACTTTTCAATTTATCTCAATACTTTTTTAAATGTAATAAAAATGAAGTGATACAACTTATTTGTAAAATTGTAATTAGTCAACGTTATTTTTTCAAAACTTTTAAGGAAAAAAATAATAAAGAGAATATGAATATAGATGACTTCGTACTTTTAATCAGATTTGATAGAAGTAAAAGACCTTAGTAAACAAGCTCATCAGGGCCATAAATATAAAAATATAAAAATGTTTCGTCCAAAAATATGTTATCGAGGTAAAGCATCTAAATGCCAAATTCACTGTTTACATCACAAATATGTTATTTGAGTATTTCGTACTTCGATATTAAAACTAAGGTCATTGAATTTTCCTACGATTTATTTTTTACTATTTTAGCGTTTTAAGCTTCTATAGCTTTCACTAAAGAAAATCATGTGATGTTTTTATACTCAATAAAGCAAAATTTTTATAAGTTTTGCACACATAAGCAAAATAAATCAAAAATAGAATTGCTAGTCAGACCTTAACTGTCAATGTTTTCGTTGACATTCAAAGATAGTCAATTCAGTAGATACAAATAAATCTATTGTTCACTCAAAGTGTCAAAGTACATTTGGACTCGTACTCTATTATTTAAAATAACGTATTAGAATTGACAGAAATCCAAATATAAAAATGACTAATATATATTGCGGCCAGAACTAAAATAAAATGTATTTTCAATCGTCAAAGCAGCATGACGAATGATATTTCACCGCTAGATTGAAAAAAGTTTTATGAGTCAAATTAAGGTGTAAATTATTGAAATTTGCCAAAATAGAAACATTTCATTTTATGAGTAAAATAAAGGTGTAAATAAAATTAATTAAGATGTAAAATAAATTTTGCGAAAATAAAAACATTTCATTTTATGAGTAAAATTAAGGTGTAAATAAAATAAATTAAGGTGTAATTAAAATTAAATTAATAAAAACATTTGAGTTTTATGAGTAAAATTAAGGTGTAAATGATTGAAATTTGCCAAAATAGTAACATTTCATTTTGAATTAGTTCTGGTTTTTATAATTCCTATGTATCAGTTAATTTTATATTTATTTTTCAATAATAAATATTTCATTGAGATAAGAAATGGGATTTACAATTTCACTGGAGTTTGCACCTATATTATGATTCTGTATTATCTTTATTTTTTTTATTATTTGATTCTTGGCTATTTATTTTTAGGCTCATTGACACATAGTCTTGAGCTTTGCACTATTCTCTATGGCGCATTTTGATATATATTTTGCATATATGACTTGTAACTTTGTAAAATAGATTTTAACAATTTTATACGATTTTGTTTCAAATTACAGAGAATGTATTTTCATTTCTTTGCAGGTAGAATGTGTTGTGAGTCAATCAATGGAGGACCGCTTGTACTTAATCGTCATAAACTTATATACTGGAATATCCTAAATATTGAAAGCAGACCTATTTTCAGAAGGTATGTGTTTATTTTTTAAATTATTTAAGTAAAAGATATGTCCTGTGTTTGCGTGTGTTATTATTTGTATTTTGCAGAATTGAATAAGGCAATGATTTAACAACTTACATTGTCTGAACGTCTATCAAGTTTTTCGTTCTTGGACAACTAATTTGTTTAATTACCTGATTATATATATATATATATATATATATATATATATATATATATATATAGGGCAAGTATAACCATGCGATATTTTATTAAAAAAATTGCATTCATTGGTGTAATAGCTGTTGAAAAATATCTACAATATAAATATAAATAATGAGTTTACAGTTTATAATAAAATTTGTTTATAAATATTTTTTTGAATCATTGTAAAATACTACAAAAATTTTATGAAAAAATAAATTGTGTTAAAATATTATGAGATATGAATGGTTACACTTGCACCAAAATGATATGATTTTTAAATTTTAATTAGAAACAATTTTATAATAAATTGCACGGAAAACATATTTTTTATTGAAAACAAAATGACATGATTTGCAGTGCAATCTGTTATAAAATTGTCTCCCTTGATATAATTCTAATTAATTTTGAAAAACAAAGTGTTACCTGTAAAAGTGTCCGGTGGTTGATCTGATGTCCACGATTTAATCTCACGGTCCACTCACACAGTCTTTAACTAATTCTCTGTCAAAATGCGATCTGCTAGAGCGCTAGGCGGGCCACCTCTCGCACATTGCCAAACACGCACACGATCGTCGGCTACGTGTACGTGTAACCGAAATATATATTCTCTAAACAGTATCGTAATCAGGAGAAAAATATCCTTTTTCAAAAAAAATATATACAAATTTACAATCACAATATAGCAGCAGGGCTCTCCCGTAGGTAAGCGGTTAAGAGTGACGGGACTTGATTCAGAGGTCCCGGGTAAGTAAAACTAGCCCTTAATCTAGCATTGCTGCAATATCCCAATTAGAACGATGACCATTTCAATATAAAAATTAAAATAATATCAGTAGATTGCTTTCTAACAAAAGTATCGTCTTAGTAATAAGCAGTGCTCAGTACAGCTTATAGCTTATATTAGTTCTGATTGCTGTAAAAACTGCGTGTTAGCAATTTGATTAAAAAAATTCTATTGATGATTTTACGAAATAATAGCTACATCATTTAACCAATGCAAAATATAAATTTCATGGGTAGATTTTTTACAGAGATAACACTGTATAGGACTTTAATCTGGTATTTTACCAGTAATATTCATGAGCAGACTCCGATTAACCATTTATTTAATTTATCTCTTGTATAATTGCCATTTACCTTAATTTACTTTTTATTTACTATTTTTCATAGTTTACATTCTTGCCATGGTAAAGGTTAAGTTGGTCATTTTTACCTCACCCACCAGTAAGCTTTTCTAAAGATTATACGAAAAAAACTGTTGAATCTAACTTAAAATTAACAATACATTTGTATAGAATAAATAAATAACGTATACTTTAAAATTATATTAAGGCCTCGAAAACTAAGCAACAGAGTTTGCAAACATAAAAAACTAACAACAAGAGAAACTACTTTTGTGAGGGATTTTTAAACATTACCGTTTATTTCCCGATAGCAACGTCATAAGAACCACGGTGAAGGTGGGTTATACATTTTTTCTCTCTACTTTCAAATATTATTGGACTTTTTTATATTGTTTTATATTATTTTGTGTGGGTGGACCTTTTTACCTGCGAACTTTTTACCTACTGTTTATTGAAACTAAAAAAATGCTTTGTAATACAATACCCATTTTGTAATGCTCCACCGCAAAAATAAAATATACAAATTTTAACCATTACCAAAGATTCAGGGTAATTATAATAAAATATATTTACGATTCACATTTTAAACTTTAAACTTTAGTTGGAATTCGATCAATCATCTTGATCAATTACCATAACTTCTGCATAGTTACTAGATATAGAAAAGTTGTTTATATACGGGAGATACAGAAATATTCCCATAACACTCTCTTGAGGAATGCTAGCTTTCATTATTCTATTTATTGAATAATTATTTTGGTTCAGTAAAATTATACACATTGCATTCAGATATTCAGAAAATACTATCCCAAAAATGTATGGATGATCTATTATAAAGTTATCTGAAATGTATTTCTTCACGCATTGAATTTACTTCTACAAAATAATAAACATTAATATCAATATTCAACAGTTAATGGGTTGAAGAAAAAAGTTGAAGTAAATTTCCATGTTGACAAACAGAGCATTATTTTTATGAGCACATAAAATTACTCATTTTTATTTATTGCTTTTTAGTGGCAAATATGAATTTAAAAATCGTTTCATATTTCTACGATTTTAAAAAAAAACATACATTGTTGGGACTGTTGTATTAAAAGTTATTTAAGAAAGGCCTATGGCTATGGCTAAAGGACAAGTTTATGTTTTGGAACAAAATGCGATTTGCTAATTTTATATTTTCTCGTCTTTTCAATGCATTCTGAATAGTTTGATATCAAAATTGAAAAAAATATGTGTTTATATGAGTATGTGACTTAAAATTTAACATTTTTATCGGCGTTTTACCAAAATCGACTTCATCGATGTCTGCACTAAAATTACAGCCTTCTTTATGATCAGAAAATAAGTGCATAATTTTTCGTATAGGTTTTTGAAGAAAAAGATATAAAGAGTATTAAAAAAGAAAAAGATTTTTATTAAATGAGCAAGTACCCATACTTTTTGTATGCACATTGTATTATGAGTGAAATAACTAGTGGTCCATAGCATTGTGCCTTAAGGTAAATTGCTTGAACTTCCCGTAGCGCGCTTCTACGTCTCTAAAACTGCTACGCATTGCGACCGCGTTGAACAAAAAATTAAAAATTATTAAAAATTTCGAAATGTAAAAAAATGAAATTCTTCAAAAAGTCAATTTTTTTCAAAAATGACAAAATTCTAAAAAATCTATTTTCATCAGTTTCCAAATTTTTTAAAACTTTCAAATGTTCTAATTACGGTACGGGAAGTTCCAGCAATTTGCCTTTATGCACGATGCCATGCACTACCAATATACACCAAGTTATATTGTTTTTATATATGCATATTATTTAGTTCAGTTTTACATTTCGCTCCTGTAAATTTTAGCACAAGGATCAGTTTATACGTCAGTTACCAACGCATGTTCGAGCGACTACAACACTTACGAAGATGCTCATTGTGCCCTTCCCACGCAATCACATATTTCTAATTGTAAACCACGAAAACTATATTTGTGAATTGACTTATTTTCAATTTCTTTATAATTTATTTAAAGGTTTCATGGTGAATCCGATATATGGGTTAAGTACAGATTTAGCACTTATTAAATAGAGACGTTGGTTATTTCATGCTTTTTTAAAATTTATTGAATGATTTGAATAATTCAAAAAACATTCATGCTTGTGAAAAAATTATTAGTTTTTGAAAAAGGCATTTTTAACTTCCCGTAGGGTAAGTTATTGTAATGGGCCGAAAATCGAAATTGAAAAATTTTACATTTCTCGATGATCCCAAAAACATTCAATTCGTAATGACGGGGAGAAGGGGTGATTGGCAAAGCCAAGTCCAGCGGTTTCGGAGATACAGAGCTAAATGTGCAACAAATGGTAGTTTTTGAGAGAAATAAGCGTCCGATTTGAATGATTCCAAAAACTTTCTGCTGGTTTTCACAAAATAATTGAAAATTTTTGCTTCAAATTTTTTTTTCCAGAAATGTTTTTTTGTATATCGAAAATAATTCAGATTTTTATTTTAATTATGTTCTAATATACTTTAAACAAATAATTTCAACTTTCCAATTTAGTTTATATTCTATTTTAAAACATTTAATATTCCTCGATCATTTCGTTACGGTACGGGAAATTCCTGCAATTTGCCTTAAGGCACGATGCCATACACCCCACTAGTTTATTTTAATTTTTTATTCCTATTTTTTTGAATATCGAAAATGATTCGAGTAATAATTTTAATTTTAGGTAACTAAATTATAAAATTGTAATCTTGTGTTAAAAATTCCAAAAAATACCCAGACTAAGCAAAGTCTAAGTGACAACCCGGTACAAATATTTTCGCAAGTGCGTTTAGAATGTGACGACACTGGAGCACTTTTTAAATTTTGAAAATTTGACCACAAGATAGTTCTCAGTGTATTATGAATGAAGGTAAAATATAATTTAACACATAAATAACACATTTTGTAAAATTTATTATTTTTAATTTTAATTTAATTTATTTTTAACTATTTGAAATTCGCAGTGATTATTGCTAATTTAGAGGTCAATAAAACGTCAGCAAAAATTAAAATTTAGCTAAGTCTACCGCAAATAATGTTTAAAAATGAAATTTATTCGCTTGATCGCTTGAAATATTTCTTCGTTTTCTCCACGGGCAAATTGTTTATTGCTCATTTATTTGAGATAACCTATCACAATGTACTAGATATTTTCTTGGTAATATAATATAATGACAGATATTTATTGTCAGAATTAAGAATTTTCGTACCAAAATAGATGTTCTGAATTTGTTGTATTTAAATTATTTTAAATACAAATACAATATAATTTGAAATAAAGTTGATCAACAAGATCCTAGATCTTTCAAATAATTCTTAAATTATATTAACTTAGTCAATCTAAGTTAATATCCTAGATCTTTCAAAGATCCTAGATCTTTCAAATAATTATTAAATTATATTAACTTAGTCAATCTAAGTTACTAAGATACCAATGGAATATTTAACTAATATTTACATCAACTTAATCAGTTAATATATTTCTTACACCTTTTTTCTAATAACCATTGTTTTCCTAAACTGAGAACGATCCAAATTTAAAATATATAAAGCACACATCAATGAATATGCATTATAAATGATTTTCTTGACTGTATTGAATACTATTCTATTCGTAATCTACTATCTATTTATGATAAATATTTTCCAAATATATTATTTGAACAGCTATTGGTGAATAAATGACAAATAGGCGCAATACGTTTATGCAATAATAATTAATGAATAAAATCGATAATAAAGTGTATTAGTAAAGTGAACTTTTTTCTGGTAAAAGTACAAATAAAATTATTGTTTGTACAAACATTTCAATGTGCGACATGTTTTTTTAATGAAATTGATATATTAATTCTATAAATTAGAAAATTTTAATTTAATTCTTTGAATGAATGTGATGTGCTTAATGTAAAAAATGATGTATATATGCAAATTAAATGCGTCAACAAATTTAATTGTACTAAGATAGGCCAAACCTATTTATGAATAATTAAATATATAATGAAAATCTGAAGCATTAATGTAAAACGAATTTTATTTTTTATTTTATTTTTATATTTACACAACACAATTATACAATTATAGATATTAATGGTACATAACTTAAATAAATTATTATGTATTAATTTAAATTATTAATACATGAATTAATCTCTCGTTTATTAATTAATCTCGTTTCCAGTCAATCAGAATTATGATTGGTTGAAACACCTTTGAAATAGTATATAAATAGTACGTTCATAGATTTATCAGAATAGTGATAAACTAATCGTGCTTTATGCTGTTTTCTTAGTGCTCTTAAAGGTTTGAAGAGTTTAGATATTTTAATTATAATGTGAACGAAAATACACTTGCTAATAGACTTGATCAAAGTTTAATAGTTAAATTATGAGCTTTAAATGAGAAGCTTATCAAATATAATAATTGGGAACGTGTGAATTTTCGTTTTGCAATATATATTGATATGCTTGATATGCCATCATAGTAGAGGCGCTGATGATGAAAAATGTGTTTCGGGAGTTGATGAGACGAGTACATGGTTGAATGAAAAATAAATTGCTATATAATCTGCGTATGAGTAATATACGTTGTATTAACGGGCACATTATATTTTAGGCATTATTCTCTAACAACTTTCAACTCTCTTTTCTTCGATACTTTTGAAATATATAATACTTTTTATAAAATTATTATTATTAATGTATTGAAACTATTTATATTATTTTATCAATGATATTTCGTTTAATTATATTACTAAAAGTATATTCTCTTCGCTTTTAATTTTCTTTGGTATGATATTTTCTTATCAGAACGAACAAATATTGTAAATGTTCTTTAAACTTTTATGAGCACGCAAAAGAACATCAATGTTTTTATCATAAAGAGGTTTTCTACCTTGCCAATATTTAGTTAAATTTAATTTATACTAATACTACTACGAAGCAATCAGCTGGTGAAATCTATTTAATTCTTTCATAATGCTGTTAATCTATTTACAATCGGAGTATAAAAAATTAAATTGTTTTACAACTGTTATGATTATTAACATTCCGTGGGGTAACTTATTGTAATCGCAAAAAATCGAAAAAGACATTTTTTTTATATATGTTCGTTACAAAGTCTTATGAACATTTTGGCATACCTTAGAAAAATTGGTTAGATGTGTGTGTGAGTGTGTGTATGTATGTGCGGATACAATTTTTCGTCGGCGATTTAGAGAACACCGATCAGCCGATTTGAATGATTCAAAAACATTCGATTCATATTGATGTGGAGACGTGCTGATTAATAGATATGGATTGATGTGTGTGTGAGTGTATATGTATGTGCGGATACAATTTTTTGTTGGCGATTTATAGAACACCGATCAACCGATTTGAATGATTTAAAAATATTCGATTCATATTGATGACGAGACGTGCTGATTAATTTTTAGTCAAGGCAAGTCCAGCGGTTTCGGATATCCAATAAAAAAAAAAGTAAAAAAACGTCATTTTGCGATCAAATATGATCATTAGACATAAGCGCATCAAATTATCACATATTTTATAGACCTATCAGTTTAATTAATATTTATAATTAATATTCTAAGTACAATTTTAATTTATTTTTTATGGGTTCCGTACCAATATTTATAATGTTTTACCATTAGAATTCGACGCGGCGCTCACGCGCTTCGATATTTCGTCTTTTCGACAGACAGACTGCTTTCAATAAAAAATTCAAAATTTACAAACAATTAAAAAAAAACTTTAAATCAAGTTGACAATTTTTACAAACATTTCAAAATTCTCAAAAAAAATTTTTTTTTTCAAAATTGTCAAAAAATTTTAAAGCTTCTAAAAATTTTAAATTGCGATACGGTAAGCTACAGCTATTTGCCTTGAAGCAGGATACTATTCACCACTAGTTACATTGAATCGTAATTATTTATTACGGTAATAAAATTATATATTGAAAGAGCGGCTCGTCCGTAGGTAAGCGGTTAAGAACGACGGGACCTGAATCAGAGGTTCCGGGTTCGATACCCACTTCGAGCAGCCTGTTGTCAGGCAGCAGTGACAACGATTTTCACTTGGAAATATAGATAGCAATATGTTTCCAAGTGAAAATAGCCCTCACCCGGCATTGCTGCACCAATAAAAAGTCAGCCCTATTAGATTAATTCTAATAACAAAAATCATCAAATATGGATGGATTAACCATTGGGTTACCATCTAAAAAATACGAAGTAAGGAGAAGTTTCACCCCAACAGCTCATAGAACGTAAGGTTCTGATTGCTGTTAAAAATAAAAAAAAAATAAAAAAAAAATTAAAAAAATAAATATATATTGAAAGAGCAATAATACTTGAAAAATAAATAATACTGAATGATACACAGATATTAGTAATATTGCATAACATCGATACTTGATATAATAAATATAGTTATTAAATGACGAATGTGCGCATAGTCTACGAATCTGTTTCAGAACCACAATGCCATATATCAAGCAATATTCGAATTGATCCACATGTCGATGTGTTGATTTATTCGCTCAATAGATCTTCATTCTGAATCATAATCGATAAGTGGCCCGAGCACGCCGCGCCGTAGCGTCACACACCGCGTGGCCTGGGTCTCAACGCCGGGAGCGAGCTCTTTCGTTAGCGAAACCGCGATTTCGAAGTATAACAAACGCGACTATATCGCGCGACCTGTCAGTTGTTAAAGTGATCTTGAATAGTGATGACATCCGTGACCATTGATGAGAGCCAGGTAAAAGAACTCTTTACTTGACAGTTAACAATTAAAATATAAATCTATTAGTGCCACGAGGGGGAGGGAACATTTAAATTAAAACACTTTTGGACTTCTATAAAAAAAAATTACGTGAAAAAAGTTTTCTTTTACTTTGACGTGCAATATCAAGTTCATCATGATAGTATTAACACATGTTTCTCGCAATGTTTTCCTGGAAAAGCGTGCTTTATGTCTACTTGTTGCGTTTCAACCACGTGATTCAATAGGATGCTAGATTCGTGTGTGATATGCGTGTGTGAGAGTGATATGATTTTTATTAAATTTATTTTGCGAACGAGGATTTTCTTGGCACGGTAAACTTTTTATTTAACTTACGAAATTCTTTACTTTTTTACGTAATGGTTACGATTTTCTGTACCGCGTGATCTTGAGGAAGTTTACAGTAAATAACAGAAATCTATATTTATAAATATATGTATATAAATATATATATATATATATATATATATATAGCTATATATATATATATATATATATATAAATATATAATGGTATATGATGATATATAATTGAATTTTTTCTGAGAATTAACTCAAGACATCATTTTTTGCACATTTTTTATTGATTTAATTAATTATCACATTGCGTTTCGGGTCTTCTTGTTTTCTATTATTGTTAGCTTATAATAACTGATATGGTGATTTACATATGTACATAACGTAGGAGAGACTGGGTACGATTGTGCCACTTTTTTATTGGCCATAATTTTATTAATTTACCACTTAGT
Source organism: Ctenocephalides felis (assembly GCF_003426905.1). Taxonomy (NCBI): domain Eukaryota; kingdom Metazoa; phylum Arthropoda; class Insecta; order Siphonaptera; family Pulicidae; genus Ctenocephalides; species Ctenocephalides felis. The sequence continues at coordinate 52,186,224 of NW_020538040.1, read as the reverse complement.
TAGGAGAAAAGTAAATTAAATAGTAATTTGAACATTTATCTACGTGGAAACACTGAAATTCTGCCCCTAAATACGATGGATTAGTCATAAAATCAAATTGTACAAGAGAAGGGTGAGTGTCACAACCGTCCCTTGGGGTGTACAAGCATAAAAATAGGTTAATAAACTGGGTATAAACACCAAAATGATTTAAAACTCTTTCTATTTTTGTTAATAACAATAATATGTATCACAATCAACATAAACATTTAAACAAAGTTTTTGAATAAAATATAACAATATATAACAAAGCATAACTTTTTAAATAAAATTAAGTAGAATTTTTTTTTGAAATATTTTTTTTCTTATATTGATTTTTTTCCTTTCTTTTTCGTATTTTGTCTTGGTTAAATTAGACCTTTTTATCTGTTTAATCTTAACCCGAAAAAGACAACAAATACATGTCACACTTTTGAAAACAAATCATCATTATGACTGAGCTAAATTATCTAATAATAAGCAAAAACTAATTGCTGGTAAATAAACTAAACAAACAAACTAGCTATCTGTATGCAATTAACAGTTATTATTAAAAGAATTTTATTAGCATAGTTTGCATTGTCAATTAAAATATATACATTTTTTAAGATAATTTGCGGGGTGTTAATGCATTTAAGAGATTATCTCCTATGAGATATCTCTTTTTTTATTTATTGACATTTTAATTAAAATAATTTGAACATTAAAATTTACTTTTGAAAACTATAAAGGTAACTTGTTTGATGCTTGATTTGATGAATTATACTTCATCTTTCTATCTTTGGACCCTATCTCAAAATCAGTATACTTTATCTGTTTTGGCGACTCTCACTACCGTTACTTGGCACAATCGTACCTAGTATCCCCTAATTGTATTTTTATGCCTAATATATAAGAAATAAAACATTTATTTGATGTGACATTAGACTTGTTATATGCGTTTGCCATATTGAACCAGGGTAATGGGGTACATTAATTTATGAAATTTTCTTTATGTAATGAAAATCAATGACATGATAATGTCGGGTATGTTTATATGTATGGTTTAAATTTGAAAATTTTACCGCGTATCATCAATAATTTTACAATCAATATATGTATTATTATATTGGTCTTAGCTTGTAATTCTTTTATTGTTCTCAAATATAATTTTTTAAAGCCGAACCATTCCAATTAAGGCTTATACAACACATATCATTAATTTACTGCTATATCTATGCTATGCCAAATTCTCGTCAGACATTTAAAGTTCCATAACCCATAAGTGATTTTAAATAGTTAATTGATTAAAAGTTGTCATAAATAAATGTCTGAAGTACTCAGAATTGCTACATATAGCTATCAGTAGAAGTGTCCTTCTCGATTTATCTATATAGACACTAGGTCTGATCTAGATTTTATATTATGCGAATTATGTTGTCAAAAAGTCAGTTATTATTGACGAATTATTTTTAGACATAAACACGAATATTGAAGGTGAATAATATTTTGATAATGAAGAATATAATTTGAAAGCATTATTATAAAAACCAACAAAATGTGCTCATATAATCGTTTGTTTAATATTGCAAATATACGTCAATCACGATTATAGGTAATTCAAATAAGCGAAAAAATAGTTAAAAATGAGGTAACCCTATTAAATGATAATTTGCATGTAATCTCTAAAACATCAATACTTTGATCAACAATTTTGTTTAATAATTATATAAAAATACATAATAGATAAAATAATTCAAATGAATGTGGTATATAGCTTATTATAACTAAACTTACCAAAAAAAACTTAAGAAAAATTATACAAGTGAACGTTCAGCATCTTATTTACTATATAGAGTGTAATCACTTTATTAATATTTTAAAGCTTTACTTTGAGCTTTGTTGAAGTTTAATATTTAAATCCACTCTGAAAGTAAAATAAGGCAACGTGTGTTGGAAATGAATTTTTTTTACATAGATAAATAATGCGTAATTGTTTATTATGGTTTATATATATATATATATATATATATATATATATATATAATAGAAATAAAGTATTTACTAGGATTATTTTGATATTTTGTTATTTACATTCAATATTTTTGTATATTTTACTTTTCTCATGATTTGTCTCAAAAATCATATTCACATTTATATTTATGCAACATCCAACATTTACTTAAAACTAAACAATAATATATTATCGATATTATATATTATATTTTTTATATTGTTTTTGTTTGTGGCTAAGTAGTAAGAGCTTTGGACCTGCAACCACAAGGTTCCAGATTCAGTTCTGGAATCATTTATCCATTTCCACTTGGAAATATAGATCAAAATATATTTTCAAGTAAAAATAGTCCCTCATTTAGAAGAAGAGCTTTTAAGTTTTGATTACTTTTCAAGATATATGAATACATTTTGTATACAAAATTGTATTTGATTTCTGTTTCTTTTTGTCATTTCACGCAATTATCAAAATTTTACCGAAATTTTTAGTAAATATAACCAAATTCATCAGTTACACAGCGCATTTACCTGTCCATTTCATCTTGTTTAATGCACGTTTAAAAATTTTGAAACAATAAAAATTTAAAGAATAGAATATAATTTATCGATATAATACAATCAATACGAATCGAATGTATTTTGAATTATTCAAATCCCTTTATCAGTGTTCCCGAAATTTTCGATTTTTTGCGATTACTATAACTTGACCTACGGGAAGTTAATAAAAATCCATGAAATAATTATAAAGCATGTATTTGCTATTTGTATAGGTATCTCATGTGTGTTATTATTTGCCAGTAGAATTTTACAACAAAATAATCGATAAACTCTTTACTTTGTTCTATTATAACGTTCAGTAATCATTTCATAATCTTCAATATTTGAAATATATACTAATTAAATGTTATAATCAATATACTATACTAATATTGGTTTAATCAATATACTATTATACCATAACATGTATGTGTCTTGTGTTTTTTATTTGTAGAAAAGTTTCGCACGCCGCGCTATCGAAATACAAAATACATTCCTACACTCGGTCGTTGTTTAAATCTTTTAATTAAAGACAATTATCTGCATTCCTCAACAAGGAACAAAAATATAAATATTTTAAAATTGTGTTTATCTTTCGTGTAAAGAACATTGTGTGAAATTCATTTTGATATTACACGGAAATCAATGGTGTCATTGTGTTCTTCGAATGTTTGGTTTCAGTTCAGAAAATATCAACTTACCGTCATTGTTACTTTGTATGGTACTTTAAGCACAAGTTTATAAAATTATTGTTTCAATCCAACTTTGTATCATTTGATGAACAATGGATTTGGAAAAGTAAACAATATTTCCATTTAAAATGTAATAAAACACAATAAACATGTCATTGAATAAAGTTCATTTGGATTTTATTCTCACGCATCAAATAATTTATTTCTGGAACAAGAAGTAAGGGAGGCTGGGTACGGTTGTGCCAGGGTATGGCAGTTACAGTCATCATAACAGCTAAACTATTCTGATTTTGATATAGGGTCTAGAGGGAGAAAGATGAAGTATGATTGTTTGAACAAGTTCTCATTATTGCTTTTCGTCAGTGCCTTAAATTAACATGATCTGTAGACCGCTTATAAAGAGTCAAAATTAAGTTTTCATGTTCGAATTGCTTTAATAATAACTGTCAATTGTATACAGATAGATCACTTTGTTTATTATTTGCTGTAAATTGAACATTAGTATTTGTTTACCAGCAATTAGTTTTTGCTTAGATAATTTAGTTCAGTCATATTATGGTTTGTTTTCAAAAGTGCGCGTTGGTTACGGTTGTGACAAATTTTGAGGGTATGTAACATGTTTTTCTTGTCCTTTTCGGGTGAAAATTAAACAGATAAAAGAAAATCTAACTCACTTAAGACAAAATACGAGAGAGAAAGAAAAAGGAAAATTCAAAACAAGAAAAAAAAAGATTTCACAAAAAATTCGTGTTAACTTTGTTTAAAAAATTATGTTGTGTAGTAAATTGTTATGTTATATTTATAAGCTTTGTTTAAATGTTTATATTGCTGTGTTATATATTATTGTTATTAACGACAACAAGAAAATACCTATTATATTTTTAACCGATTTTTATACCTCCAGGGACGGTTGTGACACTCGCCCTTTTCTTGTATAATTTGATTTTATAACTCCATCGTATTATGGACAGTATTTCAGTATTTGCCTAGACAAGTGTTCAAATTACCATTAAATTTACTTCTCTCCCAGCTAACTGATAATTCAAAAAATTATAACTGATCAAAAAAAAGTGGCATAACCACACCCAGTTTCCCTATTATAATATAAATTTAAAAACAGTTGATAATTAAAAGTGCAACTAAAATATTTCCAATGTAACACATATGCTTTCAAATGAGCTTTATCTTTGTAAGATCCGATTACAAAGTAAGAAACAATGGTTTGTTCATGGGCAAATCAAATTTCAATTGATAAAATAAATGCCTAATATGATTGATATGCTTTAATCAAAAAATCATTGATAATATGATAAAAAATCTTATTAAGGTTAGAAATGACAGTATATATTACAACTGATTGTGCGCAGAGCATTATTTACTTCACCACATTTTCATAATATTGCTTATAATGGGTATATAACGTACATATCATAAAACAAGTAAACTTTATGCAAATTCTTGGAAATACATCCAATATATTACTATTTCTTCATACTCATATTTGAGCTATCATTCAGCTTCGTATAAATATAGGCTTGTGTCCTAAAGTAGAGTAAAATATAATTTTTTTAAATTTTTTATTTCTTAGAGGATGAGTCATTTACTTCTAAGAAGATGCCCAATATAAATACGAGTATATTCTTGGATCTAATGTAGTAATATGCGTGATATTGTTTGTGTTAATTAGAAATATTTATCTTTAGATAAAATTGCAATTCAGTACCAGTTGAAAAATTTCATGTTGTTTGTTTTTTAATTCCATTATTATTATTATATTGTGTGATGCCAATAATCTATCTTATGCCCATCTTTTAAATTTAATTTTGTATACTACATAAAAAATATATTATTAAAAGATTAGCAATATTAGTATTTTAATAATTAGCAATTTTAATAAATAGCATTTTTATTTTAATAAAATAAATAAAAAATATTGTGTTTTTAATAATTTTGGTACTAGAAAGAAAATTCTACTCACGAGATAGTAGAGAATCATAAAATTGTGTTTAATATTGTCCCATAAAGTAATTAATTTACCATTGAAGATAAATATGTTTTCAATATACAATGCAATATTTTACAATTAGACACTTTACCCAAAACTCAATAATTCTGCATTATATTTATTAGTAACCTCATAATCGGGCAGCCAAATTATGATAACGAATTTGAAGGTTAAAACTTAAAGAAATCTTATAAGTCTCGCTGATAAAAAATATATATCGTTGAATCAGAAAACTCGTGTTTAAATAGTACAGGAATGATAATCTATAATGTGATATTAGAAATAGATAAAATGATTATTCACTTTACTATATCATTTATATTGCCACCACTCGAGAATTGATTTTATCTCAACTAACACGTGAAAATTGACATTAGATAGGAAAACTGCATTTGCATTAATTAAGCATATCAATTTGCTTCCACTTTCGTTTGGAAGTTAAAATAATGAAGAATTTAGCGAAATACGATATTTTAGCTTTGTTTTTCTTTAAACTATAATCAAATATAAATGACTGCTTGATTGTATAATACTTTCTTGATTGTATTGAAATATTGAATAAAACAAAAATATTTCTTATGGAAAGTGGTGAATGTATCGGTATAATGAGTCTCTACTACTTACACATAATACCTATATACGCATATATATTAATTCGAATATAGAGTTTATATTCTATTTCAATAATTATGTCTTCAGAACCGAATTTGTTTTACCAGGATAATTATATTAAACTTATTTTTATGTGTTTGTTTAATATGATCTTTTCACTTTTTTGTGCTATTATTAAAATATTGTCCTGAAATATTTTATTTTAGAACAGATTTTAGTAACCCTGAAACTCAATATCATGTGCAAAAATTTATGATTTAGTAGGGCGGGGGCACAAAGGTTCAATTTGAGTTTCAGTAATTATACTATATAAACTATGCCACAACACTTAGCACGTATCAAACAAACAACTATCGAACTATGTTCAGTAAAATTCTCAGTTAATTCCTAATTATAGAGCTATGCTTTTTAGCTATTTTTCTAAAATTTGTCATCTGTTACTTTTTATTCTATAGGCTGGGTGAAGAAGAGACAGCCATGAGGCAAATAAGCAATGTCTAATTCTGAATTTTAAAGGAATTTTACGAATTAGTTTCTTAATTATTTAACTAATGCGAAATAAAAATTGTATGGGTACATTTTTTACAAAGATTACGGTATATATCCTTGATCTGGAGTTGTCAGAAATATTCATCAACAGATTTGGAATAACTATTTATTTAATTTATCTCTTGTAAAATTGCTTGTTTTCAACTTTATTTATTATTTTTCAATTTAAAATATTAAAATCATTGACTCCATTTTTTAGTGACTCATATTGTTTGACTTGTTTAAATTTTTCTTCATTGAATTATGCTTGTATTATGAACAAGATACCAATACTAATTATTGAATTTATCAACAATGATTTCAGTGTCTTATTGTTTGTTCTGATATCAAAAATTCAAGTCGATGAAAATCCTTCCATAGACGTCCTAACAAAAAAAAACACATTGAATAATTATTAATCACGTTTGACATACTTAATTAAATATTACAAAATGAACAGTTTCGACTTAAAAAATAAATTATATAAATAAAAAATTACTTTAATTTTCAACAAAAATTTCAATTATTGTATAACTGTATAAAGACGATTTTGGTGGAACTTTGTATATGATGTGATTTGTATATCCACAATACTATCGGTCTACGAAAAGTTGTTTAATTATAAAAATTCATCAAAGTTTCTAATTGTTAATTGTTTGAAAAGAGTCTGAAATATATTTTATTATTTTAAATAAATAAAATAAATAATGGGCTGTGAATTTCAAAATTCTAACATAACAATTTAGCAAGTTTAATAGTCTCAATTCTTATGAAGTTACGATTTACAAATTTCGGGAATTATTTGCAGTTTAAGCCAAAAGGTCACTTACATCTAGTTAATTACTTATTTTGTGTGCGTTAACTATTAACAAATAAGAAACAATATATATTGTAGGCTTTCAGGTGAGATAAAACAAACTTTTGTGAAAATTTTTGATGTTTAGTAATTTATTTGTATCTATTACTACTTTAGAAATTGCTTTCATTACGTCCTAAAATATTTCAAATGAATGACTAATATTTGCAATAAACATGGTAAATTATTCTAATTTTTGGTTGGCTCTAGCTACATATTAATGAATTCTTATCTTAAATGTTAGATTGAGCTAACTACCTCATAATAAATTTTAACACCATGTGACTTATCTATGATCAACACGATACGTATAAGTATGTTTTGTACACACACATAGAGTATGCATTGTTAATATTTAAATTTTTAAAATAACAAATTCATTCATATATGTAGTAGACTTATCACAGGAATATTTATGATGTTATCATACGTAAATACATACTTGTAAATATATCTATATCGGTTTCGGCTTAATATTCGCAATTATAATTATTAATTAATCATCCCATTATTACTGTGACTATATTTGTTTTTCAATTTGTCTTATCATCTAGTAACAAAGTAAAACAAATTATTGATACAAAATTTTAAAGTTTTTGACATTAAAATGATCTAATGGCACGACAAGAACCCAGTCGAGTAAGTATAGAGAGCATTTTTACTTGATTGAAAAATATATAAAAGATGTTATATTTGATTAATATTATTTGGTTCAAGATAGTTTGTCTCGAAGATTTTCAGCCTTGGCAATAATTTGCGACATAATAATTGTGATTAAAATGTTTATAATCATTGAATAAATATATGTATTTATAAAGCGGTAACAATGGTAGTTCGACGAAAATTTAGTAATTCATAATTCCATAAACCTGATTAATGATTGCCATGCATGACTTATATTTTTATCACAATTAGAGTATTAATACAATGCTTAGATTACAAATAAAATACTTTACTTGTGGCTGTAATAAATTTCATATTATTTAATCAAAAGTATTCAAATTAACATTCTTTCTAATTTAGTGCGTTTTTTATATTTTAAAAAATCTAAAATAAATATTTCATTTTATGCCTAATTTTCAACATCATTCTCTCTCTTTGCTTATAATAATTGATGCTGAATTATAAAGATATGTATATCTATAAAATTCTAATGTGCTTCTTTTTCTAGCTGAAATTAGTTTTGCCTTTGTATAAATTTTCATAGTTTATTTGCAAGTTTTCACAGTTGTTTAACAATTATAACTAGGATGTTTGTTTTTCATAAAGTTCTTATTATATATTCTTTAGGAGTTATATACTAATACATCTTTGCTTAGAGAAACTACCAAAGTTTTGCTTGGTATCTTTGCATTTCTATATATTTCTGAGTTTTTACCATGTTCGAGAAAAAAAACATGTATATTATATTTGTTTATTGGCAAATATGGATGTTGTACAAATCATCAACTACTTCTATAGAGTTTAAAAATATTTAGTAAAACTCGTAAACTGAAAAAATACTATATGTAAATAATTTATAATGGGTTTTGGCAAATGAAATTATTACCATATTATCATTTCACATTTTTGTATCGGTTATTTCATTGATTTTTATTTATTGCTAAAACTTAACTTGTTAATTGATTTTTGTGATTTTGATACGAGCAGAAATTTTTAAAGAAATAATGTTGATGACTGATGATGACTGTCCCTTTTTACCCAGCTAATGAGGTAAAAAAGAACAGATAACAAATTTAAGAAAAATAGTTAAGGATTTTACTGAACATTGTTTGATAACTGCTTGTTTCATATGTGTTCAGAGTTGTGATGTAGTTAATTAAGTTTAGACAGTATAATTACTGAAAGTCCAATAGACTTTTTTGCCTCGCCCTACCCCACTATAATTTTTTGAGAAAAGTTTTGATGATCATAGTTGGACAGTTTTATATATTAATGTTTATATGAAAAAAATAATTTTACTATATATATATATATATATATATATATATATATATATATATATTCATCAAACTACAACTGCTTCAAAAGACATTTAGTCATTGTTGTGACTAAGATAATAAATAAAATTTTAAAATACTACCTATTGGTAGTATTTCAAGTTTGTATAATAAATATAAATATGTGAAAATAATTACAAGCACTATACTAAATATATTACTATACTAAATCTAATGGATCTAATCTTCTTAGTCTTCTCATAGTGTTAGCAGAGAGTAGGTCCTTTGCGAATTTACAAGAGATAATTTAAATAAATAGTTATTCCAACTCTGATGATGAATATTTATTGCATATTATATATAGTAAATATGTAATTATAATATAAATCAACACCAACTCACGTAGTGCTTTCCAAACGATATACTTGTATATAGGACTTACAAAAAGTAGTACATACAATAAATTTATAAAATTTTCAACAAATCCTTATCAACTCAACAATAAAATTAAATTCTTAAAATTTATTTAATGTTGTGTGTTAACAAAACTCAATGAATTAATTGAACTAATTAATAAATTAAATAATATTTTATTGTTTCAGAATGAGGCCAGGTCTGGAAGTACCGACCAGCTGGTTTCTAGGGGTAATTGGGCAAGTCATTTTGAATTTTTACTTGCTTGTCTAGGATATGCAGTCGGTCTCGGAAATGTCTGGAGATTTCCCTATCTAGCTTACAGAAATGGTGGAGGTACGTTTTCATAAATATTTAATTCATGTAAGATATTTGATTTGCAATCATAGGTTAGCCAAAATTTTATTACGCTTACATGTCTTCACAATGTCAACTGATATCCATTTTTATTAAAAAAACATACGCTAAAAATATGTTTCCAGAGAAGAGAAAACATATAGATATTCTCACTCTGAAATTTTTTTGAAAATTAATTATAGTTTATCATAATATCACGCCCTTGCTTAACGCGAAATACTTCATTATTAATATCTTTCTTTATGAAATTCGTAAGCTATTATAAATTATGTAGACACATAAGTCTATAAAGAAAACAAGTTGCAACTCCCACACCTAAAATTTTTTACCTCTAGTAATTTATATTTATATAAATATTTGTATACTAATTATCCAAACAATTTGAACAAGAATATTTATTGGTTTAATTTCAAAAACATTTTGATTTTCATATATTTTATTTATTTCATTTATTGGAGGAATATTAATTCTATTTATTTATATAACAAGAATTTCAAATACTGAATATTTTTCTTTAAATATTTATAAAACTATTTTTATTATTTTATTATTAACATTAAGAATTATTATTTATTATAATAAAAAAAATCTATTTCATATATAAATGTTATTTTCATTTTTAGTAATTATAATTAGAATAAATTTATTACTATCAAAATTATTAACGTTTAGAGTACATTACGGATCATTTTGCTAATAAATATGTTATGTTTCATATACTAATGTTATAAAATTATTAATAAACAAAATTAAATTGACTTATTCTTAATTATATTGATTTTATAGTATAGAAGATGATTAAAAACGCGAGAAATATTTCAAACTTAAGGGATATTTTAGTTGGACAATATTTTATTTGTATAATATATATGCATAATTACATTTTTATAATATATCTGCATAATTACAAAAAAATAGTTTTGAATATTTTTACTTTCTTCAACATTTATATATTTCTACACAATAATGAATGATCATACTTTTCTATATAATGAATATGTTATAAGTTATGAATATGTGTAATTGTACAAAAGTACTAGAAGAAGAATTTAAAATTAAACATTTTAAAAGACTAGATAATTTATACATCTAAACGTACAAAAGTACTTAAAAATCTTATAAATGCACTTTGATCTTTCATATGTTTTTTAAAATTTTTTTTTTCTCCTTTTTCAAACTTTTTGTCAGTATACTCAAAATACAAGAAATTTTAAATTCGATAGCAAAGTAAAATGTTTTCTTTGTTTTGATGTTTAATATTTTTGGGCGATAGTATCACGAAATGTTTAGATTATAGAAAAATTCACAAAAAATGCTAAAATCATAAAATATGCTAAAAAAGTTATATTGATTTGACGAATCAATTTCATTAATATTATTAACACTGATACCTAATGACAATGCAGATGTGAAATTGAAATGGAAGTAAAAGGGCATTTACATATTCAAGAATTTAAAATTAAGTTTTACCTTTTATACCTTACATAAATATTTATAGACAATGTTAGGTGTTCCAGATACATTAACACGATAGCATTTCAATGCAAATGATATTATTCTAGATTTTCACTTAATTTATAATTTGATTTCATCATGTTTCAATTAATTATTCTATTCTTTTTAGGTGCTTTTCTCATTCCATTTATTATAATGATGTTAGTAATTGGTCTTCCGACATTCTTTTTGGAAATGTCAATTGGCCAATATTCGGGTTTGGGACCAATAAAATCATTCGCTGCGATATCTCCAATATTTGGGGGTACAGGATACGCAGTCCTGGCAGTTATTACGCTTGTCACCATCTACTATGAAGTCATCGTCGCATGGATTCTATTTTATATATTTGCTTCATTTTCATCGGAACTGAAATGGGGATCGTGCAGGAATAGTTTTAACACAATGGGTGAGTTAACTGCAAAATAAATTTATTATTTATTAATTTGATTATTGTTTTTTCTGCCCATTCATAATATTGCGGAAATAAGTTAGGCATGTTTCGTTGAACAACTCCCATGCTCGAACTGTTAAAACTTTTTCATGGTGATTTGTATCTACAAACTTTTAAGCTTAGAATGAAGAGCAATATTTTATCAATTCCTCATCCTGTTCAAATACAGTATGATGTATTATGCTCGTGCATCCTCATATTTTTCACGCTTTCATTCAAGAAACATGGTCATTTTCTTTGGACTCGTGGTTATAAAAGTAAATAATATTTTGTAAATGTACGAAAAGCAAAAAAAAACGCGAACTCAACATATTAACTGTATGATTACTAGTAGTAAAATTTTCAAACCTTAAATTAATCCTGGATATATCTGGGTGAGTAATTTGTTACTACACAATTACTATTAATACATATATGATTGAAATGACTAATTATAAAATAACTTACTATCATAAAACAACAATCATGTTACACTTAACGAATTTTTTCATATTTTCATTTTGCCAACATCTTTTTCCTAGAAAACTTTTACACGCGCTAAGCTCGTATTTCGAATTTGGTCGCATGTCGATGCAATGATATATATTTTGAGCTTTGAATAAATAATCGAAAATAGCAATAAATAATGCCATGATTATCAAAAATCATGATTTGTAGTCGACGTTTTGGAACTATGTACATTTCATCTTCCGGATATGATTTCGGTTAGAAGTTGAACAAACAAAACTAATATTACGAAAAATATAAATGAATTTCATATATATTATACATCCGGATATGCGATTAGGTTCATTACAGTAAACAAATTCTTAATTAAATTAACATTAAAATATAAAGCTAAGACGATATTAAGCCTAGAAATGAATTTATGTAATGCAATTAACAGAAACTTGAAAGTAAAATACTAATAATAATGTGAGAGATTATTTGAAGCTTGATATTGGAATGTTCAGTACATATTCAAAATTGGTATATGTCTCAAATTTGAAAAATAAAAAATAAGGGCAGTATCAAAAAAAGTATAAAAATTATGTGATGATATAAAACTAGAAAAGAATTGTTAAAACAATATTAATAAAAAAATGGGAAAATGATGTAAACAAGTAAAAAATATGAATTGTCGCAAAAAAATTCAATCAATGATTGGATTGTATGAAGGAATATCAAAATAACAACAAACGTTTTATTATAAAAAAAAGTTTTAAAAATTGAGAAAAATGCAACAAGCATTACGTATATCATAAAAACATTTTTTTTGTTTTGAATCATGCATTTTTGTCACATTTTTGTAACTGGTAATTACTAGTTAATTTTTTTTACAGTTACAAGAAACCAAAAGTGAAAAAAAAGAATATAGACATTTGATTAATTTTTTTAGAAAATTTAAATAGGAATCCTGTAAGAGATTATGATGTTCTTGACATGTCTTGATGATGAAACGTAAATAGTTTACAAATAAAATTTGTTAAAAAAACTTTTTGATTTAATGTTTAATATATAATGTCAATTTTTAAAGAATATATTTTATTACATTTATGCATAGTGTATTCTCGTCTTATAGTAGTAACTAATAGTTAATAAGTATCCGAGGATGATACTAACCAAACTTCACTAAATCATAAAATTAATTAAATATAATTCGGTTTTAATTAGTACATACATAATTGTTAGTGTGGATATTTGAAATTGGCTTGACAAATATTTTACAAAACACGAACACCGCCAAAAATATAATAAAACTGACCTCGCTCTATCTGTGTACTGTTGAATTTTATTGGGGGTTTAAAAATATTTGCATTACTTATACGGTATTAATATTGCATAAAAAATATGCTCGTTAATATTACTATATCCCAGATGATAACATATTGCTCTATATCAGTATTGACTTTTGACAAGCCAATGAAATATACGTATATAAAAGATTAACCGCGATAATAATTGAAATTTTCTCGTCCTACGTACAATGATTGCGTACATATTTCGTATTCATCAACATTGTTTTAACTGGACTATCATCGAAAATTAATAAAGACCGATAATGATAACAGATAAGATAAGCACTTGAAATGCCCAAAGAATATTTTGATTTTTTGTGATTTGATAGATAACAATATGTAAGTTATTGACATGGAAACGTGAACAATAAAATAATTTCTGCTACTTTTCAAAACGGTCAATTTAATAAAAAGAATTTTGATTGAAGATTTTAACTTTTGCAATTTTCTAAGAAATGTGTAAATTTTAACAGATTTAGGTTCTACGTTATCTACATTCTTACCTAATCTTTATTACATTTACATAAGAACGATAATATAATTAATCAACAGGCATGTATTATCTAAATATTTTGCGCTGTCATAATGTAATAAGTAATGTTTTATGGGCATTTCTCAAACTATGCTGGAACTGTTAAGTTTATAATTATGATAAGCGAAAATGTGTTCGGTGATTTATATATTTTGAAAAAATATGTTAACGATTTGCCTATCAGATATGTGAATAACATATATAGAATTCAACATATATAATAAATTTTTAATTATTACATATTTTGCTGTCATAAAAATAATGGTTTTAAATCTCTTATTCAGATATAAATCTATGTTGGCACACCAACGACATCGTCGAATTCAAACTATTTTATGAATGACAATTGAATATGTTAGATTGTTTAAAAAATTAACCTTTACTCAAAAATTATATTTAGGAATAAGAATAGGAATTTCACTTCAAGAATAATTTGTTTCAAAATTAGTTATAATAAATAGTATTAAAATTGCATAAAGGGGTATTCTAGTTAGTATAGATTCATTATAAGTCATTTTTAAATCATTGTAAAAAAGGCAATCAGCTTTTTACTATCATTTTTTCTATAATGTATTTATCAACGTTACAAGAGCATAGAAACAAAAAATTCCAAAAAATTGACACGCGATCATGCCCACGATTGCAGCTCTTCTAGTAATCCGAAATAAAAAAAAGATTATTAATTTAGAATTATGTCGCAATAATATTTAGTTTTTTTTAATATAATGGATTAAACAGGTTTCATGTCAAGAATTTATATAAGACACAACTATGTGTTTTCAAATTGAAATTTATAAATATATTGAAATTTCAATTTTATCACTTGTCTTAATTCATAATCAAATTAAATTTTAAGATTAACCATAGCCAAAAACGTTTATTGTTTTTAATTTGAGTAACACCAGATTGCCTATAATATCTTATTGTTCCTACCTGTTGTTAATACTATTCAATTATCAAATATAAGTCGATTTATTTTTATTATTTTTTAAAATTTAACGGTATATAATAATATATAATTTAAAATATATATATATATATATATATATATATATATATATAAACCTTTGCCCATATAGCAATAATTTATTGATACTTTAAGGGTTTTTATTTTATTCAAACATAAGAATTCTAACACAGTTTCACAATCATTTAACAATACTTAACATTGATATAACATTACAAATCACTGATATAACATTTTTGTAAACTGCGAAAAACCATTCAAAGAGCACTTTGACCAACTTGTTTCTTTTCATAGCCTGGAGCCCAGTTTTAAATAATTTTGAAAATAAGAGATCATTCTCAAATACATGTATGAGAAGAGCTTTATATGCAGAGTATTTAGAAAAGTACGTTTAGAGAAATAAAAATGAAATTTACTATAAACTTGTTTATATATGCATATATCAATATTGATTCAAGATAATAATGATGATAAATAATTATATATTAGAAAATGCACCATCGTTTGTAATACGGTTCTCATAATTTTCATCAGCGTGATCTTGCCTGCGTTAAAACTTTAATGATTTAAAATTACAATATTTTAATTACATTTAAATAAATTCTAGCTAAATTTACTTACATAATGTAATTAAGTGCAAAAATTTTGATCATTGTTATATTACTATATATACATTAATCAATACACAGTTAAGGTCAAAACATTTTCTACTCATTACACCAGATTTACACACAAATAAAGTGAAACTTTGTACCTTATGAGCCTTCTATAAAAGTACTCTGGTATCGAATTTTATCACTGTCCAATATGTATCAACAAAATATTACTACATGGGCAGGGAAATATCGCAATGTTTTAGAATAATTATTCTGTCACATAAAAACAGATTGTTACAGTGTAACGGAAGACAAAGAATGCCGAAGTTGGACCAACGGATCATACACTTTCTATCAAAAAGCTTGCACGCCGGTGAAAGACATATGTGATAAATTCAATCTCTCATATGGGGATGGAATGCACTGCCGCAATGGATCGCAAAGTTTTCATCTTAGCACCATCGTGACACGCACCCTGGCAGCCGAAGAATATTACTAGTAAGTCATATTTTTATTACACAATATTAAGCTTTTAAAGTCAAATTGAAATATCTCTTCAATGCGAAAATTATATAATATTTGTGTGTAATCAAGATAAATTATCAATGATTGAAACTGAAATGAACGAATGCAGTTGAAAGTTTTCTGTAAAAGAATTTTTATTTTGTGCCTGGAAAATAAAATGAAATTTCATATTTGTCTGGCGGCCTTTCTCTACTGCCAGGAAATAATTTATAATAAATTTATCATGTCAAGCGGTTAGTTCGGAAGCAAAACTAATTATTTATGACAGAAATTTGCTCAGCGTCTTTTTGTAATGGATAATAAATTTTATTTTTTATTGACTCTTCTAATTTAGCGCTGGAACTTCCCGTATCGTGCTTTGAAATTTTTAGAAAGTTTTGAAAATATTTTTTTTTTGAAAATTTTGAAATTTCTTGAAAATTTTGTTTTTCTTAACGTTTTCGAAAACATTTGGAATTTTGAATTTTTTAAAAGCGATCGCGTTGCGTAGCTATTTTAGAGTCGAAATATCGAAGCGCGAAACGCCGCGTCGCAATCAAACAGTTAATCATTATAGATCTTAGTACGGAACCTATAGAAATGTAAACAAAATGTGTGCTCATTATTAAAATCTGCGTTTTTTAACTTTTTCTATTAGATCTCCGAAACCGCTGAGTCTGTTTTTCCAAAAATTATTTTAATCGGACGTTCCGTTCTCTCAAGAACTGAGTTGCCATTTTTTACACTTTTTACTCCGTATCTTCAAAATGGCTGGATCTACCCTTGCCAAAAACTAATCAGCACGTCTCCTTATCAATAGAGAACGATTTTTTTTTTTAACGAAAATTTGTACCGAACATACATATTACACAAATACATCCATTTTTTCTAAAGTATGCCAAAATTTTCAGAAAACGTATAGATATGTAAAAAAATATTTTGGATTTTTTGCGATTACTATGCTTTACTTACTAACTACTAAATTAATAATTACTAACCCTGCGCGAAGTTAAAAGATATTATATTTCTTATTATTATAAAGTAGCAAACAGATTTAACTTTAACATTTCCATTGTAACAATATAATTATTAAAGTTATGTTATTAAGATAAATTATCTTAAAACACAATGTAAAAATCATCAAACTCATCACTAAAATTTTCATAAAAACCTTGAAGTCATGAATATTCGACATTCAATTATAGAAATATAATTAAACAAGAAGTGCATGACCAATTTGTTAAAACTTTAAAAAGCACGGATTCTTTATTTATGTGATTACACAATTACACTGCTGGATAAATCATAAATATTTCAAGTTTGCAAGGTAGATTTTAAAATTGTTTTATTTTTTTTTGGTTTTACTTGTCAATTATAATATAAGCTAATAGAATATATGTCCGTTAACATAAAATGAAATTGATGAAAAAATTATACTTGAACTCAATAGTAAACCGCCCTTTTCACGATTTTTTCTCTATTTATTATGTATACTATTTATTCGATTAATTACACACAAAACAAATCGCATAATACGTATAACACATATAATACTATTAAATAACTTAATTAATTAATATAGTATATATGATTTAAAAAAAAAACACAGATACAGATAAATATTTTTGACCTAGGCCAAGTATAATGGACTTGGAATTATCATAGACCTAATACATTTAATTTTCAAATTCAATTACATACTACAAGAACAAATCTTTATTTTATACTTCCACATAATTTTCATTTGATGTCAATAGTTTTATGATAATGTAACTTGTTATTCACATCATACTTCGTCAGATCGTAAAGAAACGGCCTACGGGCCCAACTTTCCCTTGAGGACCGCGCGTTTCACACACTTGCAATAGAAATTGTTTAATAGTGTTTTACTGTTACAGTTAAATTTTTCTATCATAAAATATGTTTAACATCTGATATCTTGGTACGGAGAGATTAAATTTTCTCTTATTATATACTCAGTTGAGGTTTGTGGTCATTGAGGTTGTCAAGATGATTAGATAATATAATAAGGAACAAAAGATCAATTGATTATTGATAAGATTTCCAAATTTTTGCAAATCTCGATATGAATTCCAAATGATACGATAAGCTCTATTCCACTTATGATTATACTTGTAGAAACATACAGTCCCGTAATGTTTCTCAAAATTCTTCTTTTCGGCGTGTGCATTTTGAGCAATACAACAAATTTATATTATTTTCCGTAAAACGATAAGATAAGGTATCAGTCCGATATCTGATTGTATATTAAATATATGATAATTTGGCGATTTTCATTATTATAGGGCTTACAACTATTATTTATTATTACTAATTTTAATATTGCTTAGTTCTTAATTCCATTAAATACAAAACGATAACTTTCTGCGGCATATGATTTGTGTGTGTGCATATTTTTTGTAAATTAATGAATTCCAATATATAGGCTGCGGCCTCCTGGTTAGAGCGTTGTCCTTTCAAACAGAGGGTTGCAGGTACTATATCTACCTTTGACAACCTAATCTAAAGCTGCAGTAACATGAACTTTGCTTCAAATAATGTACTTCACCGTTGTTGTTCATAATAAAATATAGGTTGCCTTTTTAGTAGCAGTTCAATCAAAAGGCCACGATGGCCCAATTTATTTTCAAGACTTCTTAAAAAAAAAATAGAAAATTCTTACAAAAATATACTTCTTAAAGAAAGAGCTCACACTTAAAGCGCTCTTGTTATTGGATAATGCACGTTCTAGCACCAAACGTTTGTACAAAATTTGGGAAGAGGAATAAAAAAAACAAAGGATGAAAGACCAGTTAAACGATTTCTAGAGCAGCCATTAAGAACTTTTTGGTCAAATGGTTAGAAGTGTAAAAATTTACATACAGTAGAACTCCAATTATCCGAACTCCAATCATCCGAACTCCAATTATCCGAACTCCGACTATCCAAATCGCCGATTATCCGAATCACTTTCAAAAAAATAATGTCCAAAAAAAGTCTAAGTGCGCTATTATTCTTCCACCAGCAAATCCAGTGTAGACACATTGTTTGTTTTGATTTGACGGAGATGTTTACAAAACAATGATTTTTATTTCTAAACTTGTACATAAGTACATTTTATTTATATTTAAAACATGTGAAAATGTCATGTTTCTTTCATTTAATTCAATAAAAAAATAGTGCAATATCAAAACGTAACTTTTTTTCTCCCCAATGGTAATTTTTTTAAAAAAAAAATCCGAATATTTGATTATCCGAATATTTGATTATCCGAATCGGTCCCGGTCCCCATTAATTCGGATAATTGGAGTTCTACTGTATATGTTTACAGGCATGGCTGAAGTTAATAGAATAAACGATATGTACAATGATACGCAGGTTAGAATTTTTGGCATGTATTAATGAAAAGAAAAATATTTCACCTAAATGTTCACCTTTAAACACCTAATGACATTTTTTTAATTCTGAAATTAAAAACACAATGAAAGAAGTTTGTCGTTTTGTCGTTTGTCGCGAGTTTCAAATATAATTCATTTTATTTTAAATTTAATAACATATATATATTTACTATGACCATATTTTATACCACAGAACGAATTATTTATTGCCCGAAGAAGAAGTTTCTATTTTTGATCAAAAATCCGATTTGCTAATTTTATGTTTTTTCGACGTTTAAAATCTTAATGAACATACTAGAATATTATAGTCCTACGGAAACTAGTTCAATTATAAAAATTTATCGAATTTTTAAAATTTGCTTTTAGAAAATACTCCTAGTTATATTAGACACGTGTTCAATTTTCAATAATGTGTAATAAATCCACTGGGAATAATTATAAATCTTTCATTTTTTAATTTATTAATTATTGATTAGGTCGATTATTTATGCATTTCGGGAAGTTCACGTAACTTGCTTTAATATCACTTACAACTAGTTTTATTTTTATGTATTATTTTGTATTTTTAAGTAAAGCACGGGAAGTAATTAATTGTATTACACAAAGCAAAAATATTTACACGTTTTCAAAAGTTTTGAATATTTTGTGAATATATAATATGTAGTGCACTCGTGTTGATAAATCATGATTTAGATGATGAGTAAGAATGTTCACATATCTATTGATTGAATTTATCGCGTACATTTGAATTTAGCGCTTCATAGCCGCTGTTGAGTATGGCAGCGCATACAGCGATTCAGTGTAATCTAATCGGGCAATACGAATCCATCAATTGACATATGCACGTGTGCTCGCTATGTGCGAAAATAACCTACAACGAAGATCAACTATTTTTGAATATGCACAATCGAAAATATTATACAATTACAATATGAAAAATATTTTCTAATAATT
This sequence comes from Ctenocephalides felis, assembly GCF_003426905.1. Taxonomy (NCBI): domain Eukaryota; kingdom Metazoa; phylum Arthropoda; class Insecta; order Siphonaptera; family Pulicidae; genus Ctenocephalides; species Ctenocephalides felis. Next base: position 52,165,596 of record NW_020538040.1, on the reverse strand, counting down.
TAGTTGTACTTAGTAGTGTTTGTATTTTTAGTGAACTGAATTATTGATTCGAATCAAAATGCATAAAGGAAGTCGAATATATGTACCTAGCCGTGCTTTAGGTTATGTTAGTAATGAAAGACCTTTAATTGTAAGATATATTCAACGAAGGAAGGAATACTTAATTGTAACATGCGTAGGTCGATCTTTTCATACTTACGGGTGTTCCCATTTCACATTATTGAGCACGAGTGGGTTACATCCATCGGATATAACATGTATGACTGCAGATGCTTTTCTTGTTTTCACGGCAGCAGACAACACAATATTTGCATGGAGAAGAGGGCGAGAGCTAAAACACACTTACAGGGGCCATGAAAAACCTATTCACCTTATGCTGCCATTTGGTCCTTTACTGCTATCTGTTGATCGAGATAATGTTTTGAAAATGTGGGATATAAAGACGGAGGCATTACACTCGGAATTATCTTTTGACTCGTCAACATTTCAAGTGTCGGCAATATTACATCCAAGCACCTATATAAATAAAATATTGGTTGGTAGTGAACAAGGTCAAATGCAATTATGGAATATTAATACAATGAAATTGTTATACACGTTTAAAGGTTGGTTAAAGCCAATTAAAGTTTTAGAGCAAGCACCAGCGCAAGATGTTGTTGCCATTGGATTGACAGATGGTACCATAATTCTGCATAATTTAAAATATGATGAAACTGTTGTGGAATTTCAACAAGATTGGGGTTGCGTTTCATCAATTTCGTTCAGAACAGATAGCAAGCCTATGATGATAACGGGAAGCATGAATGGTAATATTGTCTACTGGGATTTGGAAGAGAGGAAATGTATTGGCCAATTAGAAAATGCACATGATGGAGCTGTGCATGGGCTGCAATGCTTGTCAGGAGAACCTTTGCTATTAACATCATCAAATGATAATACACTAAAATTGTGGATCTTTGATATGCCTGATGGTGGTGCAAGGCTGTTAAGAATACGTGAAGGACATTCCGCCCCTCCAAGTTTTATTCGATTTCATGGATCATTAGGTCAAAACTTGCTGTCCGCTGGAGCTGATTCTACTTTAAGAATATTTAATACTGTAACAGAAACTTTCAATAAAAGCTTGGGTAAAGCATCTTCAAATAGAAAAGCTACAAAGAAAAAACATAGAACTGCTTATGATCCTTTAATTTTACCTCCGATTATGGAGTTTACTACTGAAGTTACAAGAGAGAAAGAGTGGGACAACATTGCAGCGTTACATTTAGATAAATTGGCAGTTACTACTTGGTCGTATGATAAGTTGAAGATGGGAGAATTACAATTATTTCATGATCGATTTAGAGATACAAATAAATCTCATAAATATTCAAAGGTATATGCTACCTGTTTATGTTTAACAAATTGTGGCAATTTTGTTCTTATAGGCTATAATAGTGGTCATCTCGACAGGTTTAATATTCAGTCTGGATTTCACAGAGGAACATATGGCAGCGACACTGCACATATGAGTGCTGTAAGAGGTGTTGCAACAGATAATTTGAATTTATTTACAATATCAGCAGGAGGTGATGGAATTATAAAATTTTGGCACTTCAAAAACAAAACAGACAAAGAAATATATACATTAGATTTAAAAGAAAGTATATCATTTGTGAGGTCACATTCTGAGTCATCTATGCTTTGTGTTGTACTCGAAGAGTTTAGTATATGTATTGTGGATATAGATACAAGGTCTGTTGTGAGAAAATTCAAAGGTCATAGTGCTTCTATTACGGATGCTGCTTTCAGTCCTGACACTAGGTGGATTATAACATCTTCTATGGATTGCACTATTAGAACTTGGGATATACCTTCAGCAAATTTAATTGACCAGTTTAGAGTCGAGTCACCTTGCACATCACTGACAATGTCGCCAGTGGGAGAGTTTTTGGCCACTACTCATGTTGATTATTTGGGAGTTTTTCTTTGGGCTAACAAAAGCTTATATACACATGTATCTTTGACTGCCATAGACAGTGAAAAGGAATGTCATCTGGTAGACTTGCCTAATACTGTAACAGCAGTAACAGAACTTGACGTAGAGGAGCAGGATGACAATGATGATAAATTTGTATCTCCTGAACAAATAAACAAACAATTGATTACTCTTTCTAAGTTATCTACATCCAGATGGCAAAACTTGTTAAATTTAGATATAATAAAACAAAGGAATAAACCCAAAGAAGCTCCAAAAGTATTAAAAACAGACTTATTCTTTTTGCCTACAATACCTTCTCTAAATATGACATTTGATTTAAATAAGGAAAAATCCGATTCAGGAATTCATAGAACACTTAACTCAGAAGTAATTCACAATTTAACTCCATTTGGGAAATTGTTGGAAGAATCTATTGAGAGTAATATATTTGATAGTGTTATTGAAGGAATTAAAAATATGGGACCTTCTAGAATTGATTTTGAAATAAATTCGCTGTCTCAAATTGGCAATGCAACTGAAGGAATTATGTTACAATTTTTAAAAATGATAGATTTTATGTATAGTACGAACAAAGATTTTGAGTTAGCACAAGCATATTTAGGATTATTTTTGAAAGTACATGCTGATATAATTTCTAAAAGCGAATTGCTTCGAAATTATTTAAATACTATTACAAAATCTCAATCTAAGAGATGGAAAATTTTAGAAAATCAGTTTTTCTACAATATATCGATTGTACAAAATTTAAGAAACTTGTCTGGTTAAATACATTGTTATCTAAGATATATGGTGTTTTATTTATTGAATGATTATTTATCATTATTAGTATGTCTATAGCATCTTGCAGTAAGCTTTTTTAAACCAAACTATATGTAGAGCGTATTTACTAGGTTATTGCTATTATTATTATTAGCAACCAAACAGAAATTTTAATTTAATGGTCCTGTTTATGATTGTATTTTTCATATATTACAATACAAAAAGTTAATTTCCCAATATATATTTCAGTGATATTCTTATATATATAATAATATATGAAAGTAAATTCATGCTTTTTTGTTAAAAAAGCAATACTAATGTACGATTCCATGTGTCTTCAAAATTTTGATACATGTCATTAAACTGTTTAATAATTTTTTACTTATCTGATCTAATGTAATGTATGTTATATTCAAAGAATCAATATTTTTTTCAGTAACTACGTGTTAGGTCGTTATGACCACACATGGGAAGACTGGGGTGCTCCGAGTTGGCAGCTTCTATTGTGCTTGGCCCTAGGATGGATCATAACGTGTTTATGTTTATTGAAAGGAATCAACAATGCCGGATATGTTCTTTATGTGACAATATTTTCACCCTACATCGTACTCGTAGCCTTACTTATAAGAGGAGCGACGTTAGACGGAGCACTAGAAGGAATCAAATTTTACATAACCCCGGATTTTAGCGCGCTGAAAAGTCCTGATGTTTGGGGAGATGCTGCTTCACAGATATTTTATTCGTTTGGTATAGCATGTGGTTCTTTGGTAACCTTATCTTCCTACAATCCATTCAGCAATAATTGCCACAGAGATGCGGTATATGTCTCAGTTCTAAATGTACTGACTGCAATTTTTGCTGGATTCGTTGTATTTTCTATAACTGGTTTTCTGGCTCATGAGATGGGAGTTCCTCTGTCAGAAGTGGCCGAACACGGGCCTGGTTTAGCTTTCGTGGCTTATCCGGAAGCAGTAAATATGATGCCTATACCTCAATTATGGTCTGTGCTGTTTTTCCTTATGATGCTCGCGCTCGGTCTCAGCAGTCAATTCGGAGGATTGGAAACTATCAATACGTGCATTATAGATCAATGGCCGCAATTGAGAGCACATCGATGGAAGGTAAAGCACCTAGATAAATAAGCATAAATATAGCACCTAGATAAATAAGCATAAATATAGCACCTAGATACATAAGCGTAAAGCACTTCAACTACACTTATCATTTTATATAAGCTTGCCATTTATAAAATATATATAAAAGTAGCTAAAGAAAGGCAAAAGATCACCAAATAAATATGAAAATGAATCAATATTTATTACATTAGTTAGTCACATTGATTTTTTCGACTACATAACAGCTTGTGTATAATTTTATGTTCATCACTATCAATTTATATTACATATAACGGTTACGGAAAAAATATTTAGAAAAAAGTTCTTGAACAATTTAATGCAATTATAAATTTCCAGGTGACAGTCACCACATGCACAGTTTGCTTTATTCTTGGAATCCCGATGGTATGTGGAGGTGGTGTTTACTTATTCACTCTTATGGACTGGAACACTGCTTCCTGGGCAGTTTTACTCATTGGCATGGCACAGGTAATACTTATAAAATATGCTTAATAAATATATAACTATTTTTCTTTGATTATTGGATAATTGAAAATCACGTTATTCTATGAATTTTTGTTTCATAATATAACAGAACTATATATATGTACACATATGTATATATATATATATATATATATATATATATATATGATATTTTTTTATAGCTGGTTTTAGTATCGTGGTCATATGGAATGAATAAGTACTTAGACAACATTGCTGAAATGGGTATCAAGCTCAATCGTTTTGCAAAATGGTATTGGAAAGTCACAATTGCAGTTATATCGCCCCTTGCATGCTTGGTAAATTTGATTTGCTTTTTTATTGAATTGAAATGAAATACTTTTTCTGCAGAAAGCATTAATATTAATTTATATATTTTGTATATTCTACTTATAGGCCGTATTCATATTCCTTATGATCAATTATGAAACTGCTACGTTTGAAGACTACATATTCCCTGCTTGGGCAGACGCTATTGGAATTTTAATAGGATTGACTACATTAGTACCCATTCCAATATATACTATGTACTTGCTCTTTAAGCGTAAAATTGTAAGTATATCACAACAAATAATAATTCCTACCATTAAAATAGTGAAAATTTAAGTCTATACTAAAGCAGTTAATTTATTTGTACACAAGAACTTTTGATACTATTATGATATATATTATTCAGACCGGCTGGGACCTATTCAAACCGACAAAGGCATGGGGACCTCAAACTGATGTTAATAGACGTGCGTCTCTCTTGGTTGCAAGAACTGATGGGGAACAAAACACTAAAGAAGTCTAAGTATAGACATAAAAGACTGATGCGATATTCATAATAAGAAATTTTTATCGTATGTTTATGTGTTAATCTTTTTATATGTATTAATAGTAAGGAATTTGTATTTGTAATACGTTATTATTTATAATATAAATATTTATATGACCACTAAATTTAATAAATGCCATTTTTTATTAAATAATGTTTTATCTCTATCTGGGTATATTAGATTAGCTGGTAAAATAAATTCTTCATAGTAAATTTATTAATCTCCTGCAAGAGAAGTTTATTTTTGGCAGCAAATGACCTGCTAATTTTGCTTTATTGACGTTCCAAGTCATTCTGAATTGTTTGAGATCAAAATTCGAGGAAGTATTTGTATGTGATTGTGTGGGCCAGCGATTTTACTTTCCATCGTCGACGTTTTCTAAAAATCTAAACAAATATAACAGTCATTTTATGTAACGAAAAGGACTCGTGTCAATTAGTTTTTCGAGTTTGAATTGGCAGAGTCGTTTCTTTAGAATTAGCAGATTTTTTTAACGGAGATACTCGGTGGTCGAGCCCAATAAGTTAATTCTATAAAAAATAGTTATAAATTTTTCAATCAAATTCGAATGAATTAATATTCCGTAGGGTAATTAACATCCCGTAGGGTAAGTTATAATGATCGCAAAAAATCGAAAATGAAATTTTTTATATATCTTTGCGTTTCAAGGTTTCTGAACATTTTGGCATACCTTAGAAAAAATGGATGTATGTATGTGTGTGTGTGTGTGGATACAAACTTTCGTCGACGATTTCGCCAACACGGATCAACCGATTTGAATAATTCAAAAAACATTCGATTTCTACTGATAAGAAAACGTGCTGATTAGTTTTTGGCATAGGCAGGTCTTGCTGTTTCGGAGATACGTGGCAAAAAGCGTCAAATATGGTATTCCAGTTTTTGAGATAACAGAGCGCCCGATTTAAATAATTCAAAAAACATTTTACTTGTATTGACGAAAGGAGCAACTGGTAAAATTTTTGTAAAGTCCTTGGAGATCCAACAAAAAAGTAGAAAGTAATGCCATTTGGAAGTCAAAAATAAACATTAGACATATGTATATCGTATTATCAGAGATTTTATAACGATTATAATAATGAGCACAAATTATGTGTACATGGGTTATTTTGTACCAATGTTTACACGTTAGATGACTACGAGACGCTTACGCGCTTTGATATTTCGACTCCAAATCAGCTATGCAACGCGATTGCTTAAAAAAATGTTCAAATTTTTTTAAAAAAATCAAGATACAAAAAAATCAAGATATAAAAAAAATCACGTTTTTCAAAAAAGTCAATTTCTATCAAAAATTTCAAAATTTCTCAATAATCTAAATTTTTCAAAGTTTTTTTTAATAATTTAGTTTTCGGTAAGGAAAGTTCAAGCAATTTGCCTTAAGGCCCTCCACCACTAGTCAATTTCTTGTTTTGTATTTGCTGTTTTTAACAGATAATTATACAAGTGTACCAACAGAGAAGCGACACAATTACTTTCTGTCATTGTTGAAGAACGTGCTCAGGTGCTCAGTCAGTGCTCGTGTTGTTTTGAGGTTATGTTAAAGTATTTCAAATGAACAGTTAGTTGTGCAGTCAGTGCAAATTATTAGTTTTACGAAATTAGTTCGGTGTTGGAATCAATTGTATGAATCATTCATCAATATCGAATACTGTACTAACATTTCTAATAGCAATGATCAAGTGTAGTGATTCAGAACTTGTGCTTCCACAAATAAACAACTCCACATAGTACTTTCAAGGAAGTATAGCATCAAAATTAAATGGACAATAAGAATGGACAACATATGGGATCTTGTAATTTTTATACCACTATGAGACTTCATTAGAATAAGAAATTAAAATTTAATAAAACCATTATAGTTCAGAAATGCAACGATAGAAAATATTGTATTATCGTGTAAAAGACATCTAGTCAGAAAAATTAATATATTATATTTATAAAATGTTACAAAAATGGATGTTTGGTAAGTTTACACACTTTCTTCTTATATTATACATGTTTATATATTTTTTCAAATTTAAGAGATATAATATTGAATTTTTCTAATATTTTTCTAACACTCTTCTATATGTATTTTGTGTTGATATATATATATATATATATATATATATATATATATATTTAATATTGAACGTTTTTGTCACAATTAAACAAACAATTCTTACATTAATTTGTAATTACTTTTGAAAACACAAAATCGCATATAATATTTAGATACATGTAGGCGGAATAGAAAGATTAATTAATTTCTAAACGATGATTTACATGACTATTTGGAAGATGTTTGCAGCTCTGTGACCTAGATGAGAACCAATTTTCAAAGATGTTTTTGACCTTGTGGCTGCAACTACATTGAACTTATTTCATATTTTATTATTTTCAATCCGACTAAAAATGCATAGTACAGCATAATAGGGCTTTACCGAGAAGGCTTGTTCAAGTATTAAAGCGCTGATTGAGCTATACTTGCAAGTGTGAGTAACTTCCTCGACTGACTGTGAAGATAAACTTGATCTATTTTCTATCACGTTCATTTTTGATGACACAACTCACGAGAACTTTTAATTTTGTATATTATAAATTGTGTGGTGCATAACACACAGACACACACACGCACAAATGTATATATATATATATATATATATATATATATATATAACCAAGTTTTCTTAGGGATTTAAATTATGGCATATAAATTTTTATTTCACATATATATTGATGAATTTTAATTCGCAATTTTCAATTAGGATAGAGGAATAATGTGGAGAATGTCTTTGGTGTTAATAGAAAGGGGATTTAAAATATTTGCAAAGTCAATAAATCAGTGGAAAAGGTTTGCCCGATAACGTTAGTCAGTTGCTATTTATATAGATTTTTAAACAAAGATAATTTTGATATACGCATTTACTTCAATCTAAAATAAGTCGAACAGTAATTTTAAAATAAAATACATAAAATATTAGAATGTTTATGCTTGCTTCTGTATAAATAGTAGAACGAATACAATTTCATTTACATGTCTAAATATATACATATTTATAATAAATTAAAACACAAAATTAGTTATATAAATACATATATATTCTACATTTTTATATAAGAACTTTATAAAAAATTGCTTTTTGTCTGTATACCATAAACAATATAATTTTTACTTTCGTTATATAATAAATTCTTAGGATTTTATATAGATATTGTAACATGTAGATTATAAATATTGTTTTACAGTAATTATTAAACTATGTATTCTCATTCAATTATAACAAATGCGGTAGTGAATCAACTGACATAACAGTGCTGGCATTTTAACAGTTCTGTCTTTATTAGACTATTGACTTACCATATTGAACTTAATGAAACATGTTATATTGGATGTTTTTTTACTTGATAAGTAACAATATAATTTTTATTTATGAGTTAATGCTACATTGATTTTGCATTTTATTCAATATATATTCTCTTCGGCTATTACATTATATACAAGTAAAATTGCAAAATAAACATCGATCTGAATATCATTATAATTGGGACATATTTTCATATTCATACCTCTTAATTATTATTTGATACGTACAACCTGGGTATGTGTATATTTAACATGCATTTATAACAATCAGTTTTTATATATCAGTATTAAAATTTATGTTAAAATATCTTAGTTATATAAGAGTATTGTTATAAAATAGAATTGTATAAATATTTTTACATTTGACGTAATTTTTAATTAATTGAGGGCTAATTCTCAACCCAAAACTAGATATCTCGTTTAGATATGATTGTCATGTGGCTTACGATGAATTTTTGCCTTGGGCTAATGTAATGTATTGGCGAACTAACCGTGATATTTCGTGCGCTTGCTCCGTCTGCAATCTGGTCACGTGCTGCTGAAGCAAGCTGCCGCATTTCATGTCCAGGAATAATGCACCGTCTTCTGATCGTACCTGAGCAATTCGTATAAAAAATAATTAAATGAATTCATTCGAGTCACATGTAATACATAGAAAAAATAATTTGGTATATCAAGGATTCACATAATAATTCTAAATAATTTGGCAGGGTTAGGAAATTTAAGCTTAATTTTATGAGATATTAATAAATTTCTGCAATAGTGGCGAAAAAAATTTTTTTTCCAAGTATTAATTTTGCAAGTTAGTTTATTTATAAATTTCCATAAACTAAATATAAATCCATACTTCATGACCGTGATTGACGAATATACTCGTCATGGAGAAGTGGAAGAATTTTTTGCATTGATGAGTGAATTTCAACATTACTATTGCTATTCCTGATAAAAAAAACTATCAGTTATTTTGTCGAAATACGAGAAAAACACTAAAGACAAGTAATATTGAACAAGGATAAATAAAGACAAGTAATATCAATTGTTGAGTATGGTGCAATGATTTAGACACAATTGAGTATAATATATGGACAGTTAAACAAATTATCAGTTACATTCATACACTCACTTTTCTGGTAGAAATGACATCAGAGAAAGGCCAATGTTGTAACGTTTCGTGAGTGTTTGGCTCTAAGAAAAGTACTCCTCTTCGATTCAAAGCTAATATCAACTCTCGCCATGGTTCTTGCATATCATCTCCTGGCGTTGGTAGACCATCAGGCGACCAAGCTCGTTTAACAGCGAAGAAACTGCTGCCGAATAGGGGCCACGTTGATAAAACATGCAGAACTTGTGCTTTAACCTGGTACGGGGCTAAAGGTGCAGCTGCGGTCCAAGCGGCTTGGACGAGAGACACCCATTGCGGCGGACGAAGTTCTCGAAGACCAAGCGCAGATTTCGGAAGAAGGAATTTGATCTGAGAAAAAAATAAAATAAAATAATGCTGCATGATGAGTTATCAAATAATAAACGATTGTCGAGACATATAATAGAAGTTCTATAAAGATGCAAGTAACTGACATAAAATGCATAAAAAAAATATAAAATGCATTTTTTTTTAATTTTGCATCAAAACTGAATCTTCTGAAACCAGGTAAATGTAGGTAAATTCTCATGGAAGGATCTCACTCATGTTTTTTTATAGGTAGGTGTTACTTCGGAAATACATATTTAAACTATAACAAGATTAATCATTTAAAATAACTTGTAACATCATTATTACAACTCAGTCCTTCTTGCACATTGGACATAATTTTGCGTTTTACATAACAAATAAAAGTATCACTTTCAAGATATTTACTGTTTATGTGTAACTTGACAAGTTAGCATTGCTTTAATTGTTATTACCTCTTTCATTGTTGGCACATGATGTAAATCAGCTGCTCTGTGAAGAAGTGCTGCAACACGAGCAATGTCTCTCACGATTTCGGGTGCAGGGGCACCGCCAGCTGGCAATTCCAAGAGCAAACCTTCTAAATAATCAGGCGCAACCTGATTGAACAATACTTCTGTGTATAAAGCACCAGGATCAGCGCGCAGCGGATGGTGCCATACAGATCTGATAGAAATACATTAATCACCTCTATTGCTTATATTTAATATTCTCAAATTTTAAATGTTTGTTACTTTAGGAAAAGCGAATTCTTACGTTACAGCAATGAAGATGCTGAACATATTTTTATACAAAAACTAATATTTTAGCTAGCTAAATATTGCTAGCGCATTTTCGATCAACTTACCTGCAGAAGATCAAATAAAAAGGCTGTCCACTCTTCAAAAGTTCAGTGGTCACGTCTAGAATATACTCATCCGCTGCTAGAGGCATCGTGAATGCATCTCCTTGAACTATGCAATATAAGGAAAATTCACTCTGTTCAGAAGCTCCTTCTACTCCTAGCAAAGAGCATAATTCTGATACAACGTCTGCAACTACAGTAGAACAGCGGGTGTTGACTACCCTCTCAGCACCTCCGGGTAATCTATAAATTTGACGTCTTGCAGAGCGACCGGCCGATACTGCTGTTACCTGGTTAAATGAATTTCAATTAAACTCTATAAAGCAAATTCTTTACAAATATTGATGTCAATTCATTCTATCATTTAGTTCTCACTCTAATTACCTCTTCAACGCTGGGTACATTTTTCCTACCGCCGCACCTGGCTGTCTTGCGCAGATTTGCCAAACAAACTGCTGCAGTACCGTGACAAGGTTTTCTGCGATCTCCTGCAGCAGTTCCAAGATGTTCTAATAAAAATGAGCGCAGCGCATCTGAACAACCGAAGTAAGCTGTGAGAACACTGAGCAATCGCCATGCACGTTGACCGCTGTCTGCAGCAGGGCTTCTGTTGGCGGTAGTCTGCTTCATAAGTTGACAGTATACTTCGTCTCGCAAGCCGGCATGTTTGTGACAGTGCTACAATAAATGGTAATTTAGAAATTTTTTGGTCGTGGACAATCAGTATAATTATAATTTGTATGAACGTATTCAGCGCTGGAACACAAAATTAATAAAGGAATAGGTAGATATTTTCCAAGAGTCAACAAAATGTACTAAATATTTATTCATGTATGCGGGCAAACACCAACGCCTTTCATATAAGTTTTTAAAAATAATAAAATGTGAAAGCACATTTTTTTATCCTGATGCTGAGCCAAACTTACCATGAGTATGGTGTATACGCATTTGACTTCTGTGACATCGGGATCAGGCGGTAGATCACCGCAGTATCGCAATATACAATCGAAACATTCCATAGCCAATGCTGCCAAATCAGGGGGCAATCTCAGTAAAGGTCCATCTAATGGTCTTCCTTGCCAACGTACTAACTCACTCTGTTGCCACCATCCTTGTTGAGCCTGCGCATCACCTTTTTCTTGCGGTGATCTGTAAAAAAATGCAATTAGTTTGTTTAATTATTAAAGATAGATTATTAGAAAGATTATGGAGATTGGGCGGTCCGAATAAAACTTTAACATTATGTCAACATATTTCAATTGAATTTTAGTGACCTCTCTCTAGTGATATATACCCGACAACGCGAACTACTGTATCAATAATGCTATTTATTAATTTACAAAATTATTGTTACACATGTGTTACACTTAGTTTCACAGGAAAATAAATAAATTAAGTTAGACTTTAAATAATATACATTCAAGTTATTTACACGCATCGAATGTTGCACCGTTATAAAAATTACTATTACGTTATTAATATGCATCAAATAGCTATAGAAAATACTGAATTGTCCAATTACTGAAACTAAAAAGTTTAACGCTAAAACAACAGATTTCAATAGTTTTTTTTAATTACATCCACATTAATTTGAAAACACATCTAGTAAATATGATATATTGGTTCATGTGCCATGGTTCGAACTATTGAGGCATCACGCGAAATGTGTAGATGTACAAGTATTATAAATGAATTAAGTATGTTCTTGCTTCAGTGAGTGCTTATTACTGTTTACGATAATGCTAGTGTTGCGTCGCATCGTGCCTTAAGTTAAATTTCTGGAACTTTCCGTATCGCAATTTAAAATTTTAATTCTGAAATAAAATCTGTGAAAATAAAATTGATCTTAATCTCTGAAATAAAAATAGATTTTTGAGATATCATTTTCCAAATATTGTCAAGGGAGCCAACATCAAACAAAACTTATCGTAAAAAAAAATAAAACAAAAGATAAATAGCTGACAAAAAATAATTGATAATAATAAATAATAATTTCACGCGTAGACAGTGTAAAATGGCTCCCTTAACAGTTCTAATGAACTATTGCTCCGCGAAAAAAACGGCGAATCTCAAATTGAAATTAATTTACGATGGAACGGGCACCAGAAACCCCATATTTATGTATGAGATACGCCTAACTGTGAACGGAACCGAATTATCAGCGGTAGGATCAGGGAAAACTAAAGAACAATCTAAGCAAGACTCGGCAAGGTTGGCGCTTCAAAAGCTGATGAACTTAGTTCAGGACCAAGTTTTGGGGGTTAAAGAGACCGTTGAAGGGCAGCCATCCCTAACCATTCCTGTAGCGGTAAGAAAGCTTAGCCAGTATTGTGATAAGAAAGGTTTACCGATACCCGTGTATATAGTAGAACAGCCAGTGAACTATTTGACTAACCTGTTTTCACGAAGCTATAAATTTTCGAAAATTTATTATCGGTACGTTAAGAAAGTACCATTCTGGCTGTCATTTCGCGGTTGTGTCATCATCCCTTCAATTTTTGAAAGTGTCAAAAAATTTTTTTTTTAATTTGCTCTCACAAGGCTCAAATTTTGAGGGTGTATTCTTTTAACTGTTCAGAAAGTATATGTTAACAGCCAGCGCATTCTGACGGTTGCAAGGGTCTGCCAGAAGAGTACATAATAGTCACGACGCACAAGGGTATGGGCGCATTACCATACATAATCGGCTACATCCTTGTATTTAAATAATTTATACGACATTTTGGAGGTCTTTTTGAAAACATCCAATATACCAAACTTTAACTTTTTATCTCACCTTATGGCGAGATATCATTGAAAATATGCCAAAGTGGCCACTTTTTCAAACTCAATTTTTGGCCTAACCATAAAAGATATCGAAAAAGAAATTGCGTGATTCTACTCACATTGGCTTAGACCACATATGTATATTAAAATATGAATAATCGATTATTTATTTATATGCTGAATAATGATCATTTATTATTAGCTAAAAAGGATAAAATAATTTTTCAATTAATGTTTTCGGATAGTGCGTTTTGTTTAATTACTTTCTTATTAGCGTTATTCGAAAGAAAGCCTTGTGGGAGCAAGTTAAAAAAATTTTTTTTTGACACTTTCAAAAATTGAAGGGATGATAACACAACCGCGGAATGACAGCCAGAATGGTACTTTCTCAATATACCGATAATAAATTATCATTAAAAAAATTTCTAGCTTCGTGAAAACAGGTTAGTCAAACAGTTCACTGGCGCTTATGCTATCTATATATCATCTGAAGATATATTTAATATTTTACAAACATTCGTCTTGATGACCATATTAATGCACCAATCGTAGTAGATAGATTGGCGAAATTTGTTTCTCTTTTTGACCATTTTGTATGATGAATCATTAGGAGCAGGAGAAAAAATAAAGACGCATTTGGACTACGAGTTATCAGAAGAGTTAATGGAAAGCAACTTCATTCTCTATACCTGGCTAATATGTGTATTTGACACCGTAATTAGTGTTCTCGATTACTCGTGGTCACAGTTGTACGAATGTGAATAAATATATCACAGCTTTTCTGGAGAATTAATAGATTGTGAATACATATATTTCTAAATTATTGTTATTTTATAAATAAATTATATAAATAAAAAATATTGTATTTTCCTTAAGTGTGTATGCAAATATAATATCTAAATTTAATTTACACACAGATAAGATAAAATTTAACAAAAAAAATATTTATATTAATAATTAAATAACAAATTTTGCTTATATTTCTATGGGCTCCGTACTAATGTTTAACATTTAGACTACAACGTGGCGCTCACGCGCTTCGATTGCTTTGAAGAAAGTTCTAAATTTCCAAATATTTCAAAGTACAAAAAAAAACTTCAAAACGGTTAATTTGAAAAAAAAATCTCAAAAATCTATTTTTTTTAAGTTCAAATAAAATAATTGCATCCTTTTCAAAAATTTTAATTTTTAGTACTTACTGGAAGTTCCAGCAATTTGCTTTAAGGCACGATGCCATGCACCACTAGTTATTACTTTTTTATTGGATCTCCGGAACCCCCAGACCTGCCTTCCCAAAAATTTAATCATTTCTTCATTTTGTTAATACAAATAAAATGTTTTTTCTAATAAATCGGACGCGCTCCGTTATCAAAAAAACTTAATTACCATTTTTGGCATTTGGAATTTCTTGCTACATATCTTCGAAACGCCTGGACCTACTTCTGTCAAAGACTAATTAGCACGTCTCCCCATCAATACGAATCTAATGGTTTTTTTTAATTAATCAAATCGGTTGATGCGTGTTTCCGAAATCATCGACGAACATTTGTATCCGCACACAGCACATACGTTCATTTTTCCTAAAGTACCAAATGCCAAAGTGTGCCTTTGAAACGTAATTTAAACTTACAAGTCCATATTTATTAGAAGATGTACACTTAAAATAATGTAAATCGTGAATTTATTTTACAGAATCCCAAGTAAATGACTAATTCGTATCATATTATTTTTAATATCATTATCATACGATACTATACTATATATTAATGCATATGTTTACTACAAAATCTTTTGAAAACGGCATTATTTTATTTAAAAATTAGTGTTTTCAAATCGTAAGATTCTAATGAACACATTGCAATTACAATAATTATCATTTAATATAATATGATTTTCGTTTGATTATCGTGTTAATTGATGGTCTATTAAATGGCCGAATTATGCAAGAGAATACTCTTCTTACATTTTGGGAAATAGTAATCAAATCTGATTCACTAGATTGATCAATACAAAGTTGTTTGTAGTGTATACAATAGACGGTATTGTTTTCAGTAAGATAATATCGTATTTATTCTCACGACGTTCTCACCTATATATTCTGTTGTTGCGTCTTATTAAGATGTTACACAAAATTAAAATTACGGAAGAAAATTGTAATAACAACTGTGTGATTTTCCTTTCAGAGCAGTTATGTAAACAAGATAAATCATGTCCCATTATTATAAATTGTATGTTTATAGAATTGATAACCCTTTGGAATAAAAGCCTTTAATTTTATTTTCACATTTTAATGGGCTTCTTCTTTACCTAATTTCAATCCTAATTATATTTTTTTTTATTTCCTGAGTGAAATTAAATGAAATAGTTCACATTTTCATTAGCTTCCATTAAACTCTAGAATATTTTCTAGACTCTATCAGGTTGTACAAAATATTTTGTTCTTTTTAGTACTGTTCAATTTGTTAAAACTATTTAAACAAAAAAATAGTAATTTAGTTAGTCATAATTGCATTTAGTGTTGTAACTATTTGTTTGATAGTATATATATCTTCTTATTTTTTTATCGAGGTGGTAAAGTTCTTGTTTTATTTTACTCAGGTAACTTTCTGAATTGTCTTAAATTTTTAATTATATTACAATAATGAAGAATATAGAGAAAAAAAATCTTTTAGTTTAGTTTTAAGAGAGTACGATACCTTCGAAAACCTCGCAAGTTAATCGGATTTTTTAATTCAAATATTATGACGATAACATTTATAATATAACATCAGCAAGTTATAGAAGTTATAGGATATATTTACAAAATCATATATTTGTGAACTATATGAATATTATATTCTAATATTTTTTTCAAGCCGTAGTGATATCAGATTTTCACTTTAGATTATAGATCTCAAATATGATATCAAGTGAAAACAGCCCTTTAGATCTGCTACAATCTCATCAGAATTGTAAACCATTAGGTTGTCATCTAGAAACCAAAAAAAAACTACCCTAATTTTCCATAGAGGCGAAAACTTTAGAAATACTGAAGTTATCAACAGCTATAAATTATTAAATAAATCAACTTGCCAAAAAAGACAATGTTGCCAAAAATGACAATGACAAAATGACAATGTGTCCGACTTATCAGTATGAGTTAAAATTTTGAGAATTCTAGCTTTTAATTATAATTTTCAGACCTTTTCAGAAGTGTAATTTTTACATTGTCAATACATTTTTAACTTTCATAGGGCAAGTTATAGTAGTAATCGCAAAAAAATCGAAAATGAAAATTGTTATACATCTTTACGCTTCAAAAGTTTCTGAACATTTTGGCATACCTTATTGTTAGAAAAGATGAAAGTATGCGGAAAATGGACGGTCCAGCCGTTTAGAAGATATGGGACAAAAAGTACAAAAATAGTTTTTCAATTCAACGGAGGGTCCGATTTCAATAATTTAAAAAATCTTGTATTTGTATTGGCAAAATTTTTAGGAAGACAGATTCAGCGGTTCTGTGAATCCAATAAGACAAGTAAAAAAGCCATCAAAAATGATCATAAGACATATCCACATGAAATTATCAGATACTTTATAGAGATTTTAATGATAAGTATAAATTTTGTTTACATTTCTATGAGTTTCGTGCCAATGTTTATCCGTTAGACGACGACGCGGTATTAAAATTAAAATTAAAATTAAAAAAAGTTCAAAAAATTTCGAAATATAAATTTTTTTTTTCGAAAATTTCAAAATTCTCAAAAATCTCATTTTCAAAGTTTTCAAAAAAAATTAAAACTTTTTTAAAAGATTTAATTCTCGATACGGATAGTTTCAGCCATGCTCCACTAGCTTTCAATAATAATGCACACGCAAACAATAAAAATTTGAACAAAATCGAATGATTTTGTGATGTAGTAGAACATAAATTGTATAAAAATTATTATAGATTTGGCGTACTATTTCAATATCTTAAAAAATTAACGTTATCAGTAAAAAAAATGTAGTAAATATCAATACTATTTGAGACTAGGTATGTGAATGTAACAAATTTCATTACAGTAAAATAACGTATCTAATTTTGTAGCATGGTTAGTACGGAGCTATGAAAAAGCTTTCTAAGAACAACTATGGTTAGCGCTTTAACGCTCGAAAGTAATAAACATATATTACTATAAGCTATTAATGTGCAATAATTTCGTACCAATAAACCTTCATCGAATAATAGTTGTATTATTCTTAAACCTAGGTACTAATGTCATGTAAAAATTTACTCTTAACTGCTCGTTTCTCGGGATAATAAACGATGGGGCCCATCGTTCATCATATTCTGTACAAATAGGCCAGAAAATGTGACACATTTTCTTATGCAAACGCTCATAAGCTCATATACGTTCATACCGTTAGTTGTCTTTGAGTTTTACGCACTTCATTCTTCACATGAGTTCTGGTCGTAAAATGCAATTTCAAAGTCAATCATCATCAATAACCGATAAATGTCCCGCTGACCAAAGCTGTGTTATTAACGGATACCGCCGATGTTAAGAAAGGAGACCCTGTGCGAAGTTCAAAATAATTCGCCATAGAATTAACTATGACAATAATACGCAGAAAGCACAAAAGTTTATGGCGAAGTGATTCAAGTTCAAATCTGTCAGTTGTTTCTTTTACTAGTTTTTCATTAAAGGTCTTTTGACTGCGTTTATGCGAATTTCTGAACACAAATAAACGAATAAATTTTTTTTTAAGCAACAAAACGTTGTTAAATGTGCAGTACTGCAAGGAACAGTCCTAGAGCAATTATTATACTTACTATATATTAAATTAAGGTGACCATATTTTTTAGGCCAAAACCTGGACGGCAACTTGTTAATCTAATCCGGGATGGGGTAAAGCATATTCTAAATATCCTAAATGTGATTTGAAATAAATGTTTATAGATTCAATAATTTGTTTTAACGAGTAATTTTTTACTCTTAGTAGGACTTGATTATTCGATTATGAGGTATATTAAATTTTATGACTTTTATATGGTTTATTTTATATCTTAACTTCATTATTTGGTTTATATGTTTTCTTCGCTCTTAAGCCTTGTATAATATTCTGTTCAATTTTTTCATAATTAGTAAAAATTAGCACTTGTGCCAGTTAGTGAAAAAATTATACTTTTTAATTTTCGTGAAATTAAAAATAAAAGTTCGAATTTTTTAATGTGAGGAATTATTTTAATCCGCCTTTGGGATTTTGCATTCAGCGATTTTCTCATTCAAAACGTATTATTTCATAAAAGCATACTCATTGTTCCTATCATTTTCAGATATTTGATGAGTAGTTGTAATTTTATAATTAAGTAATTGCAGAAATTAAGTTTAAACTTATATAATTATATTAATTATATTAAATATACGAAAAACCGGGATAAACATTGCTTTTGGAAAAAGACGGGACACAAGATGGAAATGTGGGACTGTCGCGGCCAAACCATGACGTATGATATATATAAATATATATAGATATATATTAGGGTGGTCCTTAAAATGGTCATTTTTGAATTTCCTTGCTCCCAGGGGCTCAAATGGTTCCAAATAGATAAAACACAATTCTCTGAAAGTTTTAGCTCTTAATATTAACGTTTAGATAAAGCGTAATTCAATCACAGTTTTGTATGGAAATAGCATGAAACATTTTTCAAAATTTTTTAAAAATAAATATATGGATATGGTCATAAATGAGAAACTAGAATGGAATAATCAAACCGACAAAATAAAACAATTTGCAGCCCTCTCGGGTGTTATAAAAAGGATACTATTTGCAGTGGAACTACAAATAAAAATATAAAGATACTACAAATAAGGATTATGATTAAAGCCATATAATTGAACTCAACTCACCATACAATAACCCTAACCTTACTCCAAGAGAACTGTTAAACAAAACTAATAATGTACCACTACACAATATTAGTAAAATAGAAAAATGCATCCTGATATTTAAAATTTAAAATAATAAAATCAAAACATGTACAACAATAGAAACAAACCAGGATATTCACGATCATCAAACTATACGCTCAAAACATTCACGTGAAATAACCAAAACCAATAAAGGACGAGCAAGCTTTGTGAGAATTGCAAGCAACCTTCACAACAAACTATCAGATGAATTTAAAACAATAACGAATGTGAATAAATTCAAAACTTAAGTGAAAAATTATTATATCAGAGACAAACATTCTTATTTTAACTAGACAGTTACGAAACATTAAAATTTCTTTAAATAGCGCAGTCTTCAATTGAAATACTACAGCTAAAATTCTTACTGCGATTACTTAAGCCATACCAATTATGCCATACTTATTAGTATGGCATAATATTGAAAAATAATATTAAACTTATTTATATTGTAGGACTAGTATTTCACTTTGTAAACTAAACTTTTTCTTTGCATACAAATGAATTATACAAAATTTCACATATTCATAAGCGTGAATAAAAACGACAGTGGCGGCAGAATGATTATCCATATTAGTGAAAGGAAGTGTTAAAATTCAAAATTCAAGTTTTAATTCTATAATAACTCAAAAATCTGCATAGTTGATGCACTTATTTGAATGTTTGTCTGAAATTTTTCTTAATCCGTCGAGCGTTGAAATTTTGTTTTGCATAAATTTTGTCGAAAAAATTGAGAAATAATATAATTATTTAGAATTGCTTTCTATTTTCTAATTCAAGTCTATAGAAGTATAGAGTGAAAAGTGAGCAAATACAAGCTGCATACATGTAGTTTAAATTTTAAAAAAGCTTTCAAAACGCAGCGCATTTTTCTCAAAACGCGCTATCGTATATATTTTTATTTATTTTACAGAGATGAGTTCAACTTACACGTTCTTTTATTTTGACTTAAATTGCAGTCTCCAACATAATACTTAAGAACATGATTGGCAATTTTATGTAGGCTATCAGTTAGAAAATCAAGCCAGTAATTACCATAACGAGCCGTAACCATGAATTTTCGATAAGAATACACGGAAAATTAACAATAAAATATATATTATTGAGTTTTATATTAAAATAAAATTAATTAGTACTAATAGATTGTTTTTTCAATGATATTATATCTATTTTTTTATATATAAAACATAATTCAAGGTATAGAAAAGGTAGCAAAATTAATCATTTAAGGGATTGATTGTTCAAGGGGAAAATATAATTTTTCACAAGTAATCCATCAATGATTAAAATAAAATAGTTTGCAAATACGTTTAATTTTTTCGTCCATTAAATATTTTTGCTGTTTGATTAAACATCTCCGAACGGTTTTTTAAATTTAAAACCTGCTTTCGATAAACTATGCTCAATTTGTTTTAGCGAAAATTATAGCGTTTTTAAAAAAAAAAATACATCTGCATTAAATGCTAATAAACCCATAGTTGTCAATTGGAACACACTAACAATAAAAAATGTTTTGTTATATTCTTTTTTAGAACATGCAATACCCCTTTTTTGTTACGTGAATATAATATACTGTTTTTATTGTATATGAATGTACTGATATATAATATGAATATTGTCCTTTATATAGAGCGCAATTCAATCAAAATTTTGTATGGAAATAGCATGAAAAATATTTCAAAAATTTTGCAGAGCGTCGAATTTTCAATAAAAAATGACACGAATTTTCACTTTTAATTCATTTGTCGCTAAGTTATACCTAAATTTTTTTTTTTTAATTTTCAAAAATTTTTCTAAGCTATTTCCATACAAAGTTCGATTGAATTGCGCACTATCTAAAAGTTAATATTAAGAGCTAAAACTTTCAGAAAATTGTTTTTTTAACAATTTGGAACGATTTGAGCCCTTGGGAGAAAGAAAATTCGAAAATGTCCATATTTAGGTCCCCCCTGATATATATAATTAATACTGTAAAAGAATAAGGGTAGAACTCGTGTACCAATATACTTATGTGTGATATCCACTTTATGTAATGAAATATTCTATTTTTGAATTGAATTTGAATGTGGTTACTATGATAAACTAATAGTTATTTTGGATTGACATATAATTAAAAAAATGATCTTCAATAGTAAATTCATGTGAATATTTACTATTTTTTTTAAATCTATGTAGATTTTAAAATAATCTAACGAAAAAGTATAGATAAGTTGAATTGTACCGATTTAAATAATATTTCTCTCACTTACTCATTTTTGGTAACCTCTTGTGTGATTTGGGTCTCTAAATTTTTCACTTCACTAGCAATATTTTCTACGCTCATAACTGATATTTTTGTTCACTAAAAAATAACCGCACTAGCTTAACGAAAAAACAGATAGTTGAACCGTGTTCGATATCATACACGATTCAATAAACCGCATTATAATTTTCTTATAAAGCAATAAATAGGAATTGAATTCGATTCGATTTATTTCAATAGTTGTATATGAGTTTAATTTATTTTGATATTTGAAATCGTGCGATATGCTAAAAGCTTTCGACGAGCGATGCGTCTGTACCGCAGCGACGCGAAGATGCACTAGTGCGGTTCGGCGGCGGTCTCCTTCTCTACCACCGTATCAAACTGGCGCAACCGACCAACTATATGGATGGGCCAGATTCACTACTACGCGCACTGATGTATAATACTGAACAGGGCGGAATTGGGGGGAGCACATTTAATCTAATTTGTTATTTGAATAGTGGTGTATGGCATCGTGCCTTAAGGCAAATTGCTGGAACTTCTCGTACCGAAATCTAAATTATTAAAAAACTAGTGGGCCGCATGGCATCGTACCTTAATGCAAATTGCTGGAACTTCCCGTAACGTAGTTAGACATTCGAGGAATGAAAATAATCAATTGTTTTGAATAATTTCAAATAAATTATGTATTACATACTGTAAACTTATAAGTGCTTTTTAAATTGGGCAACGAGCGTATTTTATGAACAACCTATGAGTACGTTCACAAGAGTCCAATTTTTTAAATTAGGTTTTTCTGATAATTTAGAAATTTTTTGAAATGTTTTTAAAAGTTTAAAATTTTTTGGAATTATTATTTTGAAAATTTGTAAATTTGTAAATTTTTAAAAATATTCGATTTTTTTGTGAAATTTTCAAAATATTTTCAAATTTTTGCAAGGAATCTCCGAAACGGCAAAATTGCTTTTTGCATAAACGCTTCGAGATCGTGTACTATGTACTGTACTGTACTATTTCATACTATCGAAAATGTTGAGGATATTTGTTTGAACCATATGAATAAACTTCAACATTAATAATGTTGATACGGAACCCAAAAAAAATTACACAAAATGTAAATTGTTAAAATCTCTATAAAATATCTGATAATTTGATCTACATATGTCCAATAAACGTTTTTGACTGCCAAATGACACTTTTTTAACTTATTTTTATTGAGAGTCCATAACCGCTGCACATGCCTTACCAAAAATTTTACTAGTTGTTCATTTTGTCAATACAAGTAAAATGTTTTTTTGAATTATTTAAATCGGACACTAGTATCTCAAAAACTGAAATACCATTTTTGGCACTTTTTGCCCCGTATCTCCGAAACGACTGAACCTGCCTTTGCCAAAAACTAATCAGCACGTCTCCTTATCAGTAGGAATTGAATGTTTTTTTGAATTATTCAAATCGTTTAATCCGTGTTTGCGAAATCGTCGACAAAAATTTGTATCCGCACACACTCACATTTATCAATTTTTTCTGAAGTATGCCAAAATATTCAGAAACCTTCGAAACGTAAAGATATATACAAATTTTCATTTTCGATTTTTTTGCGGTTACTATAACTTACCCTACTGGAAGTTAAAAAGCAATGCGAAAGGGTCAGTCGAATTACTGCTTGTTTATATCAATAAATATTTATTTTCTTGACACAACATAGCGAAAAATTACAATTACAATTAGCTTTAAGTTCTCATGATTTTTTTTTGCTAACTGCATCACAATACTTTAATGAAAATTATCATGCAAAATTAAAATTATCGACTGAATACGTAGCAATGTAGTACGTAAGAATATACTATGAATTGTACTATGCATTTCGACATGTAATAAAATTGCAAGTGTATTGCATTTTATAATTTAAAATAATACATTCATAAGGTTGATAGAATTGTAGAGAATTGGGTAGGGCGGGGCACAAAGCTCCAATTTGACATAGACCATAACAAATATATCTGACTATGGCCAGTAAAACTCCCTTATCATTGTAGAAATGTTTTTTGCTGCTTTTTAGAAAATTCTTACCTTTTTACTCTATTACGGAATAAAATGGGACGGACAGGAGGCAAAAAGTTCCAATGCCCTATTTTTAAATTTAAAGGGATTATACGAAATAATAGCGATATGATCAACCAATGCAATTCAATCAATATAGAAAATATCAGTAAATCATCTCTTACTTTTCGCCAAAGCATTGATGTTCGTTGATTGATTTTCATTGGGGACAGCCGATTTGATGTGTTATTGCTAATCATTAGTTAAAAATATTTTATATATCAATGGTTTCAAATGGCTGTTATAAAAAAATGCTGTTATAACGAAATGACTACACAATGTTTCCCTTTGAGTGCGTAACTTGTAAAATGTGGAGCCAATTATTATCTACGATATGTTTTCCTTTCTAAAATAAGCATTTGCATACAAAATTACACTTTTTATATAAAAATTTGTTATAATTACATTTTACATGTGGAGACAACTAAAATTTTGAAGGACATCTTGAGCTCAATTTTTTATGTGGATGCATAATTGCAATTAAATTTTATCAAATGCGATGCAATCATTGCTCTGAATCGCATGCGGGTTTCAATCACTGCCAGTGACTTAATCTCTAGTTTTACCACAAAATATAGTTGTGCAATAATATTCTTAAGGATGTCAATGAATTACAAATAATGACAGTATCCTTCATGTCGTTAGAGTAAAACATCCCACATAAGCAGCCTACTCCACAGTCGATATTTGCTAATCGCTATTAAATATAAAACAAAATAATGGAGCTTACTTCTATTGTATAAAACATGTAGGCTCAATATAAAACTGATTCGACGATATATGGTTCAGCCATATTATCGATATATATTTAATTCAGTTTTCATAATACTTTCTAGCTGCATGAACGTGGTTTGCAATTCATTATACATCCTTTATGTAGCTTATGCCATACGACTCTGAAAAATGACATACAATGCCCAAAACGTGCTAATTTCAGTGTTATGTAAAATATATTTTATATATTTTATAAAATCTTTTTGATCAGAAATAATTAAAAACCCTGAAGTTTTCTAGAGAGCGAAGAAAGAGATGAAACACATAAACATCAAGGTAGTTTATGTTAATATTACAAATGTTTAAGAAGCACTATAATTAACTAAGTAGTCAATACAATGTACACTATAATGTACTAATGCTGAGTATAATGTACTTGATAAAATGTTCAACACATATCAAACAAACAACTATCTGACTACGGTCCCAAACTCCCACCTAATTCATCATTGTAGAAATGTTTTTTTCCAGTTTTCAAAAATTCACCAGTCATCTGGTCTTTTTTTACTCCATAGGCGGGATAAAATGGGACGGCTGGGGGACAAACAGGCCAATGTCTTATTTTTAGTTTTAAAGGGATTTTAGGAAATAATAGCTACATTATGCATCTAATGCAAAATATAAATTTCATGAATACATTCTTTACAGAGATAACACTATATATAACCTTGATCTGGTATTTCGTCAAAAATATTCATCTGTAGAGTTGGAATTAATTTATTATAAGTTAATTCATCTCAATATCAAATGTAATAAAATTTGATTTTATAATTTTGTAGATTATTATTACTTAATTTATATTTAATAAAAATAAACTCGAATCCTTAAGAAAGCGACTCTGTTTAGCAATTCGCAGAATACTCATCAATTAAAACGGTAGTATTATATCACAACAATACCTTCAACACGGTAAATAAATTGAACAATTAATAAGTAATGAAATTAGACATTTAATAACCGAAAAAGCAACATATTATATTCGTAAAACGGTACGAATTAGCTTTGGTTCATATTAGTATTTGTATTAAATTTATTATGTTCTATGTACCTAATATTACTTGAAAAATTTGTATAACGCTATTTCACAGTTTTAATGGCTTAGTTTTTGTGACCCATTTTTATTTCATTTAAATTGAAATTCTTTGAGATAATTTGAAAATGATATATGTATATGCGTAATAATCCTTCATAGTAATATGAAATAGCAAATTGAAAATGCTTTGTGTAGAACCTTTACTTCAGATTACCTTAGTTTATAATTTAATATATTTCTTGTTTTATCTGCTTGAACTGTTGTTTATGTAATAATCTCTGCAGATTTAGGGATCTTGTTTAGGTTGTATTATTTCTAATATGTTAATTAATTCAACTTTGCTCATCAAGTGATTTTGTCGATTACTTAAAAATTTCCTGAATCTTGCGAAGAATTGATTTTAATTAAAAAAAAAACTTATTGTCAGATTTGCAAGTAAAATTATCCAGAGCTATGTGGCCTTCCAAAGCAATACAAATTTAGAGTTTCTCTATTTATTAGTGTACAATATTTCCGTATTGAGATATTTATTTATGTACAGGATATAAATTTTGCTTTTAAATATACACATTGTGAATGTGTAATTAACATTTTCTCATGAATAAATTATTCATAATATTAATCATTTTATGATAAGAGATCTATGTGAAATCATTTTGCAGTAATAAACAAAAACAAATGTAAGTATACATGTTTAACAATTTGATATGAATTTGATGATATTTAAAGTATATTATCAAAAATATTTGTCTTAGTTTGCATAGCCATTTCATTCAGGGAATTATGAAATTTTAACTATTTACTAAGTTAAGATTTATTAAAAAGTAATGAACGAAAGTAATCAAACAATAATATAATCATATTAGTATTAATATTATTGTATAAAAAAATCCATATTTTTAATTAGTTTAAGAAAAAAAGCTAAAACATGCGATATTACGTAGGTATATAATTAAGATTTAATTGCAAAAAAAAAACAGTAATAAAAATGCATGAAATTTTTGCTATTAATGGATTTCGTTATATTAATATTAATGAAATAAAATTTTAATTAATGCAGTAGGCATAAACAATAGAACACTTAATAACGGCCACACTATACAAATACAATAACAAATAGAATCAAATATTGAGAATATAATTAGTTAACGGTTGAATTTTCGTACTTTTTTTAAATAAAGTATTTTGTAAACTTTACTCATATATTATTTCATATTCAAAATATCATTAATTTTAATACATGTTTTATGAACATATATTGAATCATAAAAATTTGAAATTATAGTATAACTTTAATCTTTATGGTAACTTATGTAAAGTATAAGTGTCTCGCTGAATGTAAATTTCTTCGGTCGTTTTTTTTGTTATAAATTGTATTTTAATACGATTAGTAAGAAATAATATGCATAGAAGATAAGTTAAAAAAAAAAATAACTCGAACATTTCACTTCCATATGAAAAAACCGTACTAAACGAAAATTACTATAAAAAAGCTCCATTGTCAGTTTTTAATATGAAGAATAACAAACACATTGAACGAAAAATAAATATTAATATATTTAATATCAAACGTGTGCAATAAATTATAGCTTTATTCATAGAATAAAAATTAGCAACATCTATTACCTTTTCATTATTACGGAGACGGTTTAAAATTTCGATTTTGGTTTATAAGGATGTAACTTTTCATTTACTTTATAGCTTTTTATTTTTATCTTTTACCACTGTCGAACTAATATATGAATTATAGATTTGTGAAAAATAATTGTTATTTTCTCACTCTGAATAAATTTATGCTATCAAGTATATATAAGCACTGATTAAAAACAAAGTTTATGCTCGTTGTTTTGGTATTTCAAACAAATTAGCTTATACACACATAAAATTTTGTTTTGATCATAAAACGGGGGGTTTCCATTATCTACATATTTCCAATATAGACACAGTCTATGTACTAGAAATTCGTAACTTTAAGTTATTCAGATTGCAAAATTCAGACTGCAAAATTTATGAATTTTGTTGAAAAAGTTTTTATTTTTAAAAACCGTGCAAGATCGAAAACATGCAAAACGAGTACCGTGTAAAACGGGGGATAAGTGTATATATATATATATATACATATACATATATATTTTATATTCAATTTGATAGCAAACGCCATTGAAAAAAATCGCTTGTTTCTAATAGAGCATTGACTAAGACCAATAAAACAAGAGTCGGTCCGGTACGATTAAAACAGTAAGATTTTGCCTCTCAGTTATACCCTGAGAGCTATCAAATGATCAATGAGAAAATTTGACACAGGCAAAAAACTGATCACTTTTTCAATACAATATTTTTTTTTGTTAAACAAGTAGATTTTTAATTTTTTCCAATGTGCGATGGAACAGCATTTCGCTCTAGGAGCGCCAATTCAATTATACGCCCTCATTGCTCGTGGCCAGCGGTTCGAAACAAATTCGAGAAAGTGTTTTATTTCGCATGTATTTACTTTTGCTGTATAATAAAATAATAAACAGGCCTTGTTTTATAGATTTATGGATGAAAATAGAAACATTTGTTGTTTTTTTTAATTACTTTAATCAATAAATAAATAATTAAAACGCGGAAATTCACGTTTGAATAGTGATTGATAAATATTAATTAATAGCAAGTGAATGTAAACTTTTATCTCAAAGTTTTTATGTTAAATTATAAAAACGAATTATTTGGAATACATACATTTGCTTCTGTGGTCTCTGAACAAAATAGTTTGTATGTATCATAAATGTTTCCAGTTATCCTGATTCATTAGTAAATTGATTTTATTTTCCAACGGAATCTCGAGACATTACTTATTATTTGATATAAATCCGTTATATACATGGTATGAATCAAAAACCATTAAATGGTATATTTAACAAGACAATATTTCTGATAATTTTGAGTTATCAATGCATTTTTTATATTTTTTATATCTTTATCATTTTTGATTATCTATATATGCAGTTTTATATAAAACGATTTTAAGGTCAATTCAAAGACCTGTTTGAAAGAAGTCAAAATCAGAACATAGAGCTCCTTTATTTTACAAATTCTGTTGCAAAATGTTTCGACAGGTTTCTTTTCAGAATTATATATTATCATTTAATTCAGTTTAAACTCGAATAAACAAATAAAAATGATATTTAGACAAAATACGTTTACAGTTTACAAGTTGTTGCATAGATGTTTGTTTCATTAGAACCATTCTCAATTATTTGATACTTACAATGAACAATATATAATATTATCACTCAATTGAGTGTTAAGAAAACTCGAATAAATAAGGTAGAGCGTGGTTTAAAAGTCCACCACCTATATTTTTTTAAAAAAAAAAAACAAGTAATGTTAGGAATTTTTCAACAACATTAATCAGGATTTGGGGGCGTCCATTAATCATGTGATCGATTTTTTTAAAGTATTTATGGACTCCCCGTCCCCTTGGTGATACGCGGTGATATTCAAAATTAAAGTAAAAAATAAATACACGTGATATCTTACTAGACCCCTCTCTCCCCCACGTGATATTTTATGATTTTATGTCAAACTACCCCCCCCCCCCCCCTAAAAGCCTCACGTGATTAATGGACGCTCCAATAGATTCTTAGTTTCGAGAATCCTTAACTAAAATGTTTTCTTTTGTTGTTAGTTTTTTTTTTGGTTGTGGGTCCTGTTGTTTAGTTCACAAAACCTTAATATAATTAAGGTACGTTATTTTTAAGTTGTTATTTGTAAGTTAGATTCGACAGCTTTCTTTTATATAACCTCTATAAAAGCTTACATGTGAGTGGGGTAAAAGGACCAACTGAACCTTTACTCTGGCAAGTTGTAAAAAAATAAAAGTAAAAAAATTAAAAAAACAATACAAGAGATAAATTAAATAAATAGATATTCCTGCTCTGCTGATGAATATTTCTGTCGAAATATCAGATCAAGATTATATACAATGTTACGTTTGTAAATAAGTACCCATAATATTTATATTTTGCATTGATTGATTAATGTATCTATTATTTTGTAAAATTCCTTTTAAATTAATAATGAAACATTGGATCTGTTTACCTACTGGCTGTGGCATTTTACACCGCCTCTGGGTTAAAAAGGGACAGATGACAGTATAATTATATAAAGTCAAATTGGACTATTGTATATATATATATATATATATATATATATATATATATATAAAGGTGGCCCTTAATATGGACATTTTCGAATTTCCTTGCTTCCAAGGGTTCAAATAGTTCCAAATTGATAAAAAACAATTCTCTGAAAGTTTTACCTCTTAATATTGTCTTTTAGATAGAGCGCAATTCAATCAGAGATTTGTTATATATGACACAATCTTTTCTAATGTAATTTTTAAAAAGATAAATAGAAAAAACCTTTTAATTGATAATAAAAATATAATTATTATTTTAGTACGACTGACTAATTATCAGTGAAACAAATGAGTACTGCATAATTATTCTTAGTTTTATAAGTACGCCTAACATTACTTTTATGTTACTTCTACGCATGGTCGATTTAAAACACACGCTATATTATTTTTAAATATGTTAAGACACATATATTAGTATCTCAGAGTTGTATGTGAAAGTGCTGATTTTTTAATACAAAGTCATCTTTACTAGAGAAATTACTGTATTGAAGCGGTTACCATTAACTTCACTTACAGTCCAAAAATTCTAATAGTTTCTCTTCCAATTTCTCTAATTTGCTAGACTCATATAAAACACCCAATTAAAATTAAAATTAGACACAAGAATTGTATTTAGATTAATTGGTTGTTTAAATACTAAATTATATTTAAACCGGTGTTTACTTTTGTATAATTATAATAAATGTTAACTTAATGTGTATAAATAAATTACAATACACGTAGTGCAACAATTTGATTTCAGATTTTTAATTAAATAATAATTATTTAAACATCACTTTTTTGATAATTTAATTATTCAATATTATTTTAATAAAATTTTCGAAACATACTTATTTTGGTCGTACTTTCAATTCAAAATTGAATATAAAGATAGATATTTTACTCATATAAATGAAACAATGACTATAAAAAGAAGGAAGTAATTAAATTTAACAATTCTGTTGTTTAGATGAAAACTTACATATTAGTTATAAGTAAGAAATAACTTCACATATTGTTATATATATTTTCCTTTACTAGTGGCGTTAGTAGATTTTTGTGCGTATAATTTCTAATATTCCAGATTATTTAAACAAGTCTCAAACTTGAGTTTGCAATATATTATGTATTTATTAATTTATATAATAATATAATTTTCGATTATTTTTTTTTATAAAATTGATTTATTTAATTTCAAACAACACGCAAACAATATTACAATTGACTAAAGCAGGGTAGTCCTGTGAATGTGAATTTTCGGGAATTGTTGTATTTTTATCATTTTGAATTTTGGATATATATATATATATATATATATATATATATATATATAATAATATTATTTATATTAATTAAGCATTTAAATTTCGGATACTTTATTTTTTTTTAACTTCCCGTTGAGTAATTAACTTCCCCTATAGGTTAGTTATAGTAATGGGCCAAAAATTGAAAATGAAAATTTTTGCATTTTTTCACGTTTTGAAGGTTTATAAACATTTTGGTATACCTCGTTTTCGGGCGCACGGATCAACCGATTTGAATGGTTCAAAAAATATTCGATTCCTATTGATAGGACGATGTGCTGATTAGTTTTTGGCGAAGGCAGGTCCAGCCGTTACGAAGGTACGGAGCAGAGTGCAGAAAATAGAAATCGAGTTTTTGAGAGAAGGGCGTATCCGATTTGAATTATCAAAAAATCAACATTCAAATTGTAATGATGAGGAGAAGTGGTGATTAGTTTTTGGCAAAGGCAGGTTCTGTCATTTTGGAGATACCAAACAAAATGTGAAAAAAATTGCATTTTTCGAAAGAACTAATCATCCGATTTGAATAATTCTTTCTGCTTGTGTTGACGAAACAATTGCTTTTGGAAAAAGAATTTTGTTTCAAATAATTTGGATTTTAATTTTAATTCTGGCTAAAGTTCCATATCTCACGAACATACTTTAAATGAATAATTTAAACTTTGCTATTCAGTATATTTAATTATTATAAATATTGTACTATGTCCTTCATTTTAAATATTATTGATTGAGTTTTGTTTGTTTACTTTTTTGTAAACATATATGACTTACTATATTTATAATCACGATTTTAAATTATTTAATTTTTCTCGAATATTACATTACGGTACGGGAAGTTCTTGCAATTCGCCATAAGGCCATACTCCACTAGTTATTATTTTAAATTACATTAATAAATATATAAAAGTAACATATACTTTTACTTCAAATATTAAATAATTAACTGTAGTTCAGTTAGTTATAAAGGTCCATGGCAAAGCACAAGGAGTTCACGGCACAAGAAGTTTGGGAATCTATGATTTTAGACGTACATGGTAAAGGTTTAAATTTTGTTAAAGTCTATGAAATATTTTTAATATGGGATTTTCAGCCTCAGTTTTTTTAAGCTGAGTAATAATATAAAACGCGCAATCATTAGTTGCAAAATCTTGTTACCCATTTCAAGAAAATGCTGCGAAATGATATTTCAGCAATAAATATAAATATGTAATGCTATTCATATGCATGATTGCACATTGATAATGTAATATATAGTGTTTGAATATATATTTGAAATTACAAAATAGGAATTATTATATGCTCGGCGTATTTTTTTGTCAGAACTATTCTTCTATTCTGTCTGCTGATTCCAAGGACGTCTGTTGTTGGTTTGCATTTAACTATAATAAGTACGAGGCGCAAACTTTCATGAGAATTTTAGCTATTACTGTCATTCGATATGATGAATTTAATGATGCGGCTATCAGATAGTTCAGTTATTATTAACAATTAAGTTTAAATAAAATATAGCCACAAATAGCGCCGAAAGTAAGATTAAAAAATATGAAAATGTTTTAATCGCGCTTTATGCGAATACTTGAAGAAAAGTAAAAAAATATCATTTTGGTGATGAGTTTTAGTTGATCAAATAAATTAAGTTTACTTTCGTTAATGAATGGAGTAATGTAATATGATAATATTTAATGAAGTTAATACTAAAGAGATCTAATATTATATATGGGTATAAATACAATTAATTTATACGTTATACATATTCTGTAGATCTTTTCGTTGGTAGTTTTTGTTGGTTTCGTTTTTTTTCGGTTGATTGAGTTTTTTTTTATTTAGTTTATGATACCTGAATTTAGTTTTTAGGTATACGTTATTTAATAAATTTGTAAGATGTATTGTTATTGATTCAACTGTTTTTGTATATGATTTCTGTGAAAACTTGCATGTGTGTGGGGCAAAGTGTTTTACACATTTGATATATATATATATATATATATATATATATATATATATATATACATTTCATCATAAGATGAAAATAAAATGAATAAATAAATATGTAAGTCAAATAGAAGTTTAAGATAAAAAAAATTACAAGAGATAATTTTAATTATTACTTACTCGACCTTTGCTGATATTTTAGTATCTTAATATTTTTGTCGAAATGCCAGATCAAGGTTAAATACAATGAAATCTTTGTATAAATGTTATAATAATAATTGAATTTCTCATTGGTTAAATAATGTAGCTATTATTTTGGTAAATCCCTTTAAAATTAAAAAAAGACGTTGAATCTGTTTGCCACCTGGCTTTCTTACCCTGCTTGTGGGGCAAAAATGAAAAGTAACAAATTTTAGAAAAAAATTAAAAAAACATTTCTATAATTAGGGTAAGTTATAGTAATGGCAAAAAAATCGAAAATGGTTATGAGAAAAATCGAAACTATACTTTCAGATGAAAAATGTATACATTTCATATGCGTTATAAGATAAGAGCCTCGGATGAATTCATTACAACTGAGCTTGAATTGATTCACGTCTCTTGATAAACATACTTCAGTGTTTTGTGTTATTCACACTAATCAATATTTATTGATTATTGACTTTTTCTTCCTGGAATATTTTATTGCGTTATGAGAAGTTCCAGCAACTTGGCTTTTAAGTAAGGTGACCATACTCCGGATTGGCCGGGACAGTTCCGATTTTCCGCCTTGCGTCCCGGCCTTTTCTAAAAGCAATATTTGTCCCGGTTTTAGGTGTTTTGTCCCGGATTGTCCCGAATTTTTAAAGATGTTTTGATTGCTATTTTTAAATATATTTCAACTAGAAAATTTGAACCCAAAAAATGTGCATATAAGTTTTTAGCTCACTCTAAATGTCCTTACAACAAAAAATAACTGTATATAGTTTCTGTCAGTTTCAAGCCTACTATCATATTGAGAGCCAACATCAAACAAAATTTATCAAAAAAAACAAACAACGAACAGCAAATTTTTGACTTACACTCATTTCAGTCACTGAATTTATTAAATTAAAATAAATAATAATTTCGTCCGTAATATTACTCGGTCTGTGTAAAATGTCTCAGAAGACCCCAGTAAAAGTTCTAATGAACTTTTGCTCCGCAAAAAAACGCCGAATCCAAAATTCAACCTAATTCGCGACGGGACTAATATATGACAGAATTTTTGGAGGATTAATAGATCGTAAATACATACATTTCTATATCACTTTTATCTCATAAATAAATTATATAAATAAAAAATATTGTATTTTCCTTAAGTGTGTATGCAAATATAATAACTAAATATAATTTACATACAGATAAAATAGAATTTAACAAAAACGTATTTACACCAATAATTACCTGAATTTAATTTTTAACCAATAAATGTAATGATGTAATAATAATAAATAGTAAAAGATATTAGGAAGC
Organism: Ctenocephalides felis; assembly: GCF_003426905.1. Classification (NCBI taxonomy): domain Eukaryota; kingdom Metazoa; phylum Arthropoda; class Insecta; order Siphonaptera; family Pulicidae; genus Ctenocephalides; species Ctenocephalides felis. Next base: position 52,131,015 of record NW_020538040.1, on the reverse strand, counting down.
CACAACGTAACGATTTAATCATCTATAGGAGGCCCAATTCTGCCGTAAAATAGTACCATACAAAATGATACTAAAAACAGTCAAAATGCCATGTCGTTGCAATCCGGCGTTTTAGATATGAAACTAGTTAAGGTTAAAGTTAAAAGTAAAATAAAAGTATAAAAAATTGTTATGGTCGTGATTTTTTAACTTTCCGTATAGTAACTAGTAGGGAAAGTTATAGTAATCGCAAAGAATCGAAAATGAAAATTTACGTTTCCGTGGTTTCCGAACATTTGGCAAAAATGGACGTGTGAGTATGTGTCGGATACAAATTTTCGTCGACGATTTTGGGAAGAAGAATCAACCGATTTGAATAATTCAAAAAACATTCGATTTGTATTGATGGGGGACGTGCTGATTAGTTTTAGGAAAATGCAGGTCCAACCGTTTTGATATCACGGGTCAAAAATTGCCAATAATGGTATTATCAGATATTTTTTAGAGATTTTAATATTAAGTACTTGTTTGCATTTCTATGGGTTTCGTACCAAAGTTTATCCGTAGGCTGCGACGCGGTTCGATATTTCGTCTCTAAAACAGCTAATTTCAAATATAAGAAAATCAAAGTTTTTCTCCAAAAAACTCAAATTTCTCAAAAATCTATCTTTCAAAGTTTTCAAAAAATTGTTACGGAAAGTTCCAGCAAATTGTTTTTCCTTAAGGCGCGACGCCATGCACTATGCTCAGAATTAGGAGTTACCTGGGAATTTTTCTGAACATAGTTTGATAGTTGTTTATTTGTGTGTTTGATACATGTAACGTGGTGCCATATTGCTATGGAATTTATTTAGTTTAGACAAAATAGTTACTGAAAGTCAGATTGGATCTTTATGCACCGCCCTATTGATTGTATAATTGATTATTTATCAAAAAATAAAAAATCTTGAAATAACAATAAATTATTCGGGTAAGTTGTAAGTTATATGCATTTTGTTTAAAGTATGGCACCGAAACGAGAAAATAATCGTACAATTCTTCGTTAGATGCCATGACATAAAGATATATATATATATATATATATATATATATATATATATATATATATAAATATGAAATGTACTCACTCTGGTGGATGTCTGAAGTGTCTCGCTGCGAATTGCATCAGAGGGTATTTATGCGGAGACTGTCCATGCGGACTTGACCCTTCGACCCTGTGTCCATTCCTAGGCTGGGGCGATAGAGCTCTGCTGCCGTTCTCTTGAACGTGGTTGTTAGTTTGATGATGTGCCGACTCCAAAGCAGCATTTCGAATTTGAGAGGAGTGTTGTTGATGTGATGCTTGCTGTTGTGTTATCGAATGACCATGTTGTACTGCGTGCCCCTGGCTGTGTGTTTGCAATCCGTGCTCGGAAGCACGATTTGTTGCTACACTTGAGGTGCGTTGTTCGACTGCCGGAGCCGCTCGGTGAGCACTGTTTATTCCTTGAATCTGGAATGGAAACAGTTGAAATTAGAACATTTGAGAAGGTTCTTTCTTTATACATATTTGAAACAAAGGGTTTACGTATTCATTGTATCATTTTGTGCATACTTCTTGAAAATGTAATACATATTTTGCGAATTAAGATGAGCTCTTCACGATAAAAAATGAAACTAGTGGTGTATGGTATCGTGGCTTAAGGCAAATTGCTGGTACTTACTGTACTGTAACGAAATGTTCGAGGAATATTAAATGTTTTCAAATAGATTATTATAAATATTGTAACATTGTCTAATATTTATAAAAATTATATAAACAGAATTGCAACGTTGAAATTATTTGTGCAAAGTATATTAAATTAATTCCGATATTTGAAAAAAAAAATTGTGAAAAAATTTTAAACAATTTTTTTCCCAAAAGCAATTATTTTGTTAAAACAAGCAGAAAGTTTTTTGAATCACCCAAATCGGACGCTTAGTTCTCTCAAAAACTGCAATTTTTTGCACATTTAGCTTTGTATCTTTAAAATGGGTGGACCTGCCTTTCCCAAAAACTAATCACCTCTTTCCCCAATCATTACAAATTGAATGATTTTTAGATTATTCAAATCGGATACTCCGTTCTCTCAAAAACTCGATTTGTATTGTCTGAAAATACACTTTGCTCCGTATCTCCGTAACGGTTGGACCTGCCTTTGCCAAAAACTAATTAGCACATCTCCCTAACAATAGGAATCGAATGTTTTTCAACCATTCAAATCGGTTAATCCGTGCACCCGAAAACGTGGACGAAAAATGCGGATATACAAAACACACACACACACATCCATTTTTTCTGAGGTATGCCAAAATGTTCAGAGACCTTCAAAACGTCGAGAAATGCAAAATTTTTCATTTTCGATTTTCGGCCCATTACTATAACTACCCTAATTTTAAATTTTAATTTATCTTACTTCGTTTCAATTTTTTCAATCTTTCATAATGTGTAACAATTTTTGCGATTGCAAAATTGCTATATGGTTATCTTGATTAATGTAAAAAATCACACCTGGAGTTGGTTGTAACAAACCTTTGGGGCTAGTTGTTATGAATTATATACGGATTTAAGTGAAGAAGATTGTGAGGAATGAATAGTTTGTAAGATGTGGGCACATGTAAATTATGTTATAGGAGACACTACATCTTTTATTTGTATTACTTGTAGTTTACGTTGATTTATATTCAGTATTCAGAACAAAGAGCTAATATTAAATTCACATAAAATACCTAAATTATTATATGGAAATATAAAGATACGACAAGGGATCATGAATAAGCTCTGTAAGAAATAATAATTACCCTCATCTGACTATAATAGAAAAACAGGTAAGCAAAACTAGAACGTATCGCTACACAAAACTATTGGAACAGAAAAATACCTACTAATAGGTAAAATAAAAAATAATAAATTCATTACATGTACCAGAATAGAAACAAACTAGGATATTCATGATCATCAAACTAGACAGAATCAAAACTTTCACTTTAAATTCTCTAAAGCCAGCCTTTGAGTTAAAAATTTACTTGTTTTAGCCTAATTTATAAACAACAGTTTTCTAATTATAGTGCAATTCTTTTCCTTTTTAATATCAGTGCATTTTTATGAAACATTACACGTGGTTATAAGGTAAGATACATCTTTTTCAGTAGAAAAAGCTTTTTTCTAATTATTGGAGTTCAACTTTTATATTTTCTGGGTTGTAAATTTGGTATATATTGAGGCATAAGTTTATTCAAGACTACATATTATATTTATGTTTTTATTCACTACCGTTATATTTAATATTGCTTATAATTTGCATAAGTTAAAGACGTTTATTGATTATTAACTAGGTTAATGCATTAATAACATTGCCATTGATATGCATTTCATAAATTCGAGACTGCTTCTTTAAAGTGCTCAATTATAAAGTTATAATTATAGAAATTTTTATATGAAGTTTTAAATTAATAATTCTTGTTTACTTGTCAACAAAGCAGCTACAAAATTATTACTCATTATATAATTATCATTATATTAAAAATCACAGCTGTGTAAAATAAAGGATAATGTTTATTAAAACTTTTCAGGAGTAGCAATTTATATACAGGATCATTCTCTTATCAAATATATATAGACTAATCAATATAGTTGGAATCTTGAAATATCTTAATAAATGAATCTTCTATACACTGTAATAAAATAGCAAAATCTTGCGATATATAACTGTAAAATCTTATAATTTTTATGTAGCCTGGAACAATAATAATTTGCAACTAATTAGCAAATGTGCATTTGTAATAATGCAAGAACATTATGAATAGCAGTAGATTCGCTTGAAAAAGCAAGGCGTACATTTATCGCATATGATAGTTTGAAAAATAATACTGAAATAATAGCTACTTTATATCGAAAAGTATTGCTCTAACTAACTGAATCAGGAAGAGAAAAAACATTGTCATTGATAATTTCAGCACGAATCAACCGATTTGAATGATTCAAAAAACATTCAATTCCTATCGATGAGGAGACGTGCTGATTAGTTTTTGGTGAAGACAGGTCCAGCCGTTACGAAGTCACGGGGTAAAACGTGCCAAAAACGGTATTTCAGTTTTTGAGAGAACGGAGCACGCTATCAAAAAACATTTTACTCGTATTGACGAAATGAAAAACTGATGATTGGCGGTCAAAAATGGTCATTAGATATATGCACATCAAATTATCAGATATTTGATATAGTTTTTAAAAATGAGTACTAATTTTGTTATAATTTTGTTTGGCTCCGTACCAAGATTGTTAATTTTTGAAGTTTAGCTTATACAGTTCAAGCTAACTCCAGAATTTTCAGAAAAAACATTTTTTTCAAAATTTTCAAATATATACAAAGTTTTATACTCCAAGTATGAATTTTAAATTCACAATTCTGTTTGAAATATATATAATTAGAATCTGAGATATCCTCAGATGGATTCATTCGGCACTCTTGCTAATGTTAACATTCTCAAGTGTTTTGAGCGATAAGAACGATGAAATATATAGTGATTATAATTATCTATTTGAAAATGTTTAAAGAATTGTTATTAATCATTGATCAATATTTATTAATTACTGATCTTTTTCCCTCGAATATTTAATTCTGGTACGGTAAGTTCCAGCAATTTGCGTCAAGGCACGATGCCATACACCACTAGTTTTTTTTAAAAAATTTTTTATTGGCCTCCGATAAACATTTAGCCACATAAGTAATATACAACATATAAGCCACATACATATAATATTATTCATTTATATCTTTTTTTCAATAAAGCTAATTATATAGGGATAACAATTAGAATCCTGTAATGATAACAAATTGAAGAGTTTGATCAGCGTTTTCGTGGAGTACAATTTCTTTAACATTTTTTCATTTAATTTGAAAATTTGCATTTTTTTTAACATTTCTTTAACATTTTTATCCTGTCTTTTTCAAATAGACTGCATTCTAGTATGTCTCTACAACAACAGAATTGCGACTTTATTATTCCCAACCTTTATGTGCGGGGAAGTTACCATGGTTAAGTTAATGATACAATTGTACCTCTGTCTTTAGCTGCATATTTCCGAAATCACGTATCTTTTTATTAAATTTATAATATGCAACTGTTATTATAAACTAGTGTTGCGAAGAGTTGTTTCACCGATTTCAACTCAGGGGGTTCAGCTACTTCCAAAAGAGTTCAACTAGTATTGTATAGGTATTTTATGATTCGGCAGATACTTGTCTGACGATCGGATGGATTTTAGTTGGATTTGGAGTGAACTCCGTTCGTCTTGTCTACGAATACTCCTATGCAGAAGGTACATGCATCGCGGAACACGGCCGACGGCTCAATCAAATGAACTTCAATAGCAGCAAAGTTCTCATACCGTATCGCTTACGGTATATTAGGCATTGAACCGGACCGAACTGACTGGCGTTAATTGTTATACGCAGGCAATGGCTAATATCGAATCAATTAGGCTTCACATCGGCTAATGCAAAACCATTGTATTTGCCACAAGCGAATTATCATGTATTTATATTGCGGAATTAAATTGACATAGATACAGATATATACATGTACCATTATTGAGAGTTAGGGGCACATCTAGTATGACAGCCTAAAAAAATGATCATTTATGAATTTAAAAAAAAATGGGAATTAAAAAAAAACTAGTGAATCCGTCTATTTAAAATTTTGAGGGTATATTTATACATGTTTTGAGAATACACAGTGAAATTTTTTAAATAAAATATTTTTGAAAGGACACGCAATCTTCGGCGGCGCCAAAAAAAGGACTGCTGGAGACCTTGTCTTCTCCGTTGATAAAACATAAAAACAAAATTCTCGTTAAACTATATTGTCTGTGCGATGACCCTCGGGCGAACAAAAAATAAAAATTGACAAAATGGCGGCATGTTGAAAAAAAAGTTGGTTTTCCCAAAATTTTGGTTGTTGTTGGCCTGCCAAAATTCTATTTTTGATCAGATCAAAAAACTGGAGAATCATCGTATGAAGAACTATATAGAGGAGATGCAAAAAAAAGTTGTCTCCGAGTAATTTATGTATATTAATATCAATAGTAATATTTATAAATCGCAAATAATAATATTATAAAAATCGAAAATATTTAAAAAGTTATGAAAAAAATTTCAAAGTTTTCAGAAATCTATTTTTTTTTAAGTTTTTCGATACGGGAAGTTGGAGCAATTTGCAATTAAGCGCGATGCCATGCACCACTAGTAACTTTTGAAATCAGAAGACGTTTGCGAAAAGTGCTCAACGGATTTTTTTTTTCATATATTATTATTTTTTATTTTGTAATTAACAGTTTAATGCATAATCACATTTACTCTATTTATTAAAACAAATGAATTTATTTGAGAGTTGATTTAATAATGCAGGTCTCTATTCGTTTCTAAATTGTCGATAGTTACAAAATTGTATAATTATTACTCAGAGTTTCAATTATTGTTGATTGACTAGATGAATTTAAGATAAAATTACATCCGCAAAATATTTTTAACTGTTTCTTGTAAGCATCCTTTGAATTCAACCTTCGAAGACTGTTCATTTAACACTATTTTTTAAAAAATAGTACGAATGAAAGAATCAGTTGTTTAAAAAATTATTTGAAAGTTAATTCATTTTTAGTAAAGGTCTTTATTTGTTGTTTTTTAAATAAGTAATTAAAAACCGATAGTTTTCAATTCTTGATCTTGATCAACTAGATGATTTCCAAATATTGACAAGTTCATGCAACTTGCTTAAGGACAAAAATTACATTTAGCTATCTATAATAATTCTAATTATTTTATAGTACTCCCAAATTCAATATTTATAGTCAGCATAATATTTTACCACACTCACATAGAAGGTTCAATCTAATAAATAGAAAAGTATTTATCTCAGTGGAGGTTTGCATTTTTTGCATCCAACTTTATATTCCGGCCGCAAAATAATTGTAAACATACATATATATATTAAGAACTAACATAGCAAAGCTTGTATGTGAACAAGTCCAATTTATTTAGTAGTTTCTGATTGATGTTCTTTAAATGAGTACTATTTTGATTCATTTTTTACTCTTTTTTTTATAGAAAAGAAATATGTCGACGCCAAAGAAAGATGGACTGATATGTCTATGGAGATAAGTAACTCGAGTGAATATATCATATTCAGAGGTATGTAGTTAACTTTATGTATGTGAATTTTTATTTTTAATATTATTGTTTTATTACGTTTAAAGCGATATATATATATATATATATATATATATATATTATATTTAAATTTAAATTTGATAAAAAAGCACTCCGAAGAGTGAACACGTATTTATTAGATGAATCTTCAAGCCTAGTTTTAGTGAGTTTTGATGTGTGTTGAGAGTTTGAATTAAAAAATGTTAGGCATTAAATTCTTGAAGAAGGAGATATTCCATATCCCTGAATTAATAATAGCTTATTCATCATTAATAGTAGACAGAAAACTTAAATAATATATATATTTTTTGAGGGGGAGGGGTCATAATATCAGTGAAAAGATTTAAAACATCTTTATTATTCCATACGTTTCAACGTAAAATTCTATGTCAGTGAATTTAAAATTTGTAGAGAAAAAATATTAAACACAATAATAGTATTGATATGTATCACTTACTATATGACTTAAGCGTAACACTATCTGACAGAAGTAGATTTCGTTTTATTTTTTATAATTACATATTTTTTTAATAATAAAGAGAAGTTACTACATCAAAGTCATTTCAGTACTACTAAATATATATATATATATATATAAATATATATATATATATATATATATATATATATATACTACTACTAAATTTAGTTATTCAATAAAATAAGAAATAGTATTAAAATTTGAAATCGATTATATTAGCTTTATTTATCAATATGCGTTTGAAATTTATGGTAAAGTCACTCTGATATAGGTTGCAAGGAATAATACGTACTAGTATAAGTATAATAATAGTTCATTCTTTAGATATAAATTTTTGTGGTTTTATTTAAATAATTTTAAATGACGTCTAGTGCGTTTGGACGATTTTAGAACAATCATCGCAAGTAAAAAATTACTAACTAGATCAATCATCCCCAGTCTCCCCTATCACGTCCCGACAAATCTCCTGCGAAACTTCTGGATGCTTTATTGCCGTGTGTGATTTCATTATATTTCTCTTTTTTATTACTCCACGAACTACCATCGTGAATAAAACGCAGATCTCTTTCGAGCATTTTTATGGCCATTTTCTTTCGCTTTGGCAAGAGTTTAAACCGTTCATTCGCAATTAGCATCATGTACATATATCACTGTTAATGATTTTGCACTCGGATTAGCACGATCTAATTAACTTTTTAATGCAAGCAAGTGGCCTTCTGTGGCAGATTGAGAAATCTATTTTATGATCCTAGTTGTACGCGAGATACATCATATGTTGTCACCGAATTGAAAGAAATTTGACAGTATGCTTTTATTATTTTTAAACGAGTTGTATGAAAAGAGCTTAATACGATTAATAAATAAATTAAAAATCAAATTTATTGATTTAAAATATATCTTTAGGTAGGGGAGACTGGGTACGGTTGTGCCCAGTTTTTTTAGCAACAATAATTTTGTTAATTTACCAGTTAGCAGGGAGAAAAGTAAATCAAATGTTAATTTGAACATTAGTCTACGTGGAAATACTGAAATACCGTCTAAAATATGATGGATTAGTCATGAAATCAAATCATACGAGAATATGGCGAGTTTCACAACCGTCCACACTTCCAGGACAGTTGTGACACGCATAAAAATAGGTTAAACAGCGATAGGCATAAACACCAAAATGGTTTATCACGACTTTTATTATCAGAAATATGTAACACAACACAACATATTCATTTAAACTTTTGTTTTACTTAAGTTAGATTTTTCTTTATCTGTTTAATTTTCACCCGAAAAGGATGTCACAACCGTAACCAACACACACTTTTGAAAACAAATCATCGTTAGGACTGAGCTAAATTATCTACACATAAACTAATTGCTGGTAATTAAAAACTAATTTTCAACTTACAGCAAAATAATAGACAGTGATCTATCTGTATACAAGTAACAGTTATTACTATAAGAAATCGACCAAAGAACTTTTTTTGACACTTTAAAAGCAATGTGGTCTACAGATCATGTTAATATAGGACACTGATTTAATAGAATAATGCAAATTTGTTCAAACAAACATACTTCATATTTCTCACTTTGGACCTTATATATTTTAGCTGTTATGACGAGTGTCTCTACCGTACCCTAGCTAACCGTACCCGGTCTCCTCTATAATTGAATAGTTTTACAAGAAGAACGTGTCAAAAACTTGTGGTTTCCCTCAAAAAGCCATTATTATTATTTTATTTAAATGGTTAAAAATAGCATATGCCTTTCGATGTCTGCAAAATTAATTAACTAAATATGTATACCTTTTGTCGAAGTACTGTGGTTTATTATTTAGTTGAATTCTAATGTTACTGTGCGGTTATGACAAGAATTATTATCCTATGAAATGTCGCAAGTACCTAAGTGTGAAAATGATCGATTAAAACCAGTAGTAAATCTTTGTGCTGTCGTGCTGCCTTCTTGCTTCATAACGGCAATTAAAATATTAAAATTACAAGAAAAGCACTCGATTTCATTCATACCAATTTAAAATATAAGCAACCGTATCTTTTGTGACCTCAAAATCTATTTTATTAAATACGGAATAATCTTATTACATGTTGAGTACGCATTAATCATAACGATAATTATGTCCGATATTCTCTTTCCCACGTGACTTGCTATATTTGCGAATTCCGTTTATATGAAACTACTTTACAATGAGCAGAAATTCTAATTTAACAACAAAATCTATATTATCATTTTAATAAATTGATATCAACATTTTGTCTAGCCAAGTTTCTTTGTTATATACAAAAATTTTGTAATAACAATTAGATGAAAAACTAAATAATATAAATCAGGGTAAGAAAAAACTATGCATTAATTCTTGATTCGTAATTTGATCTTATAATTAGAGATGGTGATATGGGTATCTGTTAAATTTTACTCACTTCATAAAACGGTTAAATTCGACTTGTATTTTAGAAAAAATTGTATTTAACTTCCCGATGGAGAAATTTGTTTTGTCAAAAAATACGATTTGATGATCATTTTTGACCGCCAAATGGCATTTTTTTGCTTTTTCTATTGGATCTCCCAAACCTTTAGACCTGCTTTCCCAAAAAAGATTGATCACTTCTTTATTTTGTCAATACAAATCAAATGTTATTTGTAATGTATAATAAATGTCAAATTGTTCAAATCGTACGCTCCATTTCCTCAAAAATTGAATTACCAACTTTGATATTTTTGCCCCGTATCTTTGAAACGACTGGATCTGCTTTTGCATAAACTAATCGGCACGTCTCCCCATTAATACGAATCGAATGTTTTTTGAATTATTCAAATCGGTTGATCCATCGCAGTTCTCAAAATCGCATCGAAAATTTGTATACGAACACACACACATACATACATCAATTTTTTAAGGTCTGCCAAAATGCTCAGAAACGTAAAAATACAAAAAAATATTTTTTGGGATTACTATAACTTACACTACGGGAAGTTAAAAAGTGTTTTTTTAATTTTTCTTTTTTTATTCAAAATTGATTGGATAAATATTACGAACGAACAAATCAGATGTTTCCACTAAGTTGTTGAAGTATTTTGAAAATTCTGATCTCATATCTATTGTTTAATTTAATTTAAATACATGTTATTTGAACTTTTAAGTGAATTTGAGGAAACAATTATAACTTTTAGAAACGATCTCGTGACTTTGAAATCTATCGTGACTTTGTCATTCATTGAATTGTTACCACTTTTACGGTCTACTTAAAACGGCCGTAGATTCTCAACAGAAAAAGCAAAACAATGACATGGGAAAGATTAGTCATTTCTCTAGACCGATCGTAGGCCGTTGTTCGGATTCTCTTCCGCTACGAGGAAATGACTGGTTTCGTTAGGAAAATATAGTTAGTGTCCAAATTGCATTGTTCCACAGATTCGTAATGATCCAGTAGCAATTGAATTTATGAGCAAGGTCTTACTAGAATAGATAGAGAGCTCGAACATCGTACTTTCTTATTCATTTTTTATCGCAATTCATTAGACCGGATTTGAATCAGAGGTCTCAGATTCGGCACCCGCTTCGAGCCTCCTGATGTCAAGCACTAGTAAAAATAGTTAGTTTCTAAACGTTGCCAGGTTAAAATAACCCTTACCCGGCAGTGCCACATGACAATTCATCACTATTACAGAAATTGTAACAATACTTCATCATATAGAGATAGGAAAACAGTTCACCACCTACAAAAATAATCCGACGTAATTAGTTAGGTATGTATATGATCACAACATATCTTAGTACCCTTGAGTTCTGATTGCTATTCAATAAATAAAATAAGTTGAAAAACGGCAATAAATCAATATTTTCGAAAAGTCATTCTAAAAGTGATCTAGTTAGTCCTATAAATATGAATTGAAAATTTGGATTTTCATTTTTGTTCCCTGAACTTATTGGCAAACTCAATCTAATGTGTATGTGCCAGAAAATTGGCGCACTTGATTTAATTAATATGATTCGTATAATTCAAAATTAGTAATATTTTTGAACGTATTAATTATTTTTGTTTCAAGATTACACGAGCTATGACTTCGTAATAATTGAAAAAATTTCGTTATTTTTGTTTTGATAAGTTATCATACAATTATACTTAAAAGTTTAAAATCACATGTATTGAAAGTTACTTTTGTCGATTATCAGAAAAAATCTAACTTTTTTTTTAAATTATCAAATAATTTTATTTTCATATTTTTGTTTTGCGATTAAATAGTTATTTTAACATCAATACTTTATTTTCTTCAATAATTTTTGTAATATCAAATCATTTTAAATGTAACAAAAAATTAGTAACAACATTAAGTCGGAGGAACAATTGCTCAGTTCTGATTAATATTTCAATCATTATTAAAACTGACTATAAAACGTCTCTATTCACCCAAGTGATTTGCCATTAATCTAGTTTTTAAATGTTAAATTTTTCAATGATTTTGGTATAATTAGATATTGGTTATCCAAAATGTACACAGAAATTATATTAAAATCTTGTGAAATAAAAAAGGAAATCTTCAAAAATTGCTATTGATCAAACATTTTTTAAAGATTTTCTTTTTTATTAACTTCCCGTAGGGTATGGGCCAAAAATCGAAAATGAAAATTTTTGCATTTCTCGACGTTTTGAAGAAAAAATTGATGTGTGTGTATGTTTTGTATGCCGCATTTTTTCGTCCACGTTTTCGGGCGCACGGATCAACCAATTTGAATAGTTTAAAAAACATTGGATTCCTATCGATAGGGAGATGTGCTGATTTTTTTGGCAAAGGCAGGTCCAGCTGTCACGGAAATACGGAGCAAAGAGTGCAGAAAATACAAATCGAGTTTTTGAGAGAACGGAGTATCCGATTTGAATGATCTAAAAAACATTCAATTTGCAATGATTGGGAGAAGAGGTGATTAGTTTTTGGCAAAGGCAGGTTTAGCATTTTCAAAGATACAAAGCTAAATGTGCAAAAAATGGCAGTTATTGAGAGAACTAAGCGTCCGATTTGAACGATTCAAAAAACTTTCTGCTTGTTTCAACAAAATAATTGCTTTTGGAAAAAAAATTTTGTTTCAAACTTTTTTTTCGATTTTTTTTGTCTACCGAAAATAATTCAGATTTTAATTTTAATTCTGACTAAAGTTCTAATATACTTTAAACAAATAATTTCAACTTTGCAATTTAGTTTATATAATTTTTATTCTCGAACATTTCGTTACGGTACGGGAAGTTACAGCAATTAAGGCACGATGGTATACACCACTAGTTTCACTAGATTTTAATATCATTACTTATTATATATATGATGTTACATGGTTGACTGTGAGAATTGATAAAATGTCTAAAATTTTGCGCTAAGTAGTAATATATCATAGTATGGGCCAATTTGTTACAATATGTTGCATATATGCTAAATATAAATGAACCATATGCATAATTAGATAGCGTGCTATAGTTTATTAATAAGTAATGACCGGCGCCACATCTACATAACAGTAAGCGCGAAGTGTAATCATTCAGGTTTTTGATTCGATGATGATAGTGATTCTTGTGGTTTGAACTTGAACAGGTCCGAAGAAAAGGCCGTCGGAACAGGAAATAAAGCGAATGCGAATGCGAATGCTAATACACATCATGCCGAGAGAACCGCGCTCTGACGGCTCGATTTTCCTAGGGAAGCAAGCCGACTAACACTGCACTTGTTGTTCCAACTAATTAATCTATCTTTCAACATAACTCATTTGAATCTTAATCACAATCTTACTACGTATGATGAAGGATGCTTTTCAAGTTTGAGCACAATAAGACTTAAATTTTTGACTTACTTTGATTAATTATTTGATTTTCAAACGCCGCGGTGAAATATTTGAAAATTACATGGCAAGACACATTAAAATTTATTATCTATACCAATAATAACAATAATAATAATAAACTAGTGGTACATGTCATCTTGCAAGTTGTTAGAACTTCCCGCACCGTAATGAAATATTTGAGTAATTTTAAATGTTATTAACCTGAATTGAAATTAAAATCCGAATAATTTTAGATATTAAAAAAAAATTGAAATAAAAAAAAATATTTGAAATAAAATTAATTATATTTTCCAACATTTGTCTTCGCTAAAAACTAATCATTTCTTCACACTGTCAGCACAAGCAAAAACTTATTCTAACCAGATGATTCTCTTAATATCTGCTATTTTGAGCACTTTTTGCTCCGTATTTTCGAAACGGCTGGATATACCTTTGCGAAAAATCTAATCAGCACATCTCCCCATCAATTTTACCGAATATTTTTTGAATCATTCTAATCGGATGCCTCGTTCTCGCAAAAACCGAGTTTTCATTTTCTGAACTTTGCCAAAAACGTCTCCCTATCAAGAAATTCGATGCTTGTTGAATCATTCAAATTGGTTGAACCGTGCTCCCGAAATCGTGGACCAAAAATAGTATCCTTACATATACACACATCCATTTTTTTAAGGTATGCCAAAATATTCAGAAATCTTCGAAACCTAAAGATATTTCATTTTTAATTTTTTGGACGTTTACTATAACTTACCCTACAGGAAGTTAAAAAATACTTAAAAGAAGTGGTAATCAAATATTCAAAATTATATTATAAAGTACGCTGTTTCTGTACATATTTCAAAGCAAAGTGTAATATTTGTTGGAGAAATTCGGAAAAGAATGTTCAATGCGATAAAAAATAGGTGTAAAAATACAAATGCATAAAGAATTAACACTAAATAAATTCGATATATTTTAAAAGTAACAATATATTTTATATATTATAATATCATCATACAGGGTAGTTCAATATCCGATTCCTTTAAAATTCAACAGTTGATCATTTAATAAAATTATGCAAATTATAGAAAATATTTCTATTATATCATGTTTTTAATGAAAAAAATTGATTTCTTTCCATTGATATCATTTAATGATGTGTTCTTAAAATAGAGAAATGATAAATGAATACAAATTAATTTGGAAATCCAAAATAACAGCATAAATTAAAATAAAGTTGAATAGATGAATGGCTTCTCTGTGGTCACTGTTAACATTAATTATTTACAGTTGAAAAAATAACTAGGACATTATCAATTGTATGAACTAATTTGAAATCATTGCTTTTGTTTGATTTTTTGCGTTGACTATGTTGTACTTTACCGAGTTTTGTAACATTTAAACTAATATATACAAAATAAATAATGTAAGTAAATAGAGTAAATAGAGTACAATATGTCTCAAATGCGTTTGTAAAAATATATAATATCATGAATGTAATATTCATACATTATTGATTTCGAGAAAATACAAAAAGGAATATATCACTATCACTCACTGAAGGAATAAGTAAATCAATAATCGTAGCAATATATAGAAAGGTAACCGGAAAACCATATTTCATTCTGAAAGAGCGGATATTGATCATTATATCAGTTTGTAATTGAATCAATTAAACATGGGTATATAATTTTCATTTTTGATTTTAGCCTCTTGAATGATCTTTTAATGTGCCGCTAACCAGGATTGGTTGCACAACATTCGATTAAAAGTATCGGAAAACCTTGCTGCATAGACAATTATGATTTATTCCTACTTTCAGAAAATATTCAGATAAATATATTTGCAACTAATTTCAATAATATTATTATGTAGTGTAGTATAAGTTAAAATGAAAAAAAAAACTTGATTGATTCATAATTAATATTTTTGATAGAATATATACAATAAATATATTTTTAAACAGTACCCAGTACAGTAAAGATACAATTTGAAAGATCATATAGTGCGTTTTAATGTTTGTTGAGGTGTTTGAATTATAAAATAAATGTTAATCGGTAAATTCTTGAAGAATGGTATTTTCATATCACCAAAACGTTGAATAAAATAATTGAAAAAAAAATTAAATAAATAAAATCATTTGAGGAAAAAAGGAGGCTTTTAATTCAGAAATATAAAAATTAGAATATATAGATATATTTCAAAATGGCAAAAAAACATAATTAATTCAGAATAAATATTTCTGATAGAACATATCAAAAAGAATCTCAAAAAAAGAATCTGCAATGATTTACTACAACAAAACACATAACATCTAAGAAGGTGCTATCGCAGGATAGCGATCCTTCTCACACTGTCAAATAAATATACATGTAAATTAGCTGAATGAACTATGTGTATAGTTTGCTAAGTACAATAAAACAAAAAAAATATTTTTTTAACAGTACTCAGCAGAGAAAAACAATGTATCAATGCATTTTTAAACATAGTGCGTTAAGGTGTTCGTTTAGTGTTTGATTTCGAAAATGCTTATTCATCGAGTCCCAAGGACGTCCCATTACCCCAAAATGTTGAATAAAATAATCAAAAATTTTGAATAAATAAAATTATTTTAAGAAAATAAGAAAGCTTTTAGTTCAGAAGTTTAAAAGTCCTAATACATGGTAATTGATAAAAAATATGTATAGGCATATCGAGGAACTCTTTCAAGATATAAAGTTCCAGTGCAACTAGGAAACCATGCGTAGCCGCTTTATTTTTTGTTACTATTTTCGGCAACAATCTTCTACATTTTTTAGCGCAATATTTAAACATGAATATTAGTATTATATTAGTTCGCACAACTTGTGACGCTTTAATAATAATCAAATAAGTGCTTCATCAAATCTATTGTACAGCCTCTTTATTAAACCAATCCAACCCCGGCGTCCCCTATTCTATTCACGATTCGCGTTCGATAGCGTAATCAATAAGTATCAT
Organism: Ctenocephalides felis; assembly: GCF_003426905.1. Taxonomy (NCBI): domain Eukaryota; kingdom Metazoa; phylum Arthropoda; class Insecta; order Siphonaptera; family Pulicidae; genus Ctenocephalides; species Ctenocephalides felis. Next base: position 52,114,544 of record NW_020538040.1, on the reverse strand, counting down.
TACAAAGCTAAGCGTCTGTTGTAATATAACGAGAAAGGTCTTTTGGCCCGATGGAAAAGTATTACTGCACCTGCAACGATTATTAAGAGATTGCAAGTTTCGTTCTTTACTATGGACGTTTAAAGGGCGACCATCTCGATTCGCTCACTTTCACCGAGAACCATCAAACACATTCTCCTGGCATGGCGAACTTTTTACTTGTTCGGCAGTAAACGAAATTTGCATCGTTCCACTGGAACATATTGCACAGCTTACTATAATATTATTTGATAATAATACTGCAATTAGAGTGAATTTTGCTAAATAATTACTTCATGTATAATTCGTAAAGTTTATATTACAGACACAATTACTTCGGTAATTTTGTGTAGAATCTATCTTACCTTGATAAGTAAAGGTTATGCAATCGTAAATTATGGGCTTCTTTTTGTGTAGCTTATGCAAAAATGATTTCAACCAACATTTCTAAATTCCTCGGAGGCTATATGTGTGATATTACGTATAATGGCATTTAAATAGAAATGTGGATGCGTAGCAAATTGATAAAAAACTTTACATTTTTTGTCTATCAAGGGGTAGTTTAGCTGAGCTTTATGTAACAACCCATACCAGATTGAAAAATTCTTATATTCCATTTGGGATTATATTTAGAGTTTTAATTAGAATTAATTCATCAGCATCTAAAGAATTTACCCACTCCAAATAGCGTGCTAAAAATATAATACGATATTTGGTATTGAGCTACCAATTTTCATATAGAAATATTGACTTTGATAATAAAATGCTTTGATATCATTTTAAATTAAGTTTTAAATATTTAGTAGGGGGAAAGTCAGAGATGCGATCAGAATCGTTTAATTATCAAAATTAACCCTTTTGACTCGGATGCCATACAAAATTCATATAAATCTCAGAATTCGCGAGTGGAAAGTGTTAAATCATGTATGTGTGTATGTAGTAAAGACAATATCATTTTGGTATTATTTTTCATTGTTTCATATAGATAGTTGGCGTATTACAGAACAAACAGCTGTAAACAATTGTAGTAAGTTTTTTTTCCTTTATTAATATTTAATCATAATCAGCAAATTTTTTGGTTGTACCTAGAAATGCCTAAATCGGATGCCAATCTATTGATTTGGATGTCCAGGTATGAATGTAGTAAAATATATAAAGTTTTTATAGATCGAAATAATTATTGAATATTATTCAAACTGATTAATTGGTTATTAATTAAAAATTTTCATTTTGATATATAAAATTACATATGAAAATTATTGAACTTTATGTGTGTAAAATATTAAATTTATATAAGAATAAGAAGAATAGTTGTGATCAAGTTGTTATGCAAAAATATTTATTACTGCAGTAACATATAACCATATGTGTAAAAAATTAGATATGAAGTTTTTTGTCGAAGTTTGAAACGCTAATTTGATTTTTTCATATATTTTCGAAAAAGTTAAGTGTTCAATCTGAGTTTTCTAAATCTCGGCATCGAATACAGTTTGAAGAAAAGCTTCTCTTCGTGCTTAATTCTACATTTCGCTGGTTCAATATACATGCATTATAACTTTCTTTTGATATCGATTTAACGATTAATCAGTGACATTGGCTTTTGTAAATAAAACCCGTATATTACCATAAGTTTGTGTTTTTTCTCATTAACGGTGTTGGGATTCGTATTATGCATATGAGGATCCACACCGATTTGAGTATTATGCGTTTCATTTGCATAATTTGTAGCTGTTATGAAATAGCGCTAAATACCAGAAATAGTTTAAGTTGGAAGAAGTTTCCGTTTGCTTGAAATTATATTCGATTCAATGTAATACTATTATCATCAATATAGATATAAATCTACGTAATAGGTTTTGAAATACATCGATCAAAGTTTTATAATATATAATAGCAGTTTTTAATAATCAATTAATTTAAAAAAAGCATGTTACTGTTGAGTGGTGATAATTCTATTTCTACCGTTGATCTGCATGTCGTAAACTAAGTCGCATATCAGCGTTGAACACAAAAGTGCTAATTAAACAATTATGTTTATCTTAATAAATTATTTTTATTCACGACGTTCACACGGTTATTAAAAGTTGTGTTATAGTTATTATTTCTTTTATCATTCGCAGTTTAACTTCGAGACAGCTGACTCTTCATCATATTCCTTGTTTTTTTTTTTTGTAAAGAAAAATATATATAGGTATATTTTCCTAAAAGAAGTGTGAATGAGCAAACGCATTTCGACCGCAATTTTAGCTTTGTTAATACATAAATTATTTATTGATACTATTTTATAATGAAACTCAAAGACTATTCGAAATACTTCGGCATTTTATACCTCGTTGAAGATGAGACCAAATAAGTTATGGGTTAAATTGAAAATCAGAAAAAACATTGAATATCTAAAGCAAAAATAAATGAACTAATATTTTTATATGATATTTTTTAATCCTAATTATATGTGATATTAAGATGACATAGCAATTCATATATACTAAATTCATGATTTTTCATATTTATGATATTTCTATTATATTTTATACAAATCAAACGAATTTTTTTAGTGGTAAACGATTTTTTTATGTTGTAATCAACTTTCAAATTGTTGCCTTTAAAGATATAATAAAAAAAAATCTTGAATTTAAATAAATTAATTACGTTTATCTGTTTTGTTCGTCATTAAATCCTAATCATCATCACGAAATGCAGCTGTATGTATTTTTTGGTCTCTTTGTGAAATAGTAAAAACTACATTTAATTGATAATATTCCTGTTTATTTTATATACTCTTTTCAAATCCGTGTTTAATTTGTTCGTATTATTTTTGTTTCAAAAATATTAGTCTTAGTCTGTATAATTTATATATTTTTATGATGATTGCTTTCAATTGTAAGTAAGCAGTTGATTCAAGGTTGATTGAATATATGCTGTTTATATAAAAAGAAAAATAAATAATGTAATTTTATTTAAAATAATTTGTTTATGTGCAATTAATACAATATTTGATATGGCAGAGAATATCTTAATATATTAAATATGATATTAGTTTTTTCAATGTGCTCAAGAATTATTTATTTTCACTTAGTAATCAAATACTAATTTCTAAAGATAATTTGGTTTGAATATTATGAACTCACTCTCTGTTCAATAAACTGGCATGCATTATTTTGTACCATTAATGATATACAAAATATAATGAAGAGAAAAATTTCAAATAATTAAATCTAAGTGAAATCTCTATATCTATTGTGGCAATAATAAATAACCATAAAAACATCGCCTTTATGAACGTTATATCTCAATTGAGAAATGATGCTTGACATCATCATATTTAATTAAAATTTTCTTAAAATATTTTTATTGGTGTGAATAAAATATGTTTATAATTTTAGTGATTTCAGCAATATAATTATCCATAATATCATCAATTAATTGGGATAAACTAACAAGGTGCTTCTATAAAATCATAAAGGCATAACTAGTCTAATATAAATCATATGTATCAGTATTATTTGAGAGTTAAAATTAGAGCAAACTATACAAACGTTTCGGTCCAATTACGTCGCGATTTAAATAGATGAAATAAATAGATTTATCATTTACTTGAAAAATTAAGTGCGGTTATCGTACGGAACAATAATATAATATATTAGGTACGCACTACTAACTTTATTTATGGTGATTATATCCCTGTTGGTAATAGCAACAATATTGGATCCAATTGGGAATATTACCTGGTGTGATAAAGTACTAGCAATATAAAGTTTTAAATTTCATATATTATCTTCATATAACAGACGTTAATTGTTCATTAGGAACGTGGCTATCAGATTTATTACATTCCTATACAATATATGACCCATGTTAATAAGTAAATGTAATTGCACGATCTCGACTAGTGCTCGTTATATATTCTTTGCATGAATAAATAAATATTTTGGTCTTAACACAATTCTTCAAAGTAACCTATGCCCACCTCATTAAATTTTGTTTCCGATGACTCTCTAAGTGTTTCAAATCGCGCTAAAATTTCTTTTACTGAGATTTTTGGTTCATTTGGTTCCTCTACAATTGTTTCCATTCGGCTTCCTGAGCCTTGTGATGAACTTGCAGTGCTTGATTTCCTACAAACTGATTTTTGCGTCTTAGCAGAATCTACGGACGCGCAATCGGTCTTTCTAAAGCTGCAATCTTTATAATCGCATTTTCTATGTGATCTCTCGAGATATTCTTCCCCAATAATTGTAGGAGTATCTTGAGTCATACCGATGCCTAAAATATCGGTTTGTCTATGACCTTGTTCGCCATCTGAAGAAGTTCTAACTAGATCACCACTAAGGATATCCGAGTCTGAGATGTCGTCGCTGCTACTAGCAGAAGACTCGCAAAGGCTGTCAAGGGAGGTTGCGCGTTGTGGCCTCGGAGGGTACTGCTGGTACCTTCCTCCGAGGCACTGGTTGGGGCGCGCCACACTATACATTCACGACACTTTTTCACAGCACGAGGTGTAAAAAATATTTTCGTCGTTAGCCGACACTTCAGTTTTATTACCCGATTTTAATTTTGAAATACCATTTATTGTTTTGTTTGTTTTAAAAAGTATCCACGTTAATAATAAATTATTTTAACATTTAGAGATCAACTTGTCAACATCTATGTTCATAACAAGATAATGCAGTATATGCATGAAATCAATATTTTAGTAAAATTGCAGTAGTTTACTGCTCATAACTCACTGCATCAAGCATGGAATAGCATTGTATTTGTTTAACTAATATAAGAAATTAGTTTAATTCCGAAGGTTTCCGAACATTTTCAAATAATTGAGATATAATAATTGGTCACTTGTTTTTAAAATTGTTATATTATTTTTAGTCATTTTTTTTTTTTTTTTTTTTTTTTTTATTAACTCTTTTATTTACAACTGTCCAGTATAGGACATTCAGTAAATTTAATGGATTTACAATAGTCCGCCGAAAAGGTACATTGTATACTACTTTGACTTGTTGGAAAAAACAACTCAGTAGTTGTTTTTTCGATATAAAATTTACAATATTTACTTTTAAATAATTTCTTATAAATAATAAAATAAAATTTAGTTATTTGACTGGGAAAAAATAAATTTTCAGTTTCTAAAGCAAATATTTTTTAACTAAATAGCACTGCACATGTTTCGATAATCCATAATCACAATTTATTACTTCACTTATTCCGCGGACTTGCGTTTGCTCCTATCAACGAACCGCGTTGCTTTGGCGTGCTCTCGCGGGCGCGTTCTGTCAGAAGACCTAAGAGTCCGTCTGATCGGCTCTCGAGAGGAGGGCAGGTAGCTCCAAGCACGGGCCAGCGCGTATCGCGAGCACGTTTTGTTTTCGGATGATATGACTATGCTCCGTGTTATTGTTTATCATATAACATTCTAATCACGCGATATTATCGCGTGCGTTATGTAAAGAAGATCGCATGCTGAAATTACAGACTCGTCCGGATTTTGTCTATGATATATTGGCGTTCGGATAATTGATTACATGCATATGTAAATATAGTATTTGTAGCTGCTTGCTTTTATTTTTACTTCCTAGTGTGATAGAGAAACTTCATTTCTAATTATGCGTTTTGTGAATGATTCATACGACGTTTATCAATCATTCAAATTTTGATAAATTTAAAACGAAACTAACTATAAGTGTAATTCTGTCTTGAGGCAATTAAGGCATCGTGCCTTAAGGCAAATTGCTGGAACTTCCCGTACCGAAATTATTTTTATAAAAACAATTAACATTTTTGAAAAAAAATTACTTCGAATAAATTAGATTTTTGAGAAACTATAAATTTGACAAAAAAATTTTTTTTGGAAACAAAATTTTTTTGAAAAGAAAAGTGTTTTTTCCATTTTGACATATTTTGGAAATTCTGAACTTTTTTTCAAAGCAATCGTATTGCTTGAACTGCATAGAGACGAAATGTCAAAGGCCGCAAGTGCCGCGCCGCCGTCTAACGCATAAACATTGGTACGAAACCCATAGAAATGTAAAAAAAAAATTATACTTATTGTTAAAATCTCTATAAAATATCTGATAATTTGATGTGCATATGTCTAATGATCATTTTTAACCGCCAGATGGCATTTTTTTTTTACTTTTTTCATTAGATCTCCAAAACCGCTAGACCTGCCTTCATGAAAATTTGATCAATTCTTCATCTTGTCAATACAAGTGAAATGCTTTTTGAATTATTGAAATCGGACGCTCCGTTCTCTTAAAAATGGAGTTACCGATTTCGGCACTTTTCGCCCCGTATCTTCGGAACGGCTAGACCTGCCTCCGCTAAAAACTAATCAGCACGTCTCCTTTTTAATACGAATCGAATGTTTTTTGAATTATTCAAATCGGTTGATCCGTGTTCCCGAAATCGTCGACGAAAATTTGTATCCGAACATACGTACACACACGCACACACACGCACACACACACACACACACATACATCCATTTTGTCTAAGGTATGCCAAAATGTTCAGAAGGTTTTGAAACGTAAAGATATATAAAAATTTTCATTTTCGATTTTTTTGCGATTACTATAACTTTCCCTACGGAAAGTTAATAAAATATACAAAATTTAAAATTAGCTGCTAATAATAACGCAAATCAAAATTTTATGATAGATTAATTTTATATTACCTGTCAAGAATGACGGAGCTGCACAGTACTGTTTATTGCGCCGGCCTGCGGGACAGTAGTTATGACAATATTATGCAGTACGGTTTAAATGTCCAGTCGAGACAAGTAACACATTTTAGTATCGTTTAAGGGGTTACATGGGTTTCACGGTTTCAAAAAATCGAAAAAAAAATTTTGTCTTATTAAATTCTATAACGTCTCTAAAATATTGTCCTAAATGTTAAGTTGATCTGACTAATAGTTTCGGAGATACGGCCTTGAAAAGGTGGACGCTCGAGGTCCACCTTTATGGTCTCTTAAAACTTTAAACGCGTTTTTCTCAAAACTATGTTTTTAAAGACGGTTGTCAAGATTTCTCGCGAACTACTCATCCGATCTTGATGAAATTTTACACAGGTCTTCGAGATATCATTCACAAGGTCTTGAACGGAGGATTTTTGTTTTTTTTTAATTACAACTGTTTTAAAAAAATATATATGTCGAGAAATTATCATCGAAATTTGCATTTTTTTATAAAAACGTCTGCCAAAAAACCAATTTTCTTTTTTTTTGATTATCAGAAAGAGAATTGGTCCGTTAAATTGAAAATAATTTAACTTCACATCCATACCAATTTACACACTGTGAGAGGTTGAAAGAAATTGTTTTATTATTAGTATTATTCATCATTAATTCGATGTATCTAATCGATCAATTGCTAAATGGTTTTGAAAAAACCGATTTTTAGATGAAATTTGATATAGTAGTTTGTTTTAAACTTTATTCTCATTAAAACAAATCATACGGAATCTGATAAGGTAGGGCGGGGCACCTCAATTTAACTTTGAGCAATTTTATTGTGTATCAACAAACACTTATCTGACTATGTTCAGTAAAACTTCCAGCTAAATCATCATCGTAGAAATGTTTTTCTGCCGTTTGTCACCTGGTCCTTATTACCTAAAGGCGGGGTAAAATGGGATGGTCAGAGGGCAAACAGGTGCAATGTCATATTTTTATTTTTAAAAAGATATTACGAAAGAAAAGCTACAATATTCAGCCAATGCAAAATCTAAAGTTCATGGGTACACTTTTTACAGAACACTGTATATAATCTTGATCTGGTATTTTGTCAGAAATATTTATCAGCAGAGTTGTAATAACTATTTGATTAATATACCTCTTCTAAAATTGCTTATTTTACTTAATTTACTGTTTTATTTCCTATTTGTTTTGTTTACACCTTTGCCAGGGTGAAGATTCAGTTGGTTCTTTTTACCCCACTTACGCCTGAGCTTTTATAGAGGTCATATAAAAAAATAGCAATACATCTTATAAAACCAAAAAACCAAAAAACTAACAACGAAGGATAATACTTTTGGTATGGATTTTCAAACATTGCCGTTGATCTCTCGATAGCGACATCGTAAGAATCAAGATGATGTTTGGTTATACATTTTTTCCTTCTACTTTGAAATATTGTTGTTAAAAAAATTGTAACTTAGTGTTACGTTCCTAACTTGAGATATCGGTAATGGAGCTTTTTACCCAAGGACCTTTAAGTCTCTCTCTACCCTATCTGAAATAAAGGTGGTTTTGTTTCATTATTATATAGTATATAGCTTTCATATTGAGTGACTATATTACTGATTCAGGAAATTGTTGTAAAATTCATTATATTTTTTTTATCACCAGTATCTAATTGTTATATCCATTTTCAAATTATTATTGATCAATATGAATATTCAATATAACACTTATAGTTCTACTATATCTGTTGCACATTGAGTGTTTTCGAACCATTTCTACAAATATTGTTTGTTTATGTATCTTGTAAATATGCAATAATAAATGAAAATAAAACGATTTATATCTCACGCACATAAATTACGTATGTGATAAAAGTGAATATATGTATGAAGTTTTTGATTAAAAACAGCATTTTCAAAACAACAAAAATCCTTTGAATAAATAATAATGCTAATTATTACTCTATAATATTGAAGGAGAAAAGTCAAGCTTTCAATTTCCATAAATGCATTTACTGTAGTTTCACAGATTGATTAACCTTTCTTCCGACCAACAGATTACATACATTTGCTTTCAAATAATTATTTATGAGCGTTATTATGATGACATATATATGAAAATACTTCATAAGTGTGAAAAACTCTCCATTACTGTCGATATAATGTATATACAATTGACTTTGGAATTAGAAATTTATATCTCTAGTAATTCTGTGTACAATTACGGTGTTTAACATAAATTTTCAAATAGACATAAAAGGATATTAGATTTATTAGAGGTGTGATACAAAAATCATTTGTTAATGACAAAATTGCAAAAATTAATTAAAAATATTTTTTGAATCGAGCATATTGAAGTGCTGTGTAATTTTTGCATTCAATCTAATTTCACACAAATTTTCGAACGAGTATAAAAGAATGTGATACATAAATCATTTGTTAATGACAAAATTGCAAACGTTAATTACAATTTTTCTTAATTCATATTAATTAAAATTTATTGAAGTACAAAGCAGGGTCTATATTTTAATGCTATGTAATTTTTGCATTCAACCTAATTACGTCACTTTTCGCATAAATTTTTCAATGAGCGTTAAATGGTATTAGATTTAATTAAAGTGTGATACAAAAATCATGTATTAATGATAAAATTTCAAAAATTAATTACAACCATTTTTAAATCAATAAAAATAAAATTAAAGTATAAAGCAGGACCTACATTCAAGTGCTACATAATTTTCGCATTCAACCTAATTGTGTGGCTTTTCGCATAAAATTTCGAGTGAGCATAATAGGATATTAGATTCAATAGAAGTGTGATACAATGAATAAATGTGTTTCAATAATCATATATTAATGGCACAATAAATTTAAAGTATTAGGCAAATTCAAGTTCTATGCAATTTTCGCATTCAACCCAATTGAGTGGCTTTCACATTTTTGGACTGAGTATAACAGGATTTTATTTATTAGTATTATTAAGGAGCAAAACCGTTAATTGGTTGATTAATACTGTTTGAGAAAAATATCAGGATGAAGAGAAACATTTTTTTGCATATAATACTTCGTGAAATAATTTTAGTAATAAAGCAATGCTTTCCATATTGTTAAATTGTGTTGCTTCATGATAGTCGGCACCTTGAGATAATATAGTCATAAAGCAAGCTTGTAATAAAATATTTCGAAATCACGGTTGATGCATCGACATAAAAACAAAAAGATCGCCGTGTATGGGAATTCATCTGATTTCATAACTCATCTCAATAATAATTGCTCGTAACGACGCCTGTTCTCCTGGGCATTGTGCACTTCGGCGCATCAATTGAAGTCGTCATGAAAATCATAACAATGAGAACTAAAAGAATTACATGCATATCATACGAGTGCGTCGAGTTGATGACAGGCGGGGAAATATGGCACTTACGATTAGAACAAAGCGGTTGGAAAGCAGTCATGTCATAAACAAATGTACCTAAGGATTTGAAAACAAGACGTTCGCGGTTATGAGTGACATGTATTTATTAATATGGCACACTGACACGTTTCGTGAAGCATTAACATTAATAATCTGTTATTCGCAGACTGCATTAGTTAGATGAAAGTTAACTGCAATCACATGCAATACGATAAGTTTGTTCCGACATTTGTTTGACTGTCAAACGGTTGATGCGAATAGACACCGAGCAGATGTGTGAACGGTTTAACTAGTTGGTGATATTGAAATTTGGACACTCATTAACGGATCTATTTCTGGATTTTGTACCCAATGCGGTAATAACATACTCTTCGTTCGTGTTTGATGGAGCATTTTTTCTCTCAAACCAGAATTTGGTTTTCCAATTACGTCTCAAAATTAACATTTTTAATTTCGAACTTATTTATTCTATATAAAGTTAAAAAATCATAATTGTAGTTTTTCAACATATGAATTAAAAAAACTATATAGAAAGTTCTATATTTGCATATGAAAAATAAAATTATTCATTTTACTTTTTTATATAAAGAGACACAATCTTAAAAATTATGAACAATGCAAGTATTATTTTTATCTCTTATAATCACATATATATATACAGAGTGGTAGAGCGGGGCTTAAAGGTCCGCGCGTAAAAAGGTCCACCATCGATATCTCAAAAACAAGTGAAGTTAAAAAGTTTTTAACAACAATATAAAGAAGTAGTAGAGGGAAAAAATATATAACCAACCTTCTTCTTGATGCTTAAGAGATCAGGAGATAAACGGCAATGTATGAAAACCCAAAACAAAATAATTTTCTTTCGTTGATAGTTTTCTCAGTTGTGAGCACACTTGTATAGTTTACGAGACTTTAATATAATTTTTTAGTATACGTTATTTAATTGTTTTATAAGATGTATTGTTAATTTTAAGTTAAATTTATTTTTTATATAACCCCTATAAAAGCTTACACGTGGGTGAGGTAAAAAGAACCAACTGAACCTTTTTCCTGGAAAAGGTGTAAACAATAAATAATATTAAATAAAAAACTAAATTAAGTTAAAAAAACAATTTTATAGGAGATGCATGAAATAAATAACTATTTCAATATTTTTAAACCCTATTTATTTTAGCCAAAACGATGTATGCGGTCGAAAAACGGCTAAATTATATGTGATCAATAATTTTTTTTTGGAATTGTTGTTGCTGTATTTCAGATGATATAAAAATGTAAAAGATTTAGTTTGTAGAAAAAAATTCTGGTCCTGATTTAAAAAATTATATTCTTCAGATTTGAGCTCATTTACACTACAAGAAGTTAATAAATAACAATAAGAGCTTGTTAACATTAACATGAGTCAAAAAAGTATATAAAGTATATTGTATATTGTATTGTATTTACATTAATTAATTATTTTTTATTACTATATTTTCTTTTTATAGTTATGGATCATTTTCAACTCGTTGATAATTTATAAGTAAATGTATTTTCAGTTGTAATTCTTTCTGAATTTGTGAAACTGAAAGCGTAACTAATTAAATAATTTTCTTTCTCAGTTCTCTAATCAAATGATATTTTTCTTTTATTGTGCGTGCTCTGGTTGTTTCAATATGATGATTTGATTATAAGATTATAGCAATAAGTTTGAATTATAAATTTAACAAGATTTCTAATTGGCCCATTTAAAGACATAAGAAATGAAAAAGTTGTCATAAAAGGTACATTACACGTCATTTGCCAATATGGAGCAAGATACTATTGAAAATAATTCTTCGAACAAGTATAATAATTTGCTTACACTTTTAAATTTTGTTCGAGGTCTAGCGAAAAATATGTTCAGGAAATTAATCGATTTAATACAAAGTAGAATGAAAAATTATATGTTTTCATAATTTTTCTTTTCTGAACAGTTATGCTGGAATAATAAAGTTAGTATACGAGTGGCTGTATTGTATAGTAAAGGCGATGTACAAATTTTTCATTCAGATCACAACACACATGTACTAAATAAAATATTTATATGTGTTGTTTTAATCATAACTTCTTTATAAAAGTTAAAATTATCAAATTTGTTAACAAAACTATCTTCCAAAGTTCTTTTTAAATGTTAATTTATATGGAAAAATAAGACAATGACTAGAATGCTGTTGAAAATCATTCTTATATTATATTATAAACAATAATTTGCTGATGCAAAGTGAATACACTTTTAAAATAAGCTTGATCTCTTGTCTAATATACGAGGTCTCGTATTCAGGAAATTAATGGATTTAACATAAAATAGTATTCGAATAGAATATTATACATGTTTTCGTAAAATTTGTTTTAAAACCTTTCTTTATATAAAAATTTATATGTTGGAATAACAAAGTTAGTATATAGTATAATAATGAAAAATGATGTAAGTGGTTAAATGTCATACAAAGGATACAAAATCATTTCTTTCGTACATGACAACTTTCCGGACAAATTACAGAGAATGCTAAAAATAAATAATATTTGAGAGTGTTACTTCAATCATAATTTATTTATAAAACATTTTATGTTAAAATGATTAAAGTCGTTGAATATTTATATGCAAACAATGAATAAGACAATGAATAGTATATTAATTATTAGATAACACCATACTAATGCATCAATAACTTTCCAAAAATGTGACATCCATCTCATTAAAAAACGTTGATTAGTTTTTATTGTCCGGTATATTATATCATAGCATATTATACCGATTGAAATCTGTGTTAATTGATCTTGCAACTTTTATATAATTAGCTATGATTAATTCAAGAAATTTGAATAAACGTCAAAAATATCAGAAACGACAGGTGAAATCTCAATTTCGTAATGTGCACATTTTGCAATGTAGGTAATCAAACAGATTCTTGATCATCGTAACAAATAATTTCTAGTGCGGCTATTTTATGCGATCGTGCATAACGATAGAAACAAAAGTGAGTAGTTTGTTATGAGTTAAGAGCTTCAGTATACATATATCATGACACAAAGGAGAATTATTAGATAAAAAATTGATCAGCTTAATTTAAATAATAAAGCTAGTGGTACATTACATCGCCTTAAGGCAAATTGTTGAAACATCCTGTACTAAAAACTAAATTTTTTAAAGAAACTTTAAAATTTTTTGGAAACTTTCAAAAAAAAAAATAGATTTTTGAAAAAAATGGACGTTTTTCAGTTATTTTTTTTATTTTGAATTTTTTTTGAATACTTTGAATTTTTTTAAAGCAATCGCGCTGTGTACCTGCTTTAGAGACGAAATATCGAAGCGCGTTTAAATAAGTTTACCAATGGATAAACATTAGTATGGAAACCATAAATATGTAAACAAAAATTGAACTTATTATTAAAATCTCTATAAAATATGTGATTATATGATGTGCATATGCCTAATGATTATTTTTGACCGCCAAATGTCACTTTTTTATTGGATCTCTGAAACCGCTGGACCTGCTTTCCCAAAAATTTAATCCTTTTTTTCACAAATTAAATTTTTTTTCACGCTCCGTTCTCTCAAAAACTGAATTACTATTTTTGGATTTTCTTTCCCGTATCTTGCAAACGGTTCAATATGCCATTGCCAAAAACTTATCAGCATTAATAAATGTCTCCCCATTAATAAAAATCTGAATTATTCAAATCGGTTGATCCGTGTTTCCGAAATCGCCGACGAAAATTTTTATCCACACACACACATACACATTTACATACATCAATTTTTTCTAAGATATGCCTAAATGTTCAGAAACCTCTGAAACGTAAAGATATATAACACTTTTCATTTTCGATTTTATTGCGATTACTATAACTTACCCTACGGGAAGTTTAAAATAAAAGTAAGCAATATGTTTCAAAATTGCTTGCGAAATTCTTCAAGCCAAAGAAATAGTTCATAATAAAATCAATTTTATCATTTATCTCTTTCATGTACCTTTCATATGTGGATCAAGATGCATCGATCTGATTCGGCATCCTCATCGATACGATACTTGAAGAATATTTCCCATTATCAGTTAAACGCGTGTATGTTCTGTACTTTCTCTTGAATAAAATACATACTTTAAAAATCGAAATAACGAATAAAAAATAAGATTGACCGTGATAATGCGCGTTTTCATCGAGCGACGCATACGATACATATGCATAAGGCACTGATGTTCATAAAAGCAAAACGCACAAGAAGAGAGTACGAAATTGACTTCAAGTCGAAACGAGTATTTTTTAGAAAACAATGAATTCATTATTTGAATCCACGGCTATTAAGTACGGTACGCGTTGAATTGTTTATGATGCAAATGGGCGATTTTAATAAAAAAATGCTGTTGTACCGCTTCGCAATAAATACTTAGAATCTTATATTGTTTTGTTTTAATTGAGTTTGTTATTGCGAAACGATCATATTGGGACGCTTCTTGGCTGGTATAAAAATGTATGTTTTTAAAAATATTTGGTTATCACTTGAGTTCCTTTTAATTTTAATGAGATGTTTGCTTGTGTTTTACTAGTGCGAGGCTGATTATAAATTCTTGCAAAAATTACATCAAATTATGTTAAGAACGGTAAAGATCAAGAAAAAGAAGCATGCATAAAATTAGAAAAAAAATATCACGTTGTTTGGAAGTTATGAGCTTTCAAGTACAGCTTAGAGCTTTGGTGACCATTTTTTGGTAATTGTGACTAACTTTTATTAATTTTATTCATTTAAAAATTGGAACCGTAAACGTGAATAACATATTTCTAAGACCACAGTAAAAAAATACCACAATTGCCCCTAGCTTTCAAGAATAATTACTTTTTCTTGAACTATAATTTTTTTTTTTAAATGGATCACAAGTGTGAAGGCAAGTTTCATAAAATGTTGGCGCATTTAATAGGGATTGAAAAATTGTAAAATACTTGATAATTTTATTATTAAAAATTTTCGAGTAAAAAAATGGCATGGTTTTTGCTAGTACATTTTACTCCATTTAGTTCTCTCACTAGATATTTCGTCAGATATTTCGTCAGATATTTCTCTCTTGCACGTTGAAGATTGATCGTACGCCAAGCATTCGAACTAATTGTAAGTGCCACAATAATCGAAACATAGCCTTTATTTCACCAAAGTTCTAATTGCACTTTAAAGCTCATAATTGCAAAACAACGTTTTTTTCTATTTTTTTAGGACAGTTAAGGTCAATATTATTACCCCGTTTCCGCATGACGTCAAGGTTTGGGACACTCTGTATTGCCTGTATATTCGTATGCATATAGATGTTAATTATTTAACAGTTGTAATAAATATTGAAATAAAAAAAAATATCGTATGCATAAGTAAACATGTAGAAATCAAGTTTTTTTTAATAATAATTTTCAGTGTAATGTACAGTTGCATTTTTAGTGAATGTTACATTAAAAACATTTTGGTTTTCAACCCATCCCATATCCCGAAAACGTAGAACATATTTACATTTATAAATAAAGAATTAATTTTAAATTAAATTAATGTATAAAAATTATATAATACATTTTTTTATTTAATTTATTCATTATTTAAAAAATATAAACAGTGCTAAAAGTATTAATATATAATTCGAATGTAGTCAATTGGAGTGGTACTTCAATAAAATTTAATTAGTGATATTTATATACTGCGATAATATGTCTAATTTGTTAAGTCGATCAGAATTGGTTCAGATGATTCCAGGTCAAGCTACTTCTCTCGGACTGCTTAAAATAATTTATAGTCTGATAAATTTGGTGGAGAAAGTTTCAAACATTAACCAGTATTTTTTAAATTTATTTGAAATCATATTTACTGTTGGCTGATTAATTTGGAAAATTTTGATAATTCAGGGAAATACATATAAAGTCCATGCTGGTACGCAGTTGTAAGAAGTGACTAAGATATACGAACTATAGTATATAGAGATAAATATACTACTAGTACTAATAAATAAGAGATAAATATACTATAGAGATAAATATACTACTAGTGGTGAATGGCACCGTTTTGTCAATGCAATTGCGCTACATATGTTTTAGAACGGAATATCAAAGCGCGTAAGCGCCGCGTTGCAATCTACAATTAAACATTGGTACGAAACCCATAGAATTGTAAACGAAATTTGTAGTTACTATTAAATATCTGATAATTTGATGTGAATATATCTAATGATTACTTTGACCGCCAAATGGCACTTTTTTAACTTCTTCTTTGGAATCTCCGAAACCGCTAGACCTGCCTTCCCAAAAATTGATCAGTACACTTTATCAATACAAGTAAAATGTTAGTTCAAATCGGACGCTCCGTTCTCTCAAAAACCAAATTACCGTTTTTGGCACTTTTTTGCCTCCAATATAATGAAGCAAATAGTTTGTCACGAGCATTTAATTTTTTGCGCAACATATAATAAACAGCTCTACCGAAACTTATTAACGTATGTATATAATATGATATAATTTAACTGCAAGGACTTCTGATATACTTCTGATTCTGACTTAGATATAAAATGATTTCACTGATTTTATTACTGCAATATCAATATAGCAATTAGAGTAATGTAGTTTGCACAATCTTAATCCTATTAAATAATTTATGTACGATGTCGGATTCGGCCGTTTATCGTATGCTTAAAAACTTTGTGCTTCTGTAGTAGTATACAAATTTTATTTATCTGTGCTATTAAATGCATAGTTTTAAACCGAAGGAAATTTTTTCCATTTACAATCTAATTATTAGGACGGTTATCTCAAGTGTATAGTGTATATATTTTGTATACAGTCCACGCGCAGTTCATTCGCTGATGGTAGCCCAACTACATTATTTTAGAAAAAAATATCGAGCATGTAGTTATAACATGTATTAACACTTTGTTGACCATCAATTTTACTGAAAACTTATCTAATGTCATCAGCGGAAAATTATCTAATGTTCTGTATTTTGTAATTGGACGTGGAAGTAAGACAATAAAAATAAGCTTTAATATATATTTTTTTATTATTCAACTTTTAATATTTCTTTTTTGTATGATAAGCAGTATAATAATAATCTACATGTAATACTACACACATAGGGTACACAACAGCTTTTACCTTTTACAAATATATACAAAGTCCGGCCCTACAAGCACTTGTTAACTCACGACCGATCAACAAAGTGTTGAAATACCTTTTAACCCTTAACGTCATAATAGATATATCGCGATTAATTTTATTTTGCATTGTTCCTGAGGTTATAAATAAAACTGATAATTCCACTAACCTTGCGATACTCAGCGCAAAAAGCTGCTATCATCTGCTGCGCAGGTGAGGCTCTCAGTGCATGCATAGTTACCCTAGCGCCACCTCGAAGAGCTAATTGCAATGTAGCAGGAGGATGTGCGGGAGCAGTAGCTGCTGAAAGTTCGCTGAATGGTACAGCTCGAATAACAGTTAATTGTTGTTGCGAACCAGCGTGTTCGCGTCGGACAAGATAGACACCGGAGTGAGAAACAGCAAGGAGATTTACATCCGGAAGCTAAAATTAAAAAATCCATTCATTATCATGGAACTAACTTTCGATTTTACTAGGTCTATGTGATTTTTAAATGTAAATGGTTTCGTATTAATACTTGCCTGTGGCGTTCCGCTGACGTGGAATAACCTCGCGAAATATAAGGGCCACCCTCTCGCCATTTCCACTAAATGTTTTTTGACTACGGCACGATGTTGCGAAGCATTTAGTGCATCGGCAGTAATGCGGTGTCCTGCTAGGAAAGTAGCTGCTGCACGTCTTTCATTTGGAGCTATACGAAGACTTGCTACTGTGCCTAAAACATCCATTGCGACTTGCTGGAAAAGTAAATCTAATGCTGCTGGAGTTCCGAGACTGAAATTTTTATATAAAATAAATATAAGATAATGTATATGAAATGTTATTTCGAACTAATTGTGATCACAATTTATTTTTTTTCACCTTTCTCCGGGACTAAAAACTTCTTTGCGCACTCTTAAACGCCATGGCACTCTGTGATAGGTGATGCAAGCGGATGAAGGAGCCGGTTGCTGAGGTGATTGTGTGGAATTTGAGTTTGGCACGTGATCAGGGTTTGCTATTGATGGCGCAGACGAAGGAGCGGGCAAAACAGGTGCTAAGAATGATGGCCATTCTTCGCCTACAATTAATAATTTATAAAATATAATTATTGCAATAATTTGCGTCTTTTTATATTGATTTGGTAAACAAACCTTCAGCACCATCTTGTTTTTCTGTAAAGTGTGTGGATGTACTGCTTCTGCGATCTCTCTCTTGAGCGGCTTTTTGAACCATGTGAGTTCTATATGTAGCGCGTTCTGTTGGTTTTGGCTGTGGCACCAGTCTTTTGTGTGGCGGCGTTTTCCGTACTTCCACAGGCGCTAAATCATTAGACGAACCATCATGTTGATCAGATATTGTATAAGATTCAAAATCTCTATGTCCATTATCGTAATCTCTATGATTATTACGATCTTGTTTTTCATATTCTCGGAAGCCATTCTGTTGACCATTCCATCCATTTCTTTCATTTTCCGCTACCTCCCAGTTATAATTATACTCACGATTTTGGTGAACGCCGAATGTATCACGCTCTTGTCGCTTTTGCATATATGACTGAGGTTCAATCGGAGCAGGAGGTGGTGGCACAGGAGGTACACTGCTTGGAGGTCTGGCAGGTGCAGGCGGAGCCGGTCCTGGTGGAGCAGGTGGCAAAGAATGCTCCATACGCTGGACTTGCGTGCGAACACTTGGTAAAGTATCCGGCTCTGCATGCATATGACCATTGCCATTTAATGTGCCACCTAATTGCTGCTCAAGCATCATCCTTCTGGCATCCTCCAATTTAGCCGGTGCTCGAGCTGGTCGTTCCGAGCGAGTGCTTGCCGCTGAACGTATAGAATGGCCTGCCGTTACTTGCTCCAATCTTTGTCGCATTTCTGAACTTAGTTTCAATTTACCAACACTTCCTGGGGGAGGCCTTTGAGCACCTATTTCAAAACTACGTCTTGTGCTACTTCTAACTGCCGCTGATGACTGTATTTCTTGGGCTGCTGGAGAAACTGATTTTGAATCAATTTCATCCTCCCAATCAGCATTTCCAGATTGCTGACTTTGTGGCGTAGTTTTGCGTTGTTGCTGACGCATTTTAAATTGAATAAAATCTTCACCTCCGTTTTCTGCAGGAGCTCCACCTTGAGGCGGGGGCCATCGCCATTTACCTATGCGAACTGTTTTTGCTCTACCATATGGATCTAGGAATGGTCTTGCTTCTGACGGATCTTGTGATTCTAATGGCGGAGGCATTGGTGGAGGTGGAGGTGGTGGCATCAAAGAGGATCCACTTTCTGAAGATGTTCTTCTTGACCTCAATTCTGACATAACAGACGTGAATGCAGCCGGGCTGTTACGTTTCTTAAAACTGGGTCTCTTAGGAGATTGATGCGATGATCTTGAATTTTCAACTGGGGTGACAGATGGGTCTTGTTGACTCAGCAGAGTTTGTAATGCTTGATTTTGCGCAAGAAGTTGTTGCTGTATTTGTATGTTTTGTGCCATTGCACTTTGCAAAAACGCGCGTTGCATTTGTTGCTGGTACGCAGCTAAATCTCCATTTTGTGGTACCGACATATTTTGCATATTATATAAAGGCATAAACGGTTCCGCTCCTCCCATCATCATCATTGGAGGTGGACTCAATACAAAATTAGATGAACTAGCACCAGTTGAATGAGCAGTACCTCCTCCTTTAATAGCATTTACGAGCTCAGTTTTTTCTGTCAACCTACGTATACTATCATTCACAAAAATGGGCTGGAATAGATCGGTTATGTATTCATCTAGAGCGTTATCAGTTGGAGCTGTGAGAGCAGCTACTTCTTGATCAAGTGTTGATGAAGCAGAACTAGGTGGTCCGGTTCGTTGGCCGCCACCTTTTAATCTCATTATAAGAGATTTAGCATCACCAAGATCGGACAATGTATTGCTAATTCCTATCGGTGCTTCTGAAAATTCACCGTCGCCACCACCACGAATGCTAGCGGCTAGTGATCTAGCATCTGATAGTTCATCTAATGATCCATCTAGTACAGGACTAAACAGTTCGTCCAAAAATTGATCTACGTCTGAGGCTTGACTGGGTACACGTACTCTTCGGACGTGGCTAGCTAACGATGGTGCTTCACTCGTGTCCGACATTGCGGATGATCTGGCAGCCCCACTTCCTGGATGAGTACCTAATTCTGAACGTTCAATGTACGCTTTACTAGAATGTGATCCAGGAATAGCACGTTTACCAGTATATTGTGATTTAACATATCGGGGGCCATCTCCTGGTTTTGGAGCTTGTTCTAAACGCTCTGCAGAATGGTATCGTTCATTTAGACGACTTTGTGATAAACCTAATCCTGCCAAAGGGGGCTCAGGTTTAGGTGTTACTACTTCGCCACCAGCCAGTAGATCATCCAATGATCTGGACCGAGATTTTTCAATTTCGAAATACCGTTCATTTAATGCAGAACTGCGAGAAAGCATTTCGTGAGATGTTTTGCGTGAGGCAGCTAATAATTGCTGATTTGATGGAGATTCTTGTTGAATATTGTAGCCAGTTCTAGGAGGCGGTTCAACTGGTGCTCTATTTTGTGATGGCGTCACAGGTTGTGGAATTGTTTCTTTTGTTCTTGTCTTTACTGGCGGTGGCTCCGGGGGAGGAACCTAATAATGGATTAAATAGGTTAGCTACATGTTCGATAAACTTTAGTAAATAATAAATTATCGCGATGCTTGAATTAGTATACTGACTTCGCATAGTAATATATTATTAGTTAATATTAAAATTCGGCCAATTCAATTTTTACTTGCCTGTGGTCTCCGTGGACTTTGCGGTTCTGAGTTTTGCATTAGTGCAGCACTTCTTTCGTCTCGAGCTCCACACCGCAGTGCTTCGCCACGTTGTGACGGGAACGCCGGGCACATTTCTCTTTCGGCTATAGGATCTAATACGTAGTCCAGACCACAACAATCCGTCACTAATCCGGCATCATCTAAAGCGATCGTCCAACCTCTCGGTGCTATACCCAAGGGCGATACTGCTAATGCTGCAGCCTATTAAAACAAATTTCATTACTACATCGATAGTCTATACATTAATACATTGCTTTTATACTGAACCACACTTATATATATATATATATATATATATATATATATATATACTCACATTGATACAACGCTTATAAAACGAACGCTTTTAATATCTTTATTCTATGTACATATTAAGCTGCAAACACTGATTTTTATAACATTTTTTTTTTAATATTCAACAATTAATTCACTAATTTTTTATAATAATATTCAATCATTCGAAAATATATATAATTAATTTCTTGAGAAAATATTAGAAAACTATAAATAAACTATAAGAAAACTATAAGTAAATGGAATACCTATAAAACCGCTATGGCAAATCTTGTAATAGGTTTCGTGCGTAAAAGGCGGACGCAAAAATTATTTCAAGAATTAATACTTGCTAAACACAGTTTTCACTTCAAAACTATATTTTCTTCAAGTAAGCAAATTGATCATAACATATTGCGGCTCATTAAAACGATATAGCATTTGCTCCATGGTAGGGAGTAAAAGAAAGTTAATTGCTATTGCATTTTAAAATCGTGCAATAAATTCATATATGATTTCAATGTGAAATAGTTTTTTTCTTAGTGATGAGTATAAAACTAACTAAATAAATTCCGATGTTTTATTAATTGAAATTTATAATATTAATATTATTATCTTCAAATGTAACTGTTAATTTACTTAAGAGTTACAATTAAAGTATTGGCATTTATTTTTAACATGTTTTTAGTAGGGCTCCTAAAATATGCATAAGCTTAAAATGTTATTATATCGTGTGGCTAAAGAAATTTAATTAAGAAATACAAATATATATATATATATATATATATATATATATATATATATATATATAGTAAGTTTACATCTTTAACCAGTCTACGAATAACACACTATCTATTTGTGATTTTTTCAAATCAGTATTTTGTGAAAATATTGTTGTAATTTCAAGTTAATGTTTATAATACATAGTGTAGAGCATTACCATATCCTAATACCATGGATTATTAAAATTTTCCAATTTAACACTAAGATCAACTAATTTTTCCACTGAATGAAGGCTAGGATTATAGCCGAAACGTATGGATTTATAATAAATTTTTGAAAGAAATTCATGTTTTTTATTGATGTTATGCCCGATTATTAGACTTTGTTAATACATATGTCAACATCAAATTCAGAATCATACAAAATATATATATATATATATATATATATATATATATATATATATAATAATGGGTGGTATTCCCCTAGGCTAGGTTCGTGAGTTGAGTTTAACTCTCAACTCCAGTTGGACCTGCCCTAGAGCTGTACTACACATATATAATGTATATAAATATATATTTAATTTTGAGGGGCTTTCTAAAAATTCCATCCCAAGCATGTGAAAAAATATTGTCTTCTGTTAGTTGCATGTCCTTTATTTTCGCGCAGATATTTTCTTTAGCCAAATGACAAAAGAACGAGCCACCTTCAACCTCTCCTTATTGAGAGAGTTTGAGCAGGAGAGATGTTTTGAGGACAAAGTCTCAAATATATAATACAGTATATTTACAAAATGTGCATTTATAAAGACTTAGATTAATTTCCTAATAAACGTGTGTTTTTAAATACAGTTAGAAACTAAAATAGGATTTGAAATGAAGAAAACAAAATGAATTGGATAGGTACTTATTTATATTGACATTTTAGTATCAGAAATGAAACTAGTGGGGTGGGTGGCATCGTGCCTTAAGGCAAATTGCTTAAGGCAAAATATTTATAAATATTATATAAACAGAATTGCAGAGTTGAAATTATTTGTAAAGTATATTAGAACTATAGTCAGAATTAAAAATAAATATTTTCGATATACAAAAAACTAAAAAAAAACTAAAAAAAAAAAAAAATGGTACAAAATTTTTTTTTCCAAAATCGATTATTTTGTTAAGACAAGCAGAATGTTCTTTGAATCATTTGAATCGGACGCTTAGTTCTCTCAAAAACTGCCATTTTTTACATATTTAGCTCCGTATCTTCAAAATGGCTGGGCCTGCCTTTGCCAAAAACTAATAAACACTTCTCCCAATCATTACTAATTGAATGTTTTTTAGATCATTCAAATCGGATACTCCGTTCTCTCAAAAATACAATTTCTATTTTCTGCACTCTTTGCTCCGTATCTCCGAAACGGCTGGACCTGCCTTTGCCAAAAACTAATCAGCTCTTTTCCCTATCAATAGGAATCGGATGTTTTTTGAACCATTCAAATCGGTTGATCCGTGCGCCCTAAAACGTGACTGGAAATTTGTATTCACATATACATACACACACACACACACACATCCATTTTTTCTGAGGTATGCCAAAACGTTCAGAAACCTTCAAAACGTCGAGAAATGTAAAAATTTTCAATTCCGATTTTCGGCCCATTACAATAACTTACCCTACGGGATGTTAAAAATTAATTTGTAAATTTTACCTACATCAAGAAAAAGACAGAATGTGATAATTCATTTCAGCAGTTTTATAGAACGCAAATTATACTGCATTTTTAAATATTGTAATATAACAGTATACATTAATATCCTAATTCACATAGATGTACCAAGTCATTTCTTTAGCAAGTTGAACTAACTTGTTTCGGAGAGAACAACTTCATAAAATTTGAAAATTGAACAGGGCTTGTACAATGGAATTGCTAATGTAATAGACATTATATATTACTTTATTACTACAGATGCTGGATTATTAACTTTTATAGCATTCACCTTTTATAATACTGTATAACGACTTTTTACCTCTTCGCAGGTTGTCCACGAATCAACAGCCACGGTCGTGGCACTTCCATCTGGTAGTGTTACTGTGAGCGCAGTGTCGCATTTCCTCTGCGTGGCAAACCATTCCAGCTGGCTGGGTGGAAGTAGCCTGGCTGGTGGCACCGGCGGTCCGGCTGAAGGACGCAACAGTTTGCGCAGGAGCAGCTCTCGACTACCGGCTGGCGCGTGGTCGGACACGTATTTCAGCAGGTACCTTAAAGGAATTTTGTTATTTTTAGTTTATTTCGACTTTTGTCTCGAATACATCGTTGACCATGACAGAATTTAATTGTTTATGAGCATTTGTGCGTATTTGTAAGTATTTAATACAACTATAGGCAAACTACACCCAGGCCTCGCTATACGGCCGCTCTTTATACGGCCTTTCGCTATAACGGCCATCTTTAATTAAGGAACGTTTTCGATATACGGCCTAAAATGTTTCGCTATAACGGCTTTTTTCTCTATGTCGATATATTGCGCAATCTCGGTTTTGAAGTTTTAAACGAATCTGATGTGCTGGATCTACTTGCAGCTGATAGGGAACCCCTTTCATATGAGGAACTCATTCAGTTGCATGCAGAGCCGGCAATTGATGAAGATACAGAACCTGTTGTATCCAAACAGCTAACATCAAAAATCATGTCGAGTGCTTTTTCATATTTTGAACAAGGGAATAAATCATTAAAGAAAGAAATAGACAAGAAGGCAAACAACTTTAGACAAATTTTTCAAACCACCAGCGCAAAATGATGGTGACAGTGATCTGTAGGTTTTAGTTGTTTCATTTTTATTTGAAAATTATGTAATGTCTTTGAAGTTTTTTATTTTATGTAAAATTTATGTTCTTGTTAAATATGTTTATAATTTAAACAAAATGAAAAAATAAAATGCATTTTGAATGATGACCCATATTATATATTTATTAAATTTGGAACCGATCACATTGAATTTGTATGAATACGTATTAGAATAATTGATTCGTTATACGGCTTTTCGCTTTACGGCCAAGTCTCTCGGAACGTATCTAGGCCGTAAAGCGAGGCCCCAGTGTATTAGGTAATACATTTTTTATCAATTTGTTGATACGCTTAGACATTTTTAATGAGATGTGACATGGATTTGGATCACCGCCGATATCTCTAACCATGTGAAGTTAACTTGAATAAAGTTTTGATTGACAAAAAAAAAAACGTGAAGTTAAGAATTTTTGAACAACAACATTTGAAAGTTGGAGCAAAAGGATGTAACGAACCAGCCATCGCCTTGATTTTTACGTCGGTACTATAGGGAGATAAACGGAAATATTTAAAAATCCATAACAGAAGTATTTTTGTTGTTAGTTTTTGCTATTGTGAGCACTGTTGTTTAATTTACGAGACCTTAATATAATTTTATAGTATACGTATATTTAATTGTTTTATATAACAACAGCATTTGAAAGTTGGAGCAAAACGATGTAACGAACCAGCCATCGCCTTGATTTTTACGTCGGTACTGTAGGGAGATAAACGGCAATATTTAAAAATTCATAACAGAAGTATTTTTGTTGTTAGTTTTTGCTATTGTGAGCACTGTTGTTTAATTTACGAGACCTTAATATAATTTTATAGTATACGTATATTTAATTGTTTTATATAACAACAACATTTGAAAGTTGGAGCAAAACGATGTAACGAACCAGCCATCGCCTTGATTTTTACGTCGGTACTATAGGGAGATAAACGGCAATATTTAAAAATCCATAACAGAAGTATTTTTGTTGTTAGTTTTTTCTATTGTGAGCACTGTTGTTTAATTTACGAGACCTTAATATAATTTTAAAGTATACGTATATTTAATTGTTTTATAAGGTTTATTGATAATGTTTTGTTAGATCCAACAGTTTTTTTATGTAATCCCTATAAAAGTTTCCACGTGTGTGGGGAAAAGCAGTACTAACTGAACCTTTTAAGTTAAATTAAGGTAAATTAAGTTAAAAAAAGCAATTTTACAAGAGATACATTGAATAAATAGTAATTCCAACTCTGCTAGTAAATATTTCTGACGAAATTCTAGATCAAAGTTATAAATAGTGTTATCTCTGTGAAAAATGTAGCTATTAAATTTATATTTTCCATTGGTTGGTTAATGTAGCTATTTCGTAAAATCCCTTTAAAATTGGTTTTCTCAATATATTTGCTCAAAGACGAATTGGACCTTTGTGCCCCGTCCTACCCTATTTGAATTTAGAACAGCAATGATTAAAAATATCTCGATTATTTTAATATACGTTATTTAAAGACATTGATATGCATTCTAATAAAAATATGTTGCTACTATTTCTTGGTATATTTTGGTCATACTTTTAAGTTTATTTTACTGAAATTTGCATTTTAAATGCATTGTGATATATTCACAATGTTGAATTAATTTTATTCAATATTGATTTTAAATTGAATTTATTAATTTATCACTTTTATAAGTACATTCTAAGTCTGTACATATCTAAAAATTAGATTAAATATTGCGAAGGATTTTCGGTATAATAAAGAGTTCATATCGCACACAGACGAATTTTTATACGGAATGTGTTAATAGGGAGAAAATGTTTTGAAATCATGTAAGTGTTTTAAATATTTTAATTAGCTTACATGATAATAGTAAAGTTTTTATTCGTTATGCTTTACTTTACAAATGCAAACATCAAGAATAATTTACAGTTTTCTCTTTTCGGATACTATTGAAATCATAAAGATTCTTACTTATTTAATGTTAATCCTGGATGGAATGATGATAAACAGTGGGACATAAGTTGCCACACTCTTTCTGAATTATCATTGTGCCAAGTTTGGTTACAGAGTTGAACTAATATTTCATCGCGCAGACCTCTGAAATAAAAAAATAGTAATTAGTTGTGACTTACTTTGATAAGCAAACATTTTTGTATATGTCTAAGTTGTGCCTTTGTTTAAAAATTATAATTTTGTATATTATTTTTAAAATTACTTTTTTATAACATATACATATTGAAACAAAAATTTAAAAAAATCATATAACTTGTATTGAACACAAAACTAGCTGAAAATAACTTTGATATATATTCAATTTATTTTTAGTTGCTAGAAAACTTTCATATTAGTTGCAGTAGCGAAAATTAAATAGTAGTTTATTTTACATAAATTATTTCATAACAAAGAAATATAATTAAATGGATCTCTTTTGGGCTAATCCTTCCTTAAAATGGAAATGCTGTGGTAATAATGCTATGTTACAGGTCTTTATTTGTATTAGTTGGTAGTAACAAGCTATCAAAACGCTTTTGTATTTGCTGGGCGATCAGGCGTTTTACACATAAAATCTAACCTACAAAACGCACTAACCTCAAGTAATACATTTATCATAAGTGCAACTTTCTGATGTCTCTTTGACATCCCACAATGTTAGTTTCATGCGTAAAATGCCTGATCGCACAGCAATTTTATGTCCTTTCAATAGTTTGTTGATTTGGTATCAACAAACTGTTAAAACTAATACAAATATATTTCTGTAATATAGCATTACCATAACATTTCTATTTTATAGGAGAATTGGCTCCTTTATATTTAACTATTACAATTTATACATATCTTTTAAACATTTATTTATCTTTTAAACAAATATTTTAGTACTAAATAATATACATAATAATGTTTCATATATTTATGTATATTCATAACCAATAATATAGAAGTATTTGCCCATCTGAATTACATACCTAGACATCAGTCCTTTATATACTACATAATCAGCTAGTGCTTTTTCTTTAGCACCATTTAGTGAAGGATCACAAGTCCATCTTAATAGTAATTTGAAAACAGCTAAAGCATCTTGAAAATCACGATCTCTAGCTGCTGCACGTGATAAAAATGGCACTACTATTGGTTCTCTTCGCACTCCCATTTCAATACTATTACAGTAAACCTGTAAATTTAAAAGACAAATGAAAAATAGCTCTCTGAAAGCCTGCTAATATTAAGAAGAAGAAAAGTGTCAATGTAGTTTCGCGTTACTTTGAGAGATAGCTAAATTTCTTTCTGATATCATATATAAAGAATATACATCTATATTACGGAAGTAAAATGAAACAAATTTTGGTCAAAAAAAAAATTGAAATCATGTGGATGTAGAGGTAGAGGTAATTTATTTAATGAGAACCGCAGGACTCTCATTATTTTTGCCAAAGTCTTGTTTTTTCTTGATGGGTCGTTTCAAATAACTGATAGAACTTTTTATGATACTACTCTTAAACTACTGAATATAAGTGAGTTTATCAAAGTGTCAACAATAAACAAACCATTGGTAATATTAGGTTGTGACATCATAACTTCACCAAATCATCAACGAATAATGGATATACTGTTTCCCAGAAATTTGATTTTTTTGCTAGTGTTTTGTGAATTATAACTGTTTTGTGAATATTCATATATTACAGTTTGAAATGAAACTAAAATCAGTCCAAATGAAAATATAATTTGTTTATATATATTCTATGGCCAATTAGCGCTATATTTAATACTTGCCGAGCTAAATTTGCCAAATGTGTATTGTCCTAAATCGGATAATGAAGGAGCTTGTACAGGCGGTGGACCTACTACACTTCCTAAAACCTTAACCAAATTTCTTTCGGTGTGGGGCGGTTGCCAAGCGTCCAATTTACTGAAAATGAACGCTAGCTCTGCTGGAATATCTAGTTGCAAGGCCGGAGACCTTTCGGCTTGCTCACGTGCTATGCGCTGTGCCATTCTTTCCCTGTAGAATAAAATAATATTTATTTCAACATACTTATTAAGCATCTTAGTTTTTAATAAATTTTTGTTGCTTGAATTTACCTTGCTGCTTTTTCTGCCTCAGCCCTGCGCTTCATCTGAGTTTTGATCATTGAATATCTTCGGCGTTGAAGTTTGCCACGGTAAAGCGCCTGCATTAATAAATAGGATTAAAATTCAATTTTTGCAAATTTTATTATTTTATTTTAGAGCTATATTCTAATATTAAATTTGGGTTAACTCTAGTCAACATAGAAATGGATAATGCCAATAATTAAAATTTGTTTAATATAGATTCAGGCTCAAAACAATAACGAACGAATAATAGATAATTAGGAATAGCAATTTCTTAATTTGCAAAATAAATTAAAAATAATGCAAACTTTTACTTATGAAATATATATATATATATATATATATATATATATATATATACACAGGGTGTCTCAGAACTCAGCATCAAGCCGAAGTTTGTAACTATCGTGAAACAAATTAGGAAAAAAAATATTCCTACCAGTTCGAAAATCATGATGATTTAAGTACAACCTTGAGCTTTGGTAAAACTGTGATAATTTTTGGGTTATTAAGATTCACTTTCTAGAATTAAGACTGCTTGTTAAATTATGAATTTTAATTTTTCAAAATTGGTCCATTTTGATAGGCCATCTTTTGAAAATAACGTACTAAACTGCTTTGGTAATTGCCAAATTTGGTAACGCATTGAATTAAGGTACAATACTTGTTAATTTCATACTAAAAAAACGAGTAAAAAATAAGAACATAAAAATAACGCCTATTTCCTGGCATTGCATTTTACTCGCAATCTTAAATAATCCTCGCACAATATATATAATTTTTTTTAAATTTTTTTCATAATAGTTGCAATTAATACTGACAACCTCGTTTCGATTTGATTTTACGTTGAGTTTTAGGACACACACTATGTAACAATACCTCATAAGTTCTATCATAATTATTCAATTGCATCGATTCGTCCTTCATGTACTTTTATTTGAATATTTCTGTCACCTTCGGTTAATTTAAATTGTACATTGCATCAGAGCAATATAATAAAAATAACTTCTCAATTAAATATATTCACATAATGATTTGCAAATGCCAAGAAATATGAATTTAAAAATATGTCTCAGACTTTGTTGCACCACATCACAAAATTATCAATTAAAATCATCAATTTTTTTTTAATAAAATAAATCGAGTTCTCGAATCGCTATTCAAAATCGTACTGTCGATATGCGGATATAAGAAATAAGAAGTGCACGCATAGCGCCGAAGAGTATTTAAGTGACATGCTTTTATCACTACTAGCGACCCGTCCATCGTACGTGTTACGAATATTACGCGAATGCAAAAAGGTAAAAAGATAAATAAGTAGATCGAGCATGTGTATAGACAGATCGCGCTTTGAATATCAAAACCTGATGGATTTCTTTTACTTGCGGTGAGGTCACAAGAAAGTGCATGTGAATTGTGCAGCAAATGCGCGAACGGGCATTAACATGTTTCTTAAGCAAATAAATAACAAAACGCGTATGGACATTTATCAACAGCATCGGGTGTGAAATTTTTATTGAAAATAATGTATTCGATTTTACGCCTATTTTATAAAACGACTATCGTTTTCACTTTTATATGCTAAAATAAGTACAATTGTCAATACACTATGAACATTCAATTTGTAAGTAATTCTAGGATACTATAAGAATATTTTTTGGGTTTTTATTTTATATAACGATATTCAATAATACATCATGAATCATAACAAAGTGTTTGCTGAAACATTAAAAGATATGTTTTGAACAGCTATCAGATCCAAGAGTTTGTCCTATGAGATTGTATGCCTACAACTGCGCTTTTTAAAAATCTTATCACTATGCTAGCCACTAAAAAACTAGCGAAATGAAAAAAACAGTTCTATGAGATATATATTTTTTATATCATTGATCAAGATGCCGAATGGGGAATCAACATCGACAAATCGAAAGTGATGAGAATATAGGCACAAGAAGAGTTTCTGGGGTTAATGGTAGGAAATCGAGAATTAGAACATGTGGATTACTTCAAATACTTGGGAACAATGGCGTCGGAACCATGTGGGCTGAGTGGACTTGAGCTCACCCATCAATCTCAAAAAATATATGGCCTAATATGTAAAAAAAAACGAACCCACTGCCTGTCTATCAAAAAAAAACGAGGACCAATCAAAAATTTGCTTCCGACGCCACTGCTTGGGAAGTATCTTGGGCAGATTCTGATACTGCACGAGAAAGAACAGGGCAAGTACAACAAGCGCCAAAGCAGCATTCACGAAAAACAGAATGCTACTGATGAGCAAACTGAGTTTCGAATTGCAGATGAGTCTAATAAAGTCCATAGCTCTGTACTGAACAGAGACTCTAAGAAAGTAATATCTGGAGAGATTTGAAATGTGGGGCTGAAGGCGAATGGAGAACATCACATGTACAGATAAGATAACCTACTACGAAGAGTGGACGTTATAAGGAACGATCATTATAAGGAAAGGAAATTGAATCGAACCCATTATTTAGAAAGAGAGCCTCCCACACGACGATCGAAAAAGAATGCAGATGATTGATTACTTATGTATGACTGAAGAAAATACAGGGAACTTAAAGCCGAAGCACAGGGTCAGGAAACATGAGAGCAGAATTTTGGAAAGGGAAATGCATTAAAGCGTATAAAAAGAGAATAACGGTAATAAAATGGTAATGGGAATAATAAGCGAAAGAAGGGAAGAAAATCATTGATCTGTGGTGCTCTTATACCATGGACCTGCTTTGGGCAGACAACGATTTATTTATTGGAATACAACATCGTGGTCGTCTTTATTCTTAAAGTGGTGATACATTTTGTATTGCATTAATTCCGGGTTTTTGAAAGTACAATTATTTTTATTTAATTTCAATTACCACGCTTGTTGTTACTATTTATATTATTTCATTTAACACTTGGGTTTTAACAAAGTTTAAATATTTTTATTTTACGGCTCTGAATATTAGGTGTTGCTTTCTAGTATAATATTAAGGCGTTCATTAAATTATACGACTAAATTGTTAAATTCAATGAATATTCATTTATTCTCACCTGCGCTTTGATTGCTGCGCGTTTGGTAGCCTGGTAGTTTTTGCGTTGCCTATGCCCGCGCCAATTCTTCTGAATGAGGACTGCAGCAGCGCGTTTCGACTTCCATTTTCTGCGGGCGAGGAAGCCACGCATTCGCGATTGAAGCCTCACAGCTGCTAAGTGTCTGCGCTCCGAACGGGCGGCCTCTAATTGCCTATGAAGACCCTCGCGAAGAAACACGCGGGTTGCCCCCAATTGATAATCTGGTCCTTCTGTAATAAAAATGGTGAATGTTTATATGATTTTCTTATATCAAGCAGTATGATATCAAATTTACACTTGAGGTTATAGATCTCAAATATAATTTCAAGTGATAATTTCATTTTGGGAGCATCGATGCATAATATACCAGTCAGCACTATTAGACATACATGTCTAATATATAATACATTGTAATATCACAGAAGAGTGAATTGCCCTCTGAAAGTTAATAACATATTAGGCATGTAAGTTAGCAAACACCGCTCACACAACACATAGTTTTAATCCCTGTTAACAAATATGTATTACAGTAGAACCTCGATTAACCAGACTAATTGTTGTCGATGGACATTCGGATAATCTAAAATTCGGATAATCAAATGTATGAAGAATAATGTTGAGTATTTATTAAAAATAACAATTACATACATAGATTTCAACGAAAATCAATGTTTATTAAGAAATTAACACTTCCTTATGCATGTACATACATATTTTCTTCGATTACTTCATATACATGTACTAAATTGCAGCATTAATCATGCTAAAATTCGAATTGTAGGTATGTACATACATATAAATTGGTCGCGGTTGGTAGTGCGGATAATCGCGAATCCGTATAACCGAGGTCCGGATAATCGATGTTTTACTGTATATCACATTGTGAATTTGTATTAGGAAATAATTATCCAATTAACTTTTGTATATAAACTACACCTGAATTAAAACATTTCATTATTAGTTGCACTAATACCTGTACCCACTGACCCAGTCTCAAATTCATAATCTACTAAAAAAATAGATCAAACATTTTTACGTATTTCATCGTTCTAATTACATTGCATCGACTAATTTCTTTTTAAACTTTCTGTATGAGAACGAAATAATTATAATTTAGATTCGCACAAAAAAAACAAATTTGCGATAAAAGTTGTTTCATAATTTCGTGTTTTTATGAAATAACACACTCGGCTTAGAGGTTTAAAACTTGTTTTTCTTAAGATATATTTTGAAAGATAAATATATATCTCATGTTATGACAAAGCAGTCAATTAATCCGATTTCATTTCCTAACATATCTAGAAAAACATTTTTGTTTTCGCAAAAGTAATCGATGGAGTAATAAAATAAAGTGTGTTTACGAAGGCAAGTTTTTTCTTTAAACTTTTTCTAAAACTCAATAATGAGTCGCGTTGATTAATTATGTTCTGAGATTAAGTCAAACAGTCCATTTTTTTAATGTAAAATTTAAAACGAAAATGTTGCTAAACTGTATTTTCACACTTAGGAAAGTATATCTTTGTTATGTGAAGGAGAACTACTAAACAATTTTCGTAGATGCACAAATATGTTGTTCTATTATTTTGTCCTGTCTCACCTGCTCCTGTCGGTGGGAGACTGTCCAATAATGTCCTACACACCTCCCGAAGCGGAGTACCTCTAGGAGCTGCGGGCGGCGGAGTTTCTAATTGATTTAAACCGGCTCCTGCCGTCAAGCAACCGCGATAGCGTTCGACGAACTCCTGGAATCGCAAACGAGCCGGGTATCCTTGCCGGCGAATGCGCACGGTGTCCAGCAGACCTAAGCAGCGTAGTTGCCGAAGCACGCACGGCATGTCCATTCTTAGGGGTTGCTTATCTGCATTTGGCTTTATACAGCGCACAAACCAAGGATTGCTTCTGCGGATAAATAACATTTGAAATAAAACATGCTAAACCTGTGTGAATATATATGCATATGGGTATATAACATTCCAACTAAACGCTGACGACGTGCCTACATCAAGTAACAAAGATATTTTATCTTCGAGAACTAATGAAAAATTATATTTCTCTTCCTCACAAATTCTCATAAATCGAAGATAAGATGCGTGTGTTCTTGCTCATCCAACAAAATTAGATGAACAAAAATCAGTAATGATAAGTCTATATATGCAAATGAAGACCAAAAAAAAACTGTTCAAACCATTTTTCGTGTTATACACGAAACCTATAATGTTTGTGTAAGAAATGGTTATATTAGGTCGGAAAAAAAGAAATCCATTATTTTTGGTTTGAGATGTTGGTTTACAACTACTTCACGGTCGATTTTTAGCTTCTGAGCGATGTCACGACTGGCTAACGTGCCGGTCAACTTCAAACATTTCTCCGATTTTATTACATTTTCGACGACCACCCTATATATGCGAGGTGCTTTAACATCAAAAATTCCTGAACGGAATCTACGAAACCAAAATTGCACATAATAGGTTGTTGCAGTATAGGAACCATAAACACGATTCACAATTTTAGCCTTCGCCTTTGTCATAGAAAAACTGTAAAATGTGCCGAATTTTCTCTTTGTTCACTTCCATTTTTAACACCCTGTGACTCGGAACGCAACTGAATGCGCCTTACAAAAAACAGCGCCATTTTTTACTGCAAAATGTCACCTTTCCAACGAGCATAAATCTGAAATTGTTTGATTGATACTTTACGAGGAATCTATCTACCGAAAAAAGGGATTTGGTTTTCCCGAACCTAATATTAAAGTTTGAAAAGTCTAGCAAAGGTCATAAATATTGATATCTGTTGTCTTGATAGAATTCAGTTTTATGCGTCATCTCACGAAAAAACACAATTAATTCGTAATACATAAAAAAGTGGAATGTGACTCAAAAGTTATATTCATTTTACAGGACTCGACCTGCCTATCTACATGATCGTGGATCAGTAATTATTCCAGTCAAATTAAATATTAATCACGGCGTTTCATAAGGTTGTCCACCTCGAAACGATTTGCCAAATTGTACTGATCCTGTAAATTCATGTTTTTTGCCGACGA
The DNA here is from genome assembly GCF_003426905.1 of Ctenocephalides felis. NCBI lineage: Eukaryota > Metazoa > Arthropoda > Insecta > Siphonaptera > Pulicidae > Ctenocephalides > Ctenocephalides felis. The sequence goes on along the minus strand of NW_020538040.1, from coordinate 52,079,470 downwards.
TTACTTTTTCAATGAATAAAGTAATTCAAGAGATGGTCTTTTTTGGTCTTGTATGTTATTTATTTCAAATTAGCGAATTGTACATTGAACGAAGTGGATATTTAAAGTTTTTCTTATTGTCAGAATCATCTCAAGTCTTATTAACTTCCCGTAGGGTAAGTTGTAGTAATCGCAAAATAAACGAAAATATTTTATTTTATATGTCATTGGTTTCAAGTTCTTCTGAATATTTAGGCATACCTTAGAAAAATGGATGTATGTGTGGATCCTTGTGTGTGTTTGAATGTGTGTGCGGATAGAATTTTTCGTCAATGATTTGGATAACACAAGGATCAACCGATATTTGGCCAAGGCAGTCATGTTTCGAAGATACGCGACAATAAGGCCCAAAAATGGTAAATCATTTTTTGAGAGAACATAGCGTCCGATTTAAACGATTCAACAACATTTGTTGTTGACGTCACTTGTAGTGACGAAATGAAGAACTGGTAAAATTTTTGGGTAGGCAGGTCTAGCGGAAATACAATGAAAAAAGTAAAAAAATCCAAAATCAGAAATGATTATTAGACATATGCACATCAAATTATCAGATATTAATAAGAACAAATTTTGTTTACATTTCTATGAGTTAAATACCATGATTTTTCAATAATGTCTAAATCGTGGTAGATGGTGAAGAAGTGGTTTGCTGATTTTAATCGTGTCCATATAGACGCTGACGATGCTAAACGCTCTGGAAGGCCAATTGAGGTGGTCACACCGGAAAATATCAAAAAAGTCCACCGAAACGTTTTGAAAAACCGAAAAGTAAAATTGCCTGAGATAGCTGACACCCTAAAGATATCAATAGTTCGTGATGGACATATCGTTCATGAATATTTGAATAGAAAAACCTCTGTGCTAAATGGGTGCCGCGCAAACTCACATTTAACCAAAAGCTTAACAAGTTCATGATTTGTAAGAGTATTTGGAACTGTTTAATCAAAATAAAACTGAGTTTTTGCATCAATATGTCACCATGGATATGACCGGGCTTCAACACTGCACTCCGGAGTCGAATAGATAGTCAGCTGAGTGGACTACACACGATGGCGAGAAAAAATGCAACCAATCATCTGGCAAGGTTATGGCGTCAGTTTTTTGGGATACGCAAGAAATGATATTCATCAACTATCTTGAAAAAGGTCAGATCATCAACAGCGACTATCGTATAACGTTATTGGAACATTTGAAGATCAAAATCGGAAAAACCGCCCCATTTGAAAAAGTAAACCGTGCTTTCTCCATCAGGACAACGCACCAATTCACAAATCCGTGGAAACAGTAGCCAAAAAAACATGAAAAAGGCTCCGAATTGCTTCCGCACTTACTATATTCTCTAGATCTATTCTCCAGCGACCATATCCTGTTCCCAGATCTCAATATAATGATCACTCAGAAGAAATATTTGCCTAATGATGAGATGATGGCCTAATTTTGTGGCTAAGTACAAATCGTACTACAAAAATGGTTTCGAAAAGTTCGAAGTTCACTGTAATCGGTATATCGTCTTAAACGAAAACTATATTGAATAAAAAAAAAATTGCCAAAAAATTAGTTTTTCTTAGTTATCCTACGGACTTATATGTATATATGAATTTCTTTTATTTCGATAATTGGCTGAAATCAACATTCGATCATATATATGTATGTGTGTGTGTAATTTTGTATGAAATTTAGAGTAATTTTTAATATAAAATTTATAAATTCGTATACATTTCATATAGAAAACTAAATTTGCTGTATATATAATAATGAAAAAATATTTGTACGACGATTTTCTACTATTTACCCCCTCTCCTATCAAAATCCTAACTTCATCCAAGGGCAATTCAATCATATTTCGGGCAGTGTTCAGTTTGTTTTGAATGCCGTCGACGTTCCGTTGTGCAATTCGAAGACATTTCTTTGTCATGAGTGTAATGAAGTGTATTTGGTATTGTTTGAATTAGGACCATGGACTTAATGTTACAAGTAAATGTATTAATTACTTTATAATTTTATTCGTTTTGACTTCATGGGTTAATTTCGTCGCGTTAGATGCGTTTTGTGCATGTTTGAAAGCAGCCCTGAGAGTATACTCGATATTATTTGATTCGAAATTCGAAATGTTCACTGCATTGACCAGGTAAGATTTAATTAATTTTAGACATGAATTTGATTATGTACTGTTCATTACTCGCAATTTTAATGACAAGTTTTATATTCCATCTATTCACTAATTGCAATTTTTCTGAAATGTGGACAGTGGCATTCTTAAACATGAGAGATGTCATTTCTTTTAGTATGAATACAAGCAATAACTTGAACTGATTTAGTGCAATTATCTTACGATTATTACGAGTATAATTAATTATTTATCGTAACGAAGAAGTGGCAAAATTTTGTGCATTGACGAGTATACTTGTCGTGCTTAAAAATCTTTCACCATTAGCTATTTATATTGCAGTTTTTGTAAAGGAAATTTAATCTCAACTTTAAAGATACTTAAAATATATTAAGGCTATGCTGGCGTAGAATAAGGAGTTGTAAGTGGCATTGTACCTTAAAACCACGTGTTTCTGGTGACGCTAAACTGTGACACAGTTCAATGAGCACGCCACTGTTAAGTGGTTATTTGATATGCCAAGATACGTGCAATGGCCAGTATTCGTAGTGATTTTATAAAATTCTAGTATGAATTTGTACGTATTGCTATTTCAGTGCACACTAAAAATCATCCATATTATTTTCAAGGTCAGTATGATGCAACACTGTTTACATTGAGGAGTGTTCGGTTCGGCTTCATTGTTAGTCAACGTATTTACCAAAATAATCAAGAAACTAGTGGGGCGCATGGCATCGTGCCTTAAGGCAAATTGCTGGAACTTCCCGTACCAAAAATTATTTTTTTAAAAATATTAACATTGTTGAAAAAAATTTACTTCGAAAAAATTAGATTTTTGAGAAATTATAAATTTGACAAAAAATTACTTTTTTACAAAAATGTTTTCTTTATTTTGACATATTTTGGAAATTCTGAACTTTTTTTCAAAGCAATCGTACTGCTTTAACTGCATAAGACAAAATATCGAAGCGCGTAAGCGCCGCGTCGCCGTCTAACGGATAAACATTGGTACGGAGCACATAGGAATATAAACAAAATTTATACTCAAAATCTTTATAAAATATCTGATAATTTGAAGTGCATATGTCTAATTTATGACCGCCAAATGGCATTATTTTTTACATTTTTTACAAGATCTCCGAAACCGCTACACCTGCCTTCATGAAAATTTGATCATTTCTTCATATTGTTAATACAAGTAAAATGTTTTTTGAATTATTCAAATCGGACGCTCCGTTCTCCTAAAAACTGGGTTACCGTTTTTGGCACTTTTTGACCCATATCTTCGGAACGGCTTGATCTGCCTTCGCCAAAAACTAATCAGCACGACTCCTTATCAATACAAATCGAATGTTTTTTTAATTATTTAAATCGCTTTATCCGTGTTCCCGAAATCGTCGACGAAAATTTGTATCCGCACACACACACTTACACGCACATACGCACACATACATACACACATACATACACACACACATACATCCATTTTTTTCTAAGGTATGCCAAAATGTTCAGAAGGTTTTGAAACGTGCGATTTTTTGCGATTACTATAACTTGCCCTACGGGAAGTTAATAACACTTTTTTTGTTATTCACCGGTTTATTTGCATAGTCATATAAATACCAAAATAGTAAACGTGAATTGTTTTGTGCTTATTTAACGTAGAGGACTCCGTTGCACAGTTTCTTATTTGAAAATTATGTTTTGAGAAATGATACTGCAAGTTTATGTATAATACCGAATAATTAACTTTCCGAATAAGAGGTTTGTTTGATATGAATTTGAAAATTTGATCTGCTTTTTTTTCTTTTAAGGTTTTAAATTACTGAGACCGTCTCCTTTTCAATACGAATAGAATGGTTTTTAAATTATTCAAATCGGTTGATCTATGTTCTTGAAGTAGTCGACGAAAAATTGTATTCGCACATACATACACACGCGCACACACATACATTATTTTTTTCTAAGGTATTCCAAATTGTTCAGAGGACTTTGAAACGTGGAGATATATAGAAAGTTTCATTTTTAATTTTTTTTGTGATTACTATAATTTACCTTATGAGAAGTTAAAGATTTTATGCAAATAGCTAAATCTCAATTATTATTGATTAAGTCGTTGTTTTACATGTATTGGAATTTTGTAAGTTTGTGTTTTTTTTATACATCTAGTTTTCTAAGTTAATATATTTTATCACTTGAGCTTCAGCTGAATGTTATTTTGAAATTCTATGATTTATTTTAAGTTATTCAAATGTTTGTTTTATTTTTAGTTGAGGTAAAGTGATTGGATTGTATGCATTTATATTTTATTTATGAGCTTTCCATGGATTATGAATAATATTGCTCATCAATTAATGTTTTTGCACGCGCATTTCAATTCATTGCGAATAACCTTATAATTGTTATCTCGTCGTCAAATATGATTATAAGTGCGCGCTGTGTACAAATAGTGAAAGGATTATAGAATCGGTTGACATATTTAAATGAGTTTATCACGCATTAAATATCAAATAACGCATACGCTTTAAGCTTGCTATTATTTTATTGGAGAACAATATGGCATTTTAGAGGAATTAAATATGCTACGACTTTCACCCTATAGTTAGTTTACAGAAGTGAAATAAATGATTAGTTTTTTAAGTGAATATATCTTGAGATCCACTCATTATATTTCTACGAAATAAAGATGTATAGCTGCTGTAACAAATCCTCTACCTAATCAAGTAAAAATAATTCCATAATTGTTGTTCACTATTTCGCAATTAATCATTTTTTAGAAAAAGTGCGGAGTTATAACTTACCCAATGTTTGGGGCTAGTTGTAATGTAATGTCTACCAAGGCAAGTGTATTCTTTACCAAAATTGACTTTTTTAAATAATTCTTTTCTTAATTGCGGGGCAGTAGGTATGACAATATTATGCAGGACGGTTTACATGTGCAATCGAGACAAAAAATTCTTAATCTTTTATGATCCTATTGCAAAATGCCTGTTACATATAGCCTCTAACTGCTCTACTTAAATTAGGTGTAAATGGAATTTTGCATTGCGTGTCTTAAGGAAAGTTCTATAAATTTCGCGATGAGGATAAATAATTGACTTAATCAATATTGATATTTAGGTATTTAAATAAAATGTTCAACTGCTTAATCCCTAAATAGATTTTGCTTTCAAAAAAACTTTCATTACATTCTAGTTCGTGTTTTAAAATGTGTTTTATTTAATTATCAGATTTTTTAAAATAATCATCTATTTTAGTTAACGCAATGATTATACAATTATAGATAAAGCTGATATATTTGCTTTTGTTTAATAATTGATATTTTGTTGATGTATTAAATTTGTTAAAAACTCAAAAATAATTACATTTTTATTCTATCCAGAAATATACCTACGCGGTGTATGTGCTAACAATAAAAGTCTTAATAATTTTAAACTATGAGAAAATCACTTCTGATTGGTCTATACATTATTTACCAAGTTTCATCACAATCGTCCAAAAAATTCAACAACTTCTTACGAAGACACGGCCCGGTCGATATTTACCAAAATCTAATAAGTTCAAACCGACAAAATTTTTTGCACTTTTCTGATAATCCTAAAGCGAAAAACTCAAAAATAATTACATTTTTATTACTATCCAGAAATGTACCTACGCGGTGTATGTACTAACAGTAAAAGTCTTAATAATTTTAAACTATGAGAAAATCACTTCTGATTGGTCTACATTATTCACAAAGTTTCATCACAATCCTCCAAAAAATTCAACAATTTATTACGAAGACACGGCCCGGCCGATATTTACCAAAATCTAATAAGTTCAAACCGACAAAATTTTTTGCTTTTCTGATAATCCTAAAGCAACGGCTTGGTGTATTTTCGCGCAAAGTAATCAATTAGAGTTCTTATTGAGATTCATAAAACAGTTTTCAAATTTCTGAAATATCTGCGTTGGGTTTCAATAATAAAACTTTGACGAAAAGTCAAATTTTGGATCACATGCCACACAATCATCAAAATCCAATTTCTGTTTCAAACTTGAAACGATGAAAATACATAAAATTAGCAAAGCGGATTTTCTTGCAAAAATATAAACTTTTCCTCTGGGAAGTTAATAAATTAACTTAAAATATGTTAACGCCTATTGCATATTCCTGTTTATTAATATGCATTATTTTGCACTCTGACATGTACCTACGCGCTACCTTGTCAGGCAAATATAAATCATATCTTTGGACTTAACTAATAATTTTTCCTTGTCCAATTTACATTGCAGAACCGGTACTAAACCGGTCGAAGGCATACGCTTTTAGAAATCCTTTCGTGGTTTTAGCTATTGATAAAAGGTTTTAACAAATTAGATTGGGTACGAGCAAGAATTTATTGCATGTTAGAAAATCCGCACTACGTTAGGTTTACGTAACTGATATTTGATACAAATCATGTTTTTAATTTTGTTTTGTATGAAAGGTTCACATTTAATCGCATATACATAATAAAAATAATGGGTAGTGCTGCTCTAGGGCAGGTCCGTGAGCTGAATTAAACTGCAACTCGATTCAGAGATAAATAGTGTGAGAGATTTCCCATTGCCATTTCACATCGTAGTACCCGAAATGGGCACGAAATTGGAAGCATATTTTTGATCAAGTAAAAATGGACATCGCTACTACACGATGCCAGGTTGTCCAGAGCGGGCTTCAAACTCACGGCCCCGTCCACACGAGTCCGTATATATGCATAATCGTCCAAATAAATATCAATATTATGATTTGTTCTTGCGAATTAAATAGCGATTACGTTATTATAAACGTCGGATAGGAAATTTATTATTATTATAGATCATAAGATTAATATTATTATAGGTATATAACATTAATGGTGTTATATAGATTTCGAATATCGTACACACCTGCAATTTTCATAGTCCATAAACATTTTATCGAATTAAATTAAATTATGTTATCATATAATCTTGTATCAAAATACGTATGCATTATAAGGATTCAAATGAATAATTATCGTACGTTATATATACGATAGTAATTACAATAATTGTTTTAAGCTAAATCAATCGAATCACAATAGAAAAATTTCCAGTTAATTAATATCATTTATTTATACGAATTATCCGTTGCTCAAAAATTAAATAATTGATTTACATATATCAGTTAGGAGTTGTGCCAAGTGGTTTGGTCTGTTCTATGTTTTCTTAGTATTCAATAGAAAAAATATTTGCACTCTCTTCTAAAAAGGTATACAAATTTTATTTAAGATGAATTTTTTGGTATCAAATGAAAAAGGCTGATATCTTTATCGTTCTCTTCTGGCATGGTTTCTTTTAATTAGCAATTAAAGATAAATTTTGTGTTAATATTTTAATGAAGTCAATTGTAGATCAATGTACAAGTAGTACAATGCCTGTACGACAAAAAATTAACTTTCAAATATTTTTGAAATGACACTTACTTGGACATAGATGAAAGCAGCTGGTGCAGCGAATCGCAAAACCTCGCCGCCACCGTAGGTGTTCTGGGTTTCATAGTGACAAATCGGCCGTCGCTGCCTCTCGATTGTTGTTGTTGCGCCGATAACCGGCCAGCGTCTCGCTGAGCGCGAAGGCGTCGCGTCAAGTCACTGACCAGAGTCTGGTTGCTTGATGATAACAAGTCCAAAATTTCTGGACGCAGGGCATCGCGATTCTTCTCCAAAAATCCTTCTGCGTTGTACCACACCTACAGAATTAAAAAAAACATTGCTTATAATTCACATTTACACAGTCATTATAATTTAAAATTGAATGCATCGATTTTAAATCAGTTACAAGTTATCACAGATTGAGATATTTTACCTGTCCGGCATAATGACTAATACCAAATTCTTGTGCCCCGACTCTTGGTCTAGCGTACAGTTCATTCAATGCGTGATTGTAGTGACACTTTTCCAGAAAGCTTCTATCACTTGCTCGTGGGAAATTTGATTCGTCGTCCAAAAGATGAAGCACTCCAACAGGCTTTTTACTTAAAAGTTGTATAACTGGGAGATTATCTTCCCATGTAAGAGAAGTCCATTCCAGACGTTCTTTAGCATATTCTTGTTGTTCCAGTTTAAATACGTGTCTTAAAAAATAAACACAATGAAATGCAAATATTTTAACACGGGTAATCATATTACACGAGTCAAAAATTAGCACTCACCTGTTAAAATATAATTGCAGACTTTCATTAGCGTAGTTGATGCATAGTTGTTCAAATGAATTTTCTTGAATATCTTCAAATCCAAATATATCCAATATAGAAATTCTATGAGCGTCGTGCATACCGCCGCGGTGAATGATAGAATTGACACGAGAAACCAACCTGCAATTGATAAAAATATTTAGATTTTTTGTATTATTTATATATTTTTATGTCAAATCCAGTTAGGTATGCGATAACTATATATGATTTTAAAATATACTAATAGTAGTTGTGTGGAAGTAGGGTATGTTGTATACCGCGGTTAATTTTATATTTTTGAAGGATTAATAATATATGTAAGCATATAGAGTATAAGTAGAAGAATGCCTACCAATTGAATAACCCGCTGTAGAGCGCTTTGGCAAATGCATCTCTGGCATCGAGCGCTTGGTCTATTCCAAGGGGAGTATGCATCCTTTCTGTTCTTGTTTCTGTAACTCTTGTTGTTAGCGCCCGCTGCAGGGCATCTGGAGAGATTTGCAATAGATGCGCCGCCCATTTAATCTCAGCATCTGAGCCTAACTCGACACCTTCTTGTCCATGGCGCAATTGTCTTCTATGAAAATAAACATTACCTAAATGTAAAACTGACGCTAATACACGCACAATTCCTTGTTGTTCTTCTTCTGATACACCTAAAACTTGCATGGCACCTCTTAATCCCGTCCAATCTGAACTAGTTTGGCCGGCAGCACAATCACTGCCTCCTTGATTTAAATAGAAGTATTTATCCGCTTCTAACAAGCCATATTGTTTACGCTCTTGTTCCGATAAACCTCCAAGCAGTTCATAGAAAATGTGATAATTTCTTTCATTGGATGCTTGTGTTACAATTCTCGATTTTTCCAAAAGATACTGCGTAATTTTCGCTCCCATGATAGCACCATTTTTGAAAAACACTTCCAAATATTTTCCAAAGCGGGAACTATTATCATTGTGCGTGGTCCTTGCATTACCGAACGCTTCGAGTAAAGGTGTTGCTTCTAGAATTTGTTCAGTGACTAACCCTGCGCCGCCAGCTGGTGCGACTGCAGCTAAATATTGTACGACTAGTTTGGTAGACTCTGTTTTTCCGGAACCGCTTTCACCAGAAACCACCACGACTTGAGGCGACGGTAAGGCCGAATGTGCTGCTGCGCTGATTGCGAATAAGTGAGGAGGAAGCGCTCCCAGCGGACGACTAGCGTATTGCCTTGCGGTTTCCAGTCCATAAGCAGAAGGCAGCATTTTATAAGGGTTTACGGCTATCAGAACACCCCCAGCATAAGTGTAAATTAGATTTCTGTCATAACGTAACCTTAAATTCCATAATAACGATGCTTCATGAAGATCTTGCAATTGAGTCATATCCTCCACGCCTTGTTGGCCGAGGTCTTGACGCGGGCGCAGATCACCTTCGCCCGCTGATAATGTAAAAGTCTGCGCCTATGTAAGTAAAATGCAAGTTCCATTTACACATTATGCTAAAAGAACATCAGTTTTTGCTCAAACGAATTTATTTGCTTGATTTTCAAAATCAAATTTGGACCTGATCGTATATGTTTGTAATCTAATCAGAAATAAGCATATTAGTAGTTATTTAAATAAGCATAATAAGAGTTAATTAAATTTAAGTATTAATTATTTTCATTTATTTAATATCTTGTACATTTTTTTATTACAACAGTTTAAAAATAACACGAATTCATGTTATTACATTAAACAGTTATAGTAATTTTCTGCATATAGAGTATTTATTATTGCGGAAGCAAATACGAGTAAAATATAGTTATCGTGCTATCATAAAGCTTATTTCCATCGTAACATAATACAAATCAGAACGAGTTATCAAAGTAAAGAGATCATCTGCATTCGAGAAAGACAAATGCGATAATAATCAATTGGTATATAATTGATCAAATAAAATGTTTATTTGTTCTTAATTCTTAAATACAATTTGTTACAATTGTTTATGCCAGTAGTTTTGACACGCGCTGATACACACGAAGAACAAAACTAAATTAATCTGTCATAGAAATATTAATGTTATATAATTAGTTCATAAATTATATTGATAATACGTAATAAATGAATGTAATTTTCTATTGACTTTAAAACGTCCATTCGAAATAATTTTGTTAATTGAAAAGAAAGACATATTACCTTGCCATTGATGAGAGCTTGCACTATAAGGACTTGAGCAGCGCGGTGGGCTTCTAATATTTCCCCGGGCAAAGGGTGTCCAAGCCCTGGGTCAAACCACACCAAATCGCCTTCCGACCACTCCATTGTGACTGCCAACTATTTTATTCGTTACCATACGGTCATCGCTATGGACGCCATCTGAAAAAGATAAAAAAAAATTATATAAAATTTAATTGAAATGGAAATATTATTTTTTTGCAAAGTTTTTCGGTTCATAGTATTCATTGCGCTGTTATACTGTAAATCTAAGCGAGCAAATAAATACGAAATGCGATCATGGTGGTTATTCTTATGTAAAGGTTTGTGGGGACATTCACAGATCATAATGAAAATTATTCGCTATAATAATGAATTTGTATGTTCGAAGGGATTCACAAAACTGAATTTGTTATTTATGTCATTTTGATTCATTTTGTGTCAAATTCGTTTATATTTATAGGTAGGTCAGTTATTTATAGTTTTATCAGAATTAAAAATATATTCAATGTTTTGGTATGTTCAAGAATTTATGCAAATGAAGACAGAAAGTCTAAATATTTCATCACATTTCATTTGGCCATTTATTATATCGTCACTTAAGTATGATAAAATAATTCTGCATTGTGAACTATTATATTGAGCTGTTCTAGCTGCATCCGCTCAATTGGTATGCGAAGTTCAGTCACGCGTCATCTTGATGCCAAAACGAGCAGAGAAACTTCAAAAGATGCCGTTATTCGTCTAATAAGTAAATCTACGTGACAATATTTCATTTTTGCTGTCGTGATGTATGCATTGGCATAAACTTTTAACTATTTCTATATTTATATTTGATTGCACATTAGTTTGTTCATTCATGACAGTTTCGTTGTGTGTTTCAAGAATAATAAAATATCGCTCGAAGTTTATATTTTAAAATTTTCATACTTCTACTCGAAGACAACTGAATTTGATCACCTTCATTAATACAGAGCAAGTAATGGGGCAAATTCACACTACTAATATTAATTGTTAAATATTTTTTATTATGTTAGCTATTTAATCTGACTTGGTAAGATATGCACATTCCGGATTATAACATTACTCTGTTAGCTCATCTAGACCGCATTAAGTTTTAAACAAAAAGCATAAGTAACAGTAGAAAGAAGTATTTCGAACATTTTCATTTTTAATTCTGTTAATTTGCTCTTGCCATTAGAACTGCCGACAATGAATTTGCGTTGACCCCTGTCATTCGTGAAAAGTTTAATTTTTTTTTATTACTTTTTAATATGCCTAAGTTGCTACCAATGTACAGCAACCAGAACAAAAGACAAACTTTTCGAATGTCAATTATTGCATTTCAGTAATTAATTATAATTGATTGTAAATATGTTAAAGTATAAGTATAAAGTAACAGTTATTGATTGTGGAGTTTTAGATAAAATGTTGAACTGTTAATTTCATTTCGAAAATTAAATTTTCGCTTTCACTTAAAAATAATACGATTTCCAATTGAGGGGTTCTAATTACGTTTATTTTTTTTATTTTGTACAAAGATTTTAAATTTTTAAAATTTTTCTTGTATGTATGTATGTATGTATATATTATATAAAATATATAATATAGAATATATATATATATATATATATTAGACATTTTCTAAAAACTTATCAGCACATTTCCTTATCTATGCGAATCGAATCATTGAATCATTTCAATCAGTTGCTGTAAAAATATATCCGCACATATATACATACACGTACATCAATTTTTTCTAAGGTATGCCAAAATGTTCAGAAGCTTGCCCTACGGGAAGTTAACCCCTTTAACCTACGATTTAGATTCGAAAGTGTTGGTCAAAAGTTGTATAAGTTGGCGTTCGTGACTATTTTCTCACACAGTGTACAGTTTATCACCAAAATAAAAATAATTTTGTGTTTTATAGTTTTATATATACAATTATTTTGTAATACATGCGTAATGCGTAATATTTGCTTCTGACCCGATTATCGTACGCGGGCTTTGCCCATTATTATAGGTTAAGGGGTTAATAATGTTGGCGCTGTGATTCGATAAAAAAATTCAAGGTCTATAAATAACAATTTTTGGCATCGATTGAACATAGCTTTTAACCGATTATTTGTTAATGATTATGCTCTACGATAAAACTATATTTACTTATAGTTCTCATATGTAAGAACAGATACAATTATTAAAAATGAAATGTTTTTGTAATAGAAATGTATATAGTATTTTCATTGCACTTCGAATAGACACGTCTGTTCAATGTATCATAAAATACATTGATACTTCTTATACTTTAAGCCTTGTAGAATCTTTGAAAATTACGAAGCGTAAAGCGTAACATGGCGGTAATTGTGTCCATAAAAATGTGATGCTCTATCATATGTAATAAAGTAAACATTTTTTGATGAAAGCAATATAAATGAAACAATGGGTTTAAATCTTACGTTTTTACCATTGAATTTATTTTGTATTCAACTTTGTCAATTCACTGTGCTCTATTGCAATCACCTAAGAATTGGAATCTGAAATTGTTCAATTCAATACGTTCAGAAAACATTTGTTATATTTTCTAAATCATTTATATTAGAACCTGCTATCAATATTTTTGAACATAATTATCCAGTTCAATTTAAAAAGATACATTTCAATATATAAAATGTATACTACATAATAATGGATTGGTACATAAGTCTACCCTTGGATATTATACTTCTTCGTTAGATATTTTACATCAGTACATTTATATGTAATATAAAAATAGAAAACAGTGTATTATATTTATGCAACAAAAAAGAATAGTTTTCACTATTCTTAAAAAAAATTACATACCAGTATTTAGCTAAATAAAAAGTATTCTAATTAAATCTATGAATGTATCAGTATCAGTATAACTGATACATGACGTTTTGCCACACTAAATCATTTCGCGTGTATATTAGCCAAGGGCCTGGATGTTTTTATTCGAGTGATCCTTACATTTAAGGTAAAAGTTTCTAGTTAGCTTTTTAATTTGGTTGACTACCGTCGGTATGTCAGTTCATGTAATCATAATTGCTAAAATATGGGTAACTTAAATTTATCAGATAATAATATGTGGTGGATACATATAAACACTGTCGAGTTTTTGTTATTTGTAATAAATTGTGTATATTTATTGAGTAATAAGAATAACATAACAATAGCACACTACTATGGCTTCACACGCACTTTTTTGACAATTTAGTATACGATTCTGGGATCCAGGACGAATGATGTCATAGATTAAATAAGTTAGCTAAGTAAATTAAGTAACGCAAGTAAAATTAATTAAATAATATTTCGACTTTATCACATCACATTATTAAAAACTATAAATTTTTGATTTTGTTAAAAAAAAAAGTTGGATGTCCAGCACTTAACCCTTTCGTTAAGGCAGTGCTTTGCGCAGGAATGTCGCTGCTATACGGGAACAGCGTGCAGTTCAGTTGCATTACTAAACCCACAGGGACAACGATATATTTTTCTGTGATTATCGGTAAAAATGTGTTAAACATTAAAAATTAAGCTTCTAATGAACAAAAAAATTGCAAATGCAAACACATATCGTCCAGAAACGACATCCGAAGCGAAAGGGTTAATTTTATGAAGCATTGACTTATATTGAGCTTAACCAAATTACACAAAAATGGAAAATAATCATAGCGAGAAAATCTTATTGTTAGTTGGTATCTTAGAACGCAATCTCCGAGTTATTTTGTAATTAGCAATAAACAAGTTAAAAGTTCTAATTTAATTAATTTAGTTTTACTATAACCCCAATATGTCACTCATTACAAATTTTCACCGGAACAAGTGAAGTAATCATTGATGCATCAGTAAATCGTTTTGCGATAGAGAAGATTCACAATGCGCTCTGCTTCTCTGATCGTAATAGTGAAATGTCGGCGTAAACCGAATGAAAAGAATCATTTTCACACTCAAATAACTTTGAAAACAGAAAGTTATCTATAATTCTCTCATCATCCGAGCATCCACCGCATGCTCGGAATAAATACACACGATAGCTTTCATATATATTGCAATTATATATACAAACATTGCATTTCATTAACGGGCTAAACATGCGTTGTTTGATACTGTGGCTTTACATAAGATTTTTGCGCGCCGTGGCGCACCGTTTTATTTTCCAATGAATGAATCTTCGAAGCATAATATGCGGAACATGTTATAATATGAATAACACGAGGGGGCCATCCCCGGACCGTGTCGATACCAATAACAGATCGACGTGTCTACTAGTAAGAAATATACTCTTTATTTCATCTTTATTGGGAATAATTTTATTTGAAATCATTTGACTAAATACATAACTAGCGGAGCATGGCATCGTGCCTTAAGGCAAATTGTTGAAACTTCCTGTATCGAAAATTTAAATTTTTAAAATTACCATTAAATAATCAGAATTACAATTTCGGCACTTCTTGTCTCGTATCTTCCAAATGGCTGGACCCTGTCTTGGCAAAAAACTAATCAGCACGTCTCCTTATCAAAAGGAATCGAATGTTTTTTGAATCATTCAAATCGGTTAATCCATGTTCTCGAAATCGACGGCGAAAAATTGTATCCGCACATACATGATTTTTATCTAAGGCATGAAAGAGATATAAACATATTCATTACGCTACGTACGGGAGTTAATTACAACATATAATGTTCTCTTTAATGACTACAGTGCGAATATAAATTAATCCAAAATTGAACTAGCAATAATATATAATACAGAAGTTCATACAGTATAAAAGCAATATTATAAAATACAGCCCTTAGGGTCAGTTATAGGTATCGCAAAATAATAGGGAATGAAATTTTTTATATATCTTAACATTTCAGGGATTTGTGGACATTTTAGCATACCTTAGAAAAAATTGATGTATGTGTGTGTGTGTGTGTTTGGATACAAACTTTCGTCGACTATACATACATATGGTAACACGGTTGAACCGATTTCTATGATTCAAAAAACATTCTAATCACCACTTTTACCAATAATTACAAAATGAATGTTTTTTGAATCATTCAACTCAGATGCTTCGTTCTATCAAACTCGATTTCTATTTTCTGCAATCTTTGCTCCGTATCTCCAAAACGGCCAGACCTGTTTTTATCAAAAACTAATCAGCACATCTCCCTATCAATAGGAATCGAATGTTTTTTGAACCATCCAAATCGGTTATTCTATGCTCCCGAAAATGCGGACATACAAAACACACACGCACATCCATTTTTTCTGAGGTATGCCAAAATGTTCAGAAACATTTGAAACGTGAAGATGTGCAACAATTTTAATTTTTTATTTTCAGCCCATTACTATAACTTACCCTACGGGAAGTTAAAAAAAAGTTTAAAATTTCCAAAATATTTCAGAATATAATAAAAAAAAATTTTTTTCAAAGTTTTTTTTTTAATTTAAAATTTCTCAAAAATATAATTATTTCAAAGTTTATAATCTTTTATAATTTTTGTACGGGAAGTTCCAGCAATTTGCCTTATTAAGGCACGATGCCATACACCACTAGCTTATCGAATTATGTCATTTGTATAGAACTTGTCACTATTCCAACGTGACATCTTTTATATACTACTAAAGTTTTTAATTATTCTTTGACATATATTTTACGTTTTCCAATGTAACGCATTGGAAAATATTACCAAGTGATAAAAAATATTACCAAAACTGAAATTTTTATTATAGTTAATAATTTATTTAAGAAAACAGCATGAAGTCACTTATTCCCATCATGGAGAGAAGATATGTAAATAGTATCAATAGAATACTAGTCAAATTGTATAAAATGTTAATTATTTATAGTTCATAATAAATTCCTGCTCATGTACCAATATCCATTTACATTTTTCAACAGTTTCCGGTACAGTTCTGCTTATGAAACGGATACACAATAATCACAGGCTAAATATTCAATTACGAAATATTTCTAGCATTCCACCGGTCAGCCAGCAGGGCAGCCAGTCTTGTGTTATAGATTATGCCATCGATATAACAGTAGTTTACTCTGGCACTTTTCTTTATTAAATTCCTTTGCTTTGCATATATACATTTCAGTGTGTGCCGACTGGGTCTGTATTGAAATTACTGGTTTCCTTATAGAATTCATACATTTGAATTATTTTTTGCACCAATCGATTAGTGTTTAAATGTTACCCTTTGGCTAAGAAAACGGTTTGCGAAATGTTAATATAGAGTATAGTAATATAGGTATATTTGTTTGTATGTATACAGTAGAGCAGGGCTTAAAGGTGCGAGGGAAAAAGACCCACCACCGATATCTCAAAAGTAAAGTTAAGAATTTTTTAACAACAACGTTTGAAAGTAGGAGGAAAAAGATGTATAACCTCCCATTACCTTGATTTTTACGACGTTGCTATTAGGAGATAAACAACAATGTTTGAAAATCCATAACAAAAGTATTTTCTTTTGTTGTTAGTTTTTTTTC
The DNA here is from genome assembly GCF_003426905.1 of Ctenocephalides felis. Classification (NCBI taxonomy): domain Eukaryota; kingdom Metazoa; phylum Arthropoda; class Insecta; order Siphonaptera; family Pulicidae; genus Ctenocephalides; species Ctenocephalides felis. Next base: position 52,062,423 of record NW_020538040.1, on the reverse strand, counting down.
TTGGTTGTGAGCACTGTTGTTTAGTTTACAAGATCTTGATACAATTTTTAAGTATACGTTATTCAATTGTTTTATAAGATGAATTGTTAATTTTGAGTTAGATTCAACCGTTTTTTATATAACCTCTATAAAAATTTACACGAGGGTGGCGGGGTAAAAAGGACCAACTGAACCATTACTCCGGCAAAGGTATGAATAATAAAAATGGTAAATAAAAAGTAAATTAAGTTAAAAAAGCAATTTTACAAGGGATAAATTCAACCAACAGATAATCCATTCATTCTGCTGATGAATATTTCTGACGAAAGATCAAGATTTATATACAGTGTTATCTCTGTAACAAAATGGACCTATTAAATTTACATTTTCCATTGGTTCAATAATGTAGCTATTATTTTAGATAATCCCGTTGAAATTCAAAATAAAACATTGGACTTGTTTGCTCCCTCTCCAATTTTACCCCGCCTATGGGGTTAAAAGGACCCAGGTGACCAATTTTACTAAATATCAATCAACAACCTGAAACATTAATTAATAGTTGAAGTCATCTTAAACTGTTCATACGTTATTATAAACCTTTGAAAATTCACGAAGAATCAAATAAATATTTTTAAAATGGGTTGATATCTGCACAACTTTTGAAATTAAAGATTATATAAATATCCAATTCCGTAAAATTTTTTATTTGTCCAAATTGGCGCTGGTCCGCCGAGCTCGTCGAACTGATGACATTTCGAACCCAACCTTTTAGCAAGAAATTAACCCCGCTGTTAACAATTTGTTCAGGTTGGATCTTCCTTCCGAGAATTGAACCCGGATGCGAATCATCTCTCGAGAGAGTAATCTATAGTGTATACGGTTTTCTTTGATCGTCAAAGACAGATACCAAATGGTTAATTTTAATCTAAATTAGCTATAAATCTCAATGGCAATATAATATCGACGAATTACTATCAATTATAAAAGAATTAGAAAAATGGAGGTGATTGATTATCATGTGCCCTTTCCATGTTTACTTTCTAGAAACTGCAGAATAATGTATTTTAGATAAATTATGTTCGAATTTAGGGCATGTGATATTCAATCTATGATTTTGAAATGCTCGTCGAAAATCAGCGTGTCTTGTCCAATAATTAGTATAGCAATAGTTTTAAGTAAATATATTTTTAGGTTATAAGAGTTATTAATATTTACGTTTTGTTCATTATTATATAGCCAGTTCAAAAATTCAATTCTGGTTTGTTAAAATATAACTATCCTTTTACTCTCTAGCCTTTCTTTTTATCTTTTGCCATTGTCGAACTATAAAATTTTATATAAATTATATATTTTATAAATTAACTTCAAGTCTGTTATTTGCTCTAATTGAATAAATTTACGCAATTAATTATATATTAACACTGATTAAAATTATAAAAACAATTATTCTCTTTGTTTTGGTATTTTAAACAAACTAGTTTATATACACATACAATATAGTTTTGATCATAAAACGGGGCGTTCCTATCTTATGTTCATATTTCCATCAAAGACACGGCTCATGTAATAGGAATTCGTAACTGTAACATACATTATAGCGTTGTATTTTGACAATTAAACAATGAAAATATAAATATAAGCAAATTCTAGTTTAGTGCTTATAATTTCGTGTAAATGCAAAATTAACTAGTGGTGTATAGCATCGTGCCTTAAGGCAAATTGATGGAACTTCCAGTGCCGTTTAAATGTTGGAGGAATAAATGTTTTCAAATAGATTATTATAAATACTGAAACATTTTCAAATACTTATAAGAATTGCAAAGAAACTCAATTGCGACGTTAAAATTATTTGTTTAATGTATATTAGAACTTTAGTCATAATTTTTTTATATATATATATGTTTTAACAGCAATCAGAACCTTACGTCCTATGAGCTGTTGAGCTGAAACTTCTCCTTTCTTCGTATTTTTTAGATGGTAACCCAATGGTTACCATGCATATTTGATGATTTTTTGTTACTAGATTTAATCTAATAGGGCTGACTTTTTATTGGCGCAGCAATGCCGGGCAAGGGCTATTTTCACTTGGAAATATGTATACTGCTATCTATATTTCCAAGTGAAAATCGTTGTCACTACTGCCTGCCTTTGCCAAAAATTAATCAGCACATCACCCTATCAAAAGAAATCGAATGTTCTTTGAACCATTCAAATCACTGTGCCCGTAAACCTGGACGAAAAATTGTATCCATACGTACATACACAAACACATTCATTTTTTCTTAGGTATGTCAAAATGTTCGGAAACCTTCAGCACGTGAAGAAATGTAAAAATTTTCAATTATGATTTTTGGACGATTACAATAACTTTCCCTGCGGGAAGTTAATAAATTTCGCTAAAATAAAAATTCGTAAGATCGGAAATGTGTAAAACGGGGGATAGGTGTTCTTTATACTTGTATGTAATATTTCGGTTTATCAATGTGTAATAGAATATTGTAATTTCACTATTCTTATAGTATGGCATATATTCCGACACATATAAATTGTTTAAAATAAATTATAATAAATCAGGAAAGTATAATATAGAACTGTGTAAGTTTCTTATTCAAATTATAACTCTATGCGATTCTAACTTTATGTAGATTATTAATTGAGCCTTAAACAACAAGAAGTCAAAATTTTATTGCCGTTGTATCAGCAGCAATAAAAACTGGCTACGGGTAAACAATAGGGTACAGTGCACTATAACAACTTGCATAGCAATGCCCAGTCTGCTCAATAATTTAATTTAATTCGTCCTGTCGACGCAATCAATTAAGCTCAACTTCTGTATTTTGACGTTGGCAATAAAATATAATACATTATCGCAATCAATTATCTTTGTATATCGAATAACATTGGTAACAGCGCGGAATGTACTTAACTTACTAGCATAAAGATATGTCAGACAGAGCAACAGCCGTTTCGTACACGTCAGCTAACGGTCAATGCGCGCGAATCCGTGGGACGCACGGTCGAGATACCTTGGCACTGATTGACTGACCGAGGAAGTGGACGCCTCTGATCGGACGACGAGTCGAACTCGCGCACGATTTCGAGGTTCCGTATCATAAAAATGTACTAGAGACGTTGAGACATTGTATTGATCTTTATTATTAACTTCCCGTAGGGCAAGTTATAGTAATCGCAAAAAAATCGAAAATGAAAATTTTTATATATCTTTACGTTTTAAAGGTTTCTGAATATTTTGGCATACCTTAGAAAAAATGGATGTATGTGTGTGTGTGTGTGCGTGTGTGTTTGCGGAAACAAATTTTCGTCGACGATTTCGGGAACACCGATCAACCGATTGAAAGAATTCAAAAAACATTCGATTCGTACTGATAAGGAGACGTGCTGATTAGTTTTTGGCAAAGGCAGATTTAGCAGTTCCGAAGATACGGGGCAAAAAGTGCCAAAAATGGTAACTCAGATGTTAAGAGATCGGAGCATCCGATTTTAATAATTCAAAAAACATTTTACTTGTATTGACAAGATAAAGAATTGGTCAAATTTTTATGAAGGCAGGTCTAGCGGTTTTGGAGATCTAATGAAAAAAGTAAAAAAAATGCCATTTGGCGGTCAAAGATGATCAATAGACATTTGTACATCAAATTATCAGATATTTTATAGAGATTTTAACAATAAGTATACATTTTATTTACATTCCTATGGGTACCGTACCATTTTTTTTCGTTAGACGGCGACGCGGCGCTTACGCGCTTTGACAACTCGTCTCTATGCAGCTAAAGCAGTATACGATTGCTTTGAAAAAAAGTTCAGATTTCCCAAATATGTCAAAATAAAGAAAACATTTTTTTTTTCAAAAAAAAAAATAATTTTTTGTCAAATTTATAATTTCTCAAAAATCTAATTTTTTCGAAGTAATTTTTTTTCAAAAATGTTATTCGTTTTTAAAAAAATAATAATTTTCGGTACGGGAAGTTCCAGCAATTTGCCTTAAAGCACGATGCCATGCGCCCCACTAGTTAATGCTTTTTTTCTCTAAATCGCTGGATTTTTAAGTACAGGTACAGGAATGATTCAAAATGTATTCGAACCTATTGATAAAGGGATGTGCTGATTAGTTTTTAGAAGAGACAGACTCATCCGATTCGGAGATACGGAGCAAAAAGTGCAGAAAATGGAAACTCGGTTTTTGCGAGAACGGAGCATCCGATTAGAATGATTCAACTATTCAACTATTCGGTTTGTATTGATAAGAAAACGTGCAATTTAGTTTTTGTGAAAAAGCAGTTTCAGCTGTTCCGGAGATACGGAGCAAAAAGCGCAAAAACAGCGGTTAAGAGACCTGATCATGTAATTCCAAATACATTTTGAAATTTGCTTGTGTTGAAATACAATGCGAAGAAATTATTGGTTTTTGGGGAAGGCAAATTTTTTAATATCAAAATTTCATTTTAACATCCCGTTAAAATTTATTTATTTAAATGAGATTGTCGGTATTGGCGTTGGCATCTAGTAACTAAAATAGATGATTATTTTCTCAAATAAAATATCAAGCTAGTGGTTTATGGCATCGTGCCATAACGAAATGTTCGAGGAATATTAAATGTTTTAAAATAAATTAGATTAATATAAATACTGCAACATTGTCTAATATTTATAAGAATTATATAAACTGAATTACAAAGTGAAAACTTTTCAAAAGTGAAAAGGATATAAGTGAGCTTTAGGACATCAGCCAGAATTAAAATTAAAATCTGAATTATTTTCGATATACAAAAAAAACATATTTTTTTTTTGGAAAAAAAAAATAATTTTGAAATAATCCAAAAGCTATTGTTTTGTCAACGCAAGCAGAAAATGTTTGAATCATTCAAATTGGATCTTTAGTTTTCTTAAAAACTGCCATTTTTTGTACATCTAGCTGTATCTTCGAAATGGCTGGACCTGCCTTTGTCATAAACTAATCACCACTTCTTCCAATTATTACAAATTAAATGTTTTTTCGGATCATTCAAATCGGATACTACGTTTTCTCTGAAACGGCTGGACTACCAAATCTAATTCGCACATCTCCTTGTCAATAGAAATCGAATATTTGTTGAACCATTCAAATTGGTTGATCCGTGGGCTCGAAAACGTGGACGAAAATTGCGGACACACAAAACACACACACACACACATCCATTTTTTTCTGAGGTATGCCTAAATGTTCAGAAACCCTGAAACGTGAAGATATGCAGAAATCTTTATTTTCGATTTTCGGCCCATTACGGCCTGCGGGAAGTTAATAAAACAATTGGAGTTGCGGGTTAAATCGGGTAACAAATATTAGGGAGTTTGGTAATTGTACTGTAAATAGTAGAATAAACATCGTCGTTTGAATTTTAACCCTTTCCACTCGCTAATTCCGAGATTTATATGAATTTTGCCGCCAGAGCGGTGGTATCATAGAGGATAGGGTTAAATAATAATTCACTCTTTAAAATTGTACCAAAATCTTATGACTAATAGCTATATTTTTTGTTTCAGGTTCAACAAATTTTGAGATATGCAGACGATTGTCAAGGTATGTCAGTAATTTTAATGTCAGTTACTTGAACCCTCATTGTATCCTTAAGATATGACTTTTTATATCAATAATTTCCAATTAGTAAATAAATTTACCATTTTTTATATGGGAACCTAAAGAATATAACCATTAAATGCGACTTGTTACCCAATTGTGTCACTAATGCTTTGCCTAAGATTTCATTCAAATTACAATTAATAACATACAATTTCGTACATTTTATTGAAAATTCATTCTTCATATCTTTGCCCATGTGTTACTCGTATTGCAATTGGATTCTTTAAATGTATGCTTTATCCGCATAATATGCCCTGACTTAGCCGGATTATTACCAATTTGTGCCGCTGATAAATCGTATCTTGCTATGTATAAGGAAATTTGTAGTCTCAAGGAAGTAGGTACATGTAAGAGTGATGCCTGTTTATTATATAGATAAGATGAAATAAATGTGAGATAATAAAGGTTGCTGTAAATTGATCAAAGTGTATCATATTAGATCTGGGAGAAAAAGCCAAAGTACCTGACCAAAGCCATGTACGCGTCTCTATAAGCTGCATTTCTGATATTGAGACTTTAATCTGAATTTTTTATATATTTGTCAACTTAGAATATTCAAGTAAAATATTTAATCTAGAACAGCAGTTTTTGAAATGTTTGTAATTAATATTTATTTCTACCCATTTTTTCTTGCAAGATTTGTTTCAGTCCGATTCTTTGTTTCAGGCATAAATCTTCGTTGTATATATATATATATATATATATATATATATATATATATATAATGCTAAATGCAGATCACGTTGAGTTCGTAAAAATTATTAGAGTAAATTAATAATCTGCAACTATTTCAGAACAGTTATATTTGCATGTCAGTGCATATATGCGAACATAAAATATTTCTATGCGCATATACTATACGCAAATGTTGCTATATAGTGTTATTTTACATTACACGTATTTTTAAAATTTATAAATAATTGCTTTTGCTGTGTTCAGAAGTAGTTTCTAAAACTGTAAATAACGTTTTAATAGACAAGTATATTTATCATCCTGAAGAGGAAGTTCTCAGATTGATATAAATGAAAGCAGAAAAGTATGGAGTGTAGTTTTGCTTTTCAATTACAAATAAAATAGTATTGAAATTCCATCACCTATTACGGTAATTAAAAATAATTACCAGCTTCATTTTAATTATTGTTATTAGTAGGTAGGGAAGATTGGGCTCGGATGATCAGTCATATTTTGTCAATTTACCAGTTAGCTGGGAGAAAATTAAATGGTAATTATCTTTAAATTTGTTGGATCAGTCATAAAATCAAATCATACAAGAAAATGGGGTGAGTTTCCCAACCGTACACACCCGCAGGACACTAAAATAACTTTTGTCAGAAAGGATTTCTATAGTCAGAAATATGTAACACAACACAACATAATCGTTTAAACAAAGCTTATGAATATAACAAAAATATTTTTCTAAACAAAATTAACAAGAAATATTTGTGAAATCTCATTTTTGATTGTATTGAATTTACCTTTCCCTTTTTCTTTCGTATTTTGTCTTATGTCAGTAGAGTTATATTTTTCTTTATATGTTTAATCTTCATACGAAAAGGACAAGACCAAAAGACAAACTTAAATTTTCTTCATAACAAAATATTATTTTGTATACTATATAATTACTTGTAGTATTAATGAAGTATTTTTTTTAACTATAAAATGATACGAAATACGCGATTTTCTGAAATTAGTTTTTTTTTTCCTCTTGCACTTATTGTTGAACGCTGTTCATTTTTTTCAATTTGATTTATTCATACGAAAGTGTTCAAAGATTTAACTTTGTACTGGTCACTATGCTAGTGAATTAGTTGTCTTCAATATTTAAAAATACTATTTGCGCTAATTGATCCCAAAGATAAGCACTCAACACTTATTATACATAATAGTATACTCGAAGTAAATAGTGGAATTACGGTTAATTTTGCTTATACTTTTCAAAACGATAAAAGTACAGTGAGTTTCTACCATAAATTTAACGCCTATAAATAATTATTTAATTACCGTGAAATGTATATAACAAAGAAAATGAAAGGCCAAAGTACAAATTTTTATTACGAAGTGCAAAACGTTTGAATTATCTGAATTGTTTTAGAGAGTGATTGTTAGTTGAACGCTTCAGTTATCATTAGACGACGCTTCTGTATATGTTTTTATCATAATTAATAATAAATAAATTGAACAATTACTCCATCGCATAATGACGTAAATTACGATTCTTGCAAAGTTGCATACTGGGTCAATGTAAACCGGCGAGATGTATTTATTATAAGGTCGCCCGCACACTATATTTAATTAATTGATAAAGATTTTATCAGTATGTATTTGTTATGCAGGTATTTTCATTTTTTACATAATTTATCAATAAATAATAATAATACGTTTTATTGTCACATATGTGGAACAACACATACACATGTAGTTGATATATGTAGCAACCAATTCTTTATTTATACATTTCGACGATGTGTCGTCATTCAGATTTTTAAAGTAATTAGAAACTAGAACTTTCCGTACCTTAATTTTAAATTTTTGAAAGCTTTAAGAAATTTTCAAAACTTTGAAAACAATAGATTTTTGAGAATTTGGATTTTTTTACAAAATTGGACTTTTTTGAAAAAAAAAAGATTTTTTTGAAAATATAATATTGATTTTTTCAAAGCATTCGCGTTGCGTTATTGTTTTAAAGACGAAATATGGAAGCGCGAAAGCGCTGCGTTGCCGTCTAACGCTTAAAAACTTATAAATCTTGGTACGGAAACCATGAAAATGTACACAAAATTTGTACTTATCATTAAAACCTCTATAAAGTATCTGATAATTTGATTTGAAATATGTTATTTTTTACTGCCAAATGGCATGTTTTCACTTTTTTCATTTGATCTCCAAAACCACTAGAACAGCTTTTCCAAAAATTTAATCAGTTTTTTATTTCGTCAATGGAAGTAAAATCTTCTTTGAATCATTGAAATCAGATGCTCTATATAAACTGAATTACTCTTTTTGGCACTTTCCTCCTTATCTTCGTATCGGCTGGAACTACCATGGCCAAAAATTAATCAGGGTATCTCAGAATCTCTTGAAAATTATTCATTTTTACAATATTACTCCATTTATACCAAATTCTTTCATTATAATCAAAAAAAGAGCTAGTTAAAAACACAAATAATATATTATATTATATGAAAGCTTTAAATTAACTTTCAAGAGGTATTTCTGTTTGCGTTTGGATCATGGTGAAATTGGTTACAAAATTAATAAATACACAAATATATACAAATGTGTAAATATATGTCGTTTAAGAAAATTTATTTTGAAAGGGCAAAATATATAACAAATACAATTTCGATAAAAATGTGAAAAATAAGGTGTCATTTTTTTGCTTGGACATCTTAAATATTTTAATTATTACTCAATGTATACGAAATTTATCAATGAGGAAAATAATTTTTATTGGTTTAACTGGTTGTAACCAAAGAACATACAGCAATTTCCTTCTATAATACATTGGAAGTTTATTAGTTAAATTTATCATAACGCATTTAATGAATATAATTTTCATGCGCGTGTAGAAATTTTTTAATTGCATTTAATAGTGGTCTTGATCAAGAGATGTTTGATATGTATTTAACAGATTGCATTTTGCAAACTCATTCATACGGAACATTGCTCACAACATTAAGTCAATAAATTAGAATGGCAGTGCGTACACTTCTTCTATTTATTATCTCTCTGTATACAAAAAGTTGGTACGTACTTAAGAATGCCTATTGTCAATTGCCTCATATGCGCCTCATGTGCCTCCTTCTCATTGTCTGAGATTACAAACAACTATTGCCTTGTGGATGAAAACAATAACATACAAGAACGTCGCAAGGTGTGCGCCGCTGTTCCTTATGACATTTATATATACGATATGTGATGTATGTCTGCAATATCCCGTCTAAAAGAGGAGCTGGTATTTCAAAGATTTTTGCATGGGCAGATCCGAGTTGAGAGAAACACTTGTTAGGCGTTACATATGAAATATCTATTGTTTGGTATGAATCAGAAACATGGATGTTACGAAAATACTTTTTAAGCGCTTTATTTACACACGAAAATACTTTTTAAGCGCTTTATTTACACACGAAAATACTTTTTAAGCGCTTTATTTACACACGAAAATACTATTTGAAACCTTAATTCGACGTGGGTTCGATCGTAGGTTCGTTCCGGGTTCGATTCCACTTCGAGCAGCCTGTTCTCAAGAGCAGTAGTGACAACGATTTTCACTTGGAAATATAGATAACAACATGTTTTCAAGTGAAAATAGCTCTCAACCGGCATTGCTGCACCAATCAAAATACTCGTCCTATTACAGAAATTGTAATAAATAGTTCATCTTACAGAGATAGTACAACTGTTTGATTTGCCATTTGTCGAAAAGACTAGTATCAAGTCAAATTAGCACAATACCTTATAGGACTATTAAATTCTGGTTGCTATTCAAAAATTAATATTCGAACTAATAGGCAAATTGTGATTTAGAAAGGATGGACTGATTTATAGAGTTTGGGTTATAGTCGTGTTACTTGCTTATTTATACATCGATAACATTTTCTTTCATTATCTCAGTTTTTCTTTGTTGAACAGCAATCAGAACTCAAGAGTCCTATGAGCTGTTGTGATGATACTTCTTAACTACGTAGCTGTTTCGAAATGCCAACACAACTTGGCCTATCTGTGTTTGATACGTTTTTATTATTAGAACTTCTCTAATACAGATGATTTTTAATTTGATGCAGTAATGTCAATGAATGATTATTTTTCTTGGAAACATATTTTCTTCAGTTTTTTTTTAGTGAAAACCGATGTCACTAATGCTTGTCACCGATACACTAAAGGCTTAGACCAGAGGTGGGGAACCTTTTTGCCATTAGGGGCCACACTTAAATTAGGCAGCAATGAAAGAGGCCGCATAAGCTGATTGACCTAAAAAGTGACTTTTGTGAAATTATTATAGTTATTTTATAGTTTTACCAATTTATTCCAATTTATATAATATATTATATAATAATAATATAACTATATTACAAAAAATACAATAAAAAATATTTTTGAAACACTTATTTGGCTTTGTTTTTTGCTTGCCAGTTTTTTGCATGGCAACTGAGCAATTTATGACAAAATGACCAATAAATGTCAAGATGTAAAATTACTGGGTGTCGAAGGAAATCGAACGACATTTCATTCATTTTTCTTGAAGATTGAAAAAAAAAGTTGGTATGTTTCGAACGTATGTAATGAGATGAAATCGACTTCGTTTCGATAAAATCGAATTTTAGTTTGTTTTAATTTTATTTAAACATTCATTTTTTATATAAAAATGATATTAAAGTTTTTTGATTTGAATTTGATTTTCATATTTTTATTGTTACATAATTATTTGAAATAAAAATTTATATTTTTTTCTTATACCATTGAATTCACTGATAGATTGTCATTTTACAAAGTAAGGTGTTAATAGTTCATTTATGGAATTTGGTGATTCGGAAAAACCAGATTAAATTCATTTGTGAACTTTCGGTATGAATATTCCTGCTTGTTGTCATTCATGACAATTGTTGTTATAACAAAAAAAAAAGATTAATGCATTAAACGCAATGTTACCTCTTTCCAAAAGAAATATACATAGACACTATTGACAGACATTTAAGAATATGATTTAAAAATATTTTTAATTAATGATGTACCTACTCCATTTAGAGAATATTAAAGTTTACTCATGAAAATAAGCGTAATATTTGATAATGTATAAACTAACAATAATGAACGCATTTGAGTTGTTTGCATTTCAAATATCTTACTCTACATTTATATTTCAAGATTTAAATATAAACTAGTTGGTATTGGTATTTAGCCTTGAGGCAAGTTACATGAACTCCCCGATATGTGTAAAAAATCGACTTAATCAATAATAAACAAATTAATTTATGAGTGATTAGAAGTATTCTGAGTGAATTTATTACACATTATTGAAAACGAAAAAACACGTTAACTCGGAGTATTTTCTAGAAGCAAATTTTGGATTTTTATATTTGAATCAGTTTCCGTAGGACTTTAATGGTTTATTAAAACCAAGTACTCTATCGTTATACCAAGTAAATCGTCTAATTTTAATTTTAGCAAACGTCAACAAAACTACTCATTTTCTCAAAATTTGATGATTTTTTAAAATTAAACTACTTATCGTAAGGCCGTAATATTTCAGTAAGTTCTATAAGACCATGATATACATCGCCAAAGAAAGTTACATAAAAATCGGCTTAATTTTTTTTTTCAACAGTTAATTACTAGAAAACGGCTCGGTAGATTTTCGCCTCAAACTAATCAGCATCATTCCCAACTCATTTTTTTCGAACAGTTTATGATTTTTTAAAATCGATTCGGTAGAATGAGCTTAAATGTGGACGAAAAGTTTAACACTTTTTTTCAAATTAAACGGTTTGGCAGATCGTCTCACAAAACTGACAAACTATATTGCTCATTGAGATACCTCGAATGGCTTTTAAATTTCTGAAATCGGTTCAGACGTTTTTGAGAAAGCGTCGATTTACGGCAAAAAATCTGTGCGTGCGCACGCACACACACACACACATACTTTTTCCAAATTTTGTCTCATTCGATTCAGAATGGCTTGAAAAAAGGTATTGTTTTGTGTTATTTTATAACTATGGTCTCATAAAATTGCCAATATGTCTAGGTAAAATCTGGTTGCTCCGATCTCGGCCAAAGCTGCGGATTTGCTTTTGGTTGCGAGAAGTATAAATTTGTATCATTTTACTACGAACAGATACACATAAAAATCTTCAACACGGATGCTAACGATTCTTTTGCACTGTTAATTTTTTTATAATACTTCTTGAATCATATAATAGGCGATGTCTTGCGAAATCGAAAATATTGCTTATATTAAATAATATTAATATAATATATTACATCTCTATTTTGTATCTTCCTAAGAGTCTGTGTTTCAGGCTAGTAATATAATGTCATGTTACTATATGACTGTTTTTGGTGGGATTTTTCGCGGAACTGTCATGACGTTGATGTACAATAGTTGTTTGGAAGTAACTCTGCTATTTTGTACAAGGGGCCGCACAAAAACCTCCCGGAGGCCGCATGCGGCCTCGAGGCCGCAGGTTCCCCACCTATGGCTTAGACAATTCTACATCAATGATTTTCAAGTTCAACAAAAAACTGCAAATTGAATCTTGAAATCTAGTCCAAATTAGTGATTAGTTAGTCAATAGCCAAATATCTAATCGTATCTCTTTCCTCCACTTTCGATCCATAGTGGGCAAATTGCACCATATGAATCTGTCAATTACTTTGGTTCACACTTGGATAAAAAGCTTTATTATAAAATACACATTAAGAAAGTCATTTTACTTGGTAACATATTTTCAAATATAATTTTTATTAAAAATCGATGTCACTACTTTTTGATACTACCCAAGGTTTGCAAAGCTCGATGATAACTTTGCAGGATTTATACAGGGTTTTGTAAAATTGCTATTCTTTGAAGTAAAATCTATATATCATATATAGTTTTGCGAACTCATTAACAAAGACTAATAAATTTCTAGTCTATGACAATTACACATTTTGAGTTTAACAAGAAGCAGCAGATTGTGTATTTGCAAATTTGGAGGCTTGAAGTCAATAGCCAAAAATCATATTTTCTCTCGGTTGAAAGAAATCACTTTCCTCCCATTGCGATGTATGGAGAACCAGTTACACATCAGGCTTTTTCAAAAAACTGGTCTACACTTGGACAGAAACTGAATTGGAAAATCCTCGTTAAGAAAATGTTCTTGCAAAAACCACTTGAAGAAGCGGTTATGTTTTTCACATAAACTTTTTAAGCTGGCTCGCCTTTTTGAACCAAGATACTATTTATCAACGTGCAATTAACTGTTAACATCTAACAATAAGATGATTTTAAAACCTACATGGACAACGATATACAGTATAGAAATTTTATAATGAAATCTCGAAAATCTGACTGCCAGCTTCGAAATATATTCTAAATCAGGACACCAATATGTTTATCTTACGAGAAGAAATATTATCATTTGCAACTAGGCAGAAAGAAAAACTGGCGTCCCATCCCAATAAATTAGCTCAAAACCTTTTGGGTGTAAAAATTCCAGAAAGTCTTAAAAGAACACACCTACTAGAATTGTACTGAATTATAGAACATGTTGAATTATATTATACTACTATCGCTTTACTAAATTACTAGTTTGTATTAAATCCAACCAAAGATAGTGAATAAATATATGGTTTGCTGTCTGTTTACTTGTCATCTTGATCTCCGTGACAGGAACTTTCTTATATTAATTCGATGATTGCAATCTGTCTACGTACGCGACTGGTTCTAATTACGTGCTATTTCACATATATTTTCGACATTTATCTTATATTTGAAATATGTGCTTTGAAATCGAGTCACACGTTCAAGATGGTATTTAGGTAATTTGACCCGTTTGAAATACTCCGTAATTAGAAGTAATTAAAATCAGTGTAGTTCAGCAAAACACATAATAGAATAAAATTGAAAAGTTTTAATAACTGATTTCACTTTCTATTATTACATTGAATTTGATAAGTTTAGCTGATTTTCTTCTACAACTGTGTATCTTCTAATTAAAGAGGGGCACTAACAAGTTAGAAAATTAATTTTACTTAAAATGATTCTTCATTGCGCAAAAATAATCAAGAGTGCACAGAGTAAAAATGATTTTTTTCAGATTTCAATACTTTTACTATTCAATGATAATAAATATAATATAATGAATTATAACATTTGGGGTTAAAAAAGGTATATAAATTATTGTAACAATACTAACAAAAAACGTGCAAATTATATGCATGTCAAAATTTTAATTATGATTAATTTATTATTGAAAAGCACATTTACTTACCACATAAAATTTCAAAACTAAAAAATATATAAATAGAGTATAATACAAACTTTTTTGTTACTGCATCGAATGTAAAACCTTACTAAATAATTTCTTTTATACTTGGCGGTGAGTGGGTATTGATTTTCATAGAGAGGAAAAATAAACAAGCTATGACATCGGGATATATTTAATACTTATATGGGAAATTTTTATAGAGCTTTTATCATGTGGGTAGGTCGGGGCACAAAGGTCCAGTTTGACTTTTAGTTTTTGATATAGTGTAAACCATCAGAACAAATAACTATATGACTATGTTCAGTAGAACTCCCAGCTACTTCTTCATTGTAGATATGTGTTTTTTTGCTGTTCTTCAAAAATTTGTCACCCAGTCCTTTTTATCCCATAGACGTGGTAAAATAAGACAGACAGAGCAAACAGGTCCAATGTCTTATTTTTAATTTTGAAGGGATTTTACGAAATAATAACTAACTACATTATTCAACCAATACAAAATACAAATTTCCTGGGTGCACTTTTTACAGAAATAACTCTGTACATAACCTTGATCTGGTATTTTGTCTGAAATAGCTGGAATAGATATTTATTTAACTTGTTTCTTGTAAATTTGCTTTTTCAATTTAATTGACTTATTTATTTACTATTTTCTATTGTTTACACCTTTATCCGGGTAAAGGTTCAGTTAGTCCTTTTTACCCCACTCATGCACGTGTAAGCTTTTACAGAGGTTACATAAAAACATTAACAGTACATCTTATAAGACCAAAAAAACTATCAACGAAAGAAAATACTTTTGTTGTGGATTTTCAAACATTGCCGTTCATCTTTCTATATCAACGTAGTAAGAATCAAGGTGATGGCTGGTTATAGATTTTTTTCCCTCTTCTTTCAAATATTGTTAAAAAAAAATTAAACTTGTTTTTAAGTTATTGGTGATGGATCTTTTTACTCGTAAATTTACCATTTTTAAAAAATAAATTTATGAAACCTTTCTGAAGTGCTTTACCGAATCAGCGTGTTTGGGAGTTGAGCATTAAATTTTATGATAGTTTTTTATATATTTAGGTGATGTAAGAAGAATCAAGTGAGGCGGATTATTTCACATTATTGCTATATGTTCCTCACAAAACATATACTGAAATAGATAAAACTTTACCCACAATAAGAATTCATGTATGCATATATAAACGTATAAATACATCTCCTTCTGTCCGCATAAATTATCCATGTCAATATGTTAATCTAACAATCTGCTTCGGTGTTAGTCAAAACACATCCGTTAAATATTACATACATTCTCTATACAAACATGAAATCGTAGATCTCTATATATAAATTGAAGTCGGCGTGTGCAGAAAGAATCTGCTATAGTGCTAAACAGTCACATATCTAGTTTTATTTACATAAATAACAAACAGGTATTCACCATCGATCAACATCGAATAGTTGAGCACCGGGGAGCGGTAGATTATAGGCGAAAATTATGCATTCGGAATGTCTGAGTTACACAATATTTTTTCCATTTATGTTAATGTGTATAATTTAAACGCAATTGAAATGCCAAAATATATGAATAACTTATTCATACATTTATCTGATGTTTATTGCAAATTACGACGAATTCGATGCGTAAGTTTATGATTAAAATTCAAAATGCACTTTCACAAGTACATTATTTTGCTATTTAAGTATAATATTGATTTATGTGCAAATATAAGTATATGACTGTGTAAAATATATGAATCTTAGCTTTTGTAACAAAAAAGAAAATGACATCTTTTATATACACCATTTTACACGAAAGATAGTTCCCATAAAAAATGTGCAGCTCGAAAAATTCACTCTTATGTGGAAAAAACGTGCTGAACGATAATCACTAGGAAAAAGCCTGTTTTATCAATTTCTAATGTGATAAATAACGAACACATTGAACAAAAAATAAATATTAATATATCAAACACATTTAATAAATTATAGCTTCATTCATAGAATACAAATTAGCAACGCCTATTATTTATTTTTTCATTACCACGGAGACTGTTTAAAATTTCAATTTTGGTCTGTAAAGATATAACTAGCTTCTTATTTTTACCTTTTTCATAAAATTTTATATAAATTAAAGATTTTGTAATAAATACTTTTGTTATTTGCGTTAGTTTAAAAAAAAAACACTATCAATTATATATAAACACTAATTAAAAATAAAGTTAAAAAACAATGATGCTTTATGTTTTGGCATTTAAGACAAACTAGCTTATGCACACATAAAATTTAGTTTTGATCATAAAACGGTGGGTTCTCATCTGAACTATATATTTCCATTATAGGCATAGTGTATGTATGTACTAAAATAAGAACTCGTAAATTTAACTTGCATTTGTAGTGTTGTATTTTGACAGTAAAACAATAAAAATGTTATTGTAGATATAAGCTAATTATAGTCTCGTATTTATAATTTTAAAAAATAATAAAAATTTGTGAAAAAATATTTATTTTCAAAAACGTTTAAGGTCGAAAACGTTTAAAACGGTGTAAAATATATATGTGTATCTCAATAAAACTGCTAACAAAAGTTCCAAATTTTCAAAGAAAACACTGGAAAACTTTCTAAAAATTATTAAAGATGACTAAAAATTAATTGTACAATTAATTTAATATATGCATAAAAAATCGTAAATAAAGCTTAATTTTTTTCTATATTCATTACGTATTTAGAAAATCAGCAAAAAATTTTAGCATGTATGTCACCTATAGCTTTTACTTGTAGATTCGTAGAAAAAACCTTTTCAATTGACTTGTGGTTATACGCAAATTCAAATAAGTAATTGAAAAGTCTATTAAATGTGCTATATTTCACTTCAGAATAAACTTATAATTTTGGATCTAATTGTGCCACAAATCTTTTGAATAGGTATGTTTTTAGGTAAAATTAGAATTAAAAATCTTCTAATTATGCACCCACATTTGCGTTGTTTCAAATGACTAATTAATTTAATTTGAACTGAATAAATTAGAATAATATTAGAAATCGATAACTCTCAATAACTAACAATTTGTATATGGTACATTACATGCAGGTCAAATATCTGTTGTAATTTAAACTCGTTATCATACAAACATCATAATTCATTCAATTGTATTAACGCTTTGTAGTCGCAGATACGAATTATATCAAAAAAATTATGCAATAAATTTGGTAATAGAGATTCATTATGATAAATTTGATTTATACATGACAGTTACGTTACCTAATTCGTTAAAGCATTTCTTGTATCATGAAATATGATAGCGGTCTCTTTGCAGATGTTGAATTTAAATGTACCTGATTTGATCTTCAACAAAGAAAGTGTAATGAGATTTTTTCATGGTAGGAAACGTTATTATATATCAACATTGGCATATATATATATATATATATATATATATATATATATATATATATATATGATATTTTGAATTGCCTATTAATTTTTGTCAATCCTAAAGTTTTGCAATATTAATTTAAATACTTCTATTTTTGTCGTATTTGTTTAAATAATTGAATGTCATCAGACATTTAAATGAAAGTATTATTGTCATAGTTCATGACATTAAATATTGACTCGCTAAAACGTACAATATTTAATCATTGTGTATGATGTAACTGAAGGAGTATTATTTGCTCTCTAATGTTAATTATTAATATCAATTTCAAATTAATGTTAAATGAATAAATGCTTTATTATGTATTATTCCAAAATAAGTACATACACATAATTTTTTAATTGTTTACGTTCTATTAGAACTAGGGTAGGGCGGGGCACAAGGAATAGGTCGAATTGGACTTTTAACAATTATATTGTGAAAATCAAACAAATTGTATCACAACAAATAACATAAATCAAACAAACTGACTATGTTCACTGGAACTCCTAGCTAATTCAATATTGTAGAAACATGTTTTCTTGCTTACAGAGGTAACACTGTATATAACCTTGACCTGGTAATTTGTAAGAAATATTATCAGAGTTAGAATATAACTTTTTATATATTTATCTCTTGTAAAATATTTTTTTAATTTAATTTATTTTTTGTATTTAATATTTTATATTATTTACACCTTTGGGTAAAGGTTCAAATGATCCTGGCCCAATATAAATTTTTTTTTTTTTTTTTTTTTTTTATTTATTTCTTATAACCAATCTGAACCTTGGGTTCAATGAGGTTATTTGCTAACGGGTACAGGGTTTTTAGAAATTCCCCCAGTGGGGAATTTCCTTACATAAATATATTGATAGTTAATTCATTAAATCTTGCGGCCACTTTCTTTTTAATCTTCTCGTTGGTACTTGTTTCAGTAGATCTATTATTAGAGTGTTTGGATGGTATGCGTTCTTTTGATGATATTTCGTACTTCTCTCCTTGATAACTTCCTGAATATATTTGATGTTTAGGTCTCGATGAATTGTTTCATTGGAGACATACCAGGGCGCGTTCACTATAGCTCGTAATATTTTTGACTGTGCTCTTTGAATTGATTTTATATTGGACGTGCTCGCACATGCCCATAGCTCAATACCGTACGTCCATATTGGTACAATTACGGCTTTATATATTAGAATCTTGTTTTCATATGACATCTTGGATCTTCTTCCAATTAACCAGTAAAGTTCGCGAATTTTTTTGTCTATTTGCTTACGTTTTGTCTTGATGTGGGTGCTCCATGTGAGCCCTCTGTCGAGGTGAAGTCCTAAGTATTTTACAGAGTTGCTTTTTGGAATTTCTACATTGTTGATTTTTATATTTGGGCTATCTCCTTTTCTTTTGGTAAAGGTGATGTGGGCTGACTTAGTAAATTATTTAAAGCGATATATTTTTAGTAAGCAAAATATTTTTAGTAGTTTCTACGAAAAGTAGGATTAAATATTTATTTAATTTCGATTGAACTTTCATTTTATTTACTTATATTTTTTTTAAAACTTTAATTATATAAACACTAACTCTAATAACAATGCTAAATGCTTGTATGATATGATTTTCATACTTTTTTTTATAAACTCACGAGTTCAATGTTTTCAAATTTTACTTTCTAATTCACAATCAATGCAAATTCATTTGTGCATATTCATATTTTGAATAATAAACTTATTGTTAAATTAGAGTTGATCGATAATTAATGGATGTATATAATTTACACATCGACATTTGTTTTCTTTATGGTGTTCCGCGACTTATACCGTAGATCAGACATATAAGAAATGCTGATCAGACATATAAGAAAGGTCACATTCCTTTGTATGCGGTTATGATGACACCATCGACATTAGTCGAACCTATCCTCCGGCAGTTTGTTACTTTATTTCACATATAAAAATAAATATGCTATTAAAAAAATATAAAAATTAATGCATAGGTATTGCATCATTCTATGAGCTTCAGTGCAAGAATTCTTTAAAAAAATATGTAGGAAAATAACCAAACCAAATCTAATATACCATTTTTGTGAAGAAATATATTTGGGCGCAATATACATAGAAAAATTATTATTATGATGATCATATAAGCCGCGGTGATTTGATTTCTAACTTTGTTATCTACATAAGTCATAATTTAATAAAAATTTCGTAAAATATTTTTTGATTTATTTATAAATAACCTTAGCTGTCTAGCACTCGGGGTCTTCCCCCTACTTATTAACTGTTAATAAGTAATACGCGGACCTTTGTTATAAAAGTTAAAAGTAAGTTTGTTCCAACTATGTGCTACCCCTTCTTCGGGATAGCAACCTTCCGGTACGAAAGCTCAATGCCATGAAGATTGCTGTTTTCATGCTCAATATAATAATATGAAAATACGTCCGACCAAGTTAACAATAAAATTGAAACTATATCGTAATATAATTAAATTTATATATTATACAAAAATAGGTTCTAATAACAGTTTAAACTAATTAATTGTTGTATTAAATTTTGTACATGTAAATATAGTAACAATTTACAAGTTAGTAATATTTTGTACAAAATAAAATACAGAGCTTGAAAAAGTCATATATATATTTTTTATGATAAGGGTATAATATTGAAACAAACATACATCAATGTCTGAATAATATATAAAATTTAAAACTTAATTTTTCTATTATATTTATGTGTCTCTATTATTTGTATGAAAACTATTTTTAGAATTTTTATTAATTGAATTAATAATAATTTAATTAATTAGAATTTTAGATGTCTATAATACTTTTCATGCAGCTTTTATATAAGTATATCATCTTAATGAATTAATGACTTATGATTTTTTATTAATGACTTATTAAGTAAAATTAAGTTTTTAAAAATGCGCAAATATAGTAAAGTCCAAAAGAATCGATCAAAAATAATATGATATATATTTTTAGCTGCAAAGATTTACCTATTTACGTGTATATTAGTAGATCAATTAATTGTTTTTAAGTTTAATATTGATACATTTTTACATTTATAATAAGCAATAATCAAAAATAAAAAAACATACAAATCATATTAAAAATAAATTTAATTTAAACATTCGTATAATCAATCGACTATACGCAATCGAATAAACTCATAAGTATGATACCGGTACATATATTTTTAAGTAGAGATTTATTATAAATTTAAAAAACAAAATGAGAATTGTGCAAAATAAAGGGAAATGTGCAAAACACAATATAAATTATTTATACGAGAAGCTGCCAATCTTTCCATTTTTATCAAGCCAGTTTAGCAATAAGTAAATTGTTTTGCACAAAATTACGTCAAATTAATTTTAATTAACACTAATTATTCTTTTTCTATCTTGAAATAGCATTTTAATGACGTACGTTATGAAATTGTCAAATATGTTTACCTAAAAATAATTGTACAGACTATTTATGAAGACAATTATGTTTCATTATCACAGCATTGTTTTGAAATGTTGAAATGTCATTTTAATTATGTCTTTATTGTACAATAAGAAAAATTTTAAGTGCATTATTTTGTCATTAGACGGTTTTTAACTGACCTACATCTATCTAACACAGAGTGAATATGGATAACTTATCTGCAACAATTTGAAAATTTTCGCTTTAGGATTTAGACCAATTTTTTAATAAATATAAACATATAATTTTTAATAAATATTTCTTTTAATTAAGGATATGCGGAACTCTAAGTAAACGTGCTCAATGTGTACATTTTTATTTCAGGAAAATGGTTTTACATTATCTCTGTGCTGGAGATCGTTAGTTATAGTATTGCATTTATTTTATATAACGCATTTTCTCATTAATGTGTTTCCATATACTGTTAGTGACTCACGGTTTCATTATACAAATATAGAACATACAATACCATCTCATTAACTTAATTATTCAGAATTTGCATGAGTTTAATAATATGCACGTATGAAAAATACTCATCTGATATTTAAATAAACTTGTTATACTCATATATAGATGTACTAATTGCCAAAAATTCCAGTTATTTTATGTTTTAGTTAATAAGTCTTCATACCGCTCGGGTGAGAAGCGGTAAAATCATATTTATGTTTATTTCATTAGACTTAATTAGTACTATTAATATTTCCTATAGAAACGATACCCACTCTAATAATATTCTGGCTGAACGTAGTTTTTACGAAGATATTGTGAATCATGGAAGCATCTTTGTTGTCAATTGATTTTGATGAACATTTTTGCCAAATCGATACAAAAAAACTAACACTTTTTATTCCTGTTATCCTGCGGTATTTATAATCGTATTATATTGTCGTTCATTTTTTGAAAATCAAAAAAAAAATTGGAAATAAATAAATCCCAAAAACAATCATTTCGTCAAGACAAGCAGAAAGTTTTTTGAATAATTCAAATCGGATGCTTATTTATCTCAAAAACTGCCATTTTTTGCACATTTAACTTTGTTTTGCTTTTTCCAAAAACTAATCATTCTAATCTGTCAAATCAGATTCTCCGTTCTCTCAAAAACTCGATTTCTATTTTCTGCACTCTTTGCTTCGTAACGGCTGAACCTGCATTTACTAAAAACTAATCAGCACATCTTCCTATCAATAGGAATCGAATGCTTTTTGAATCTTTTTAATCGGTTGATCCGTGCGCCCGTAAACGTGGACGAAAAATTGTATTTATACATGCATACATACACACACATCCATTTTTTCTGAGGTATGCCAAAATGTTCAGAAACCTCTAAAACGTGAAGATATGCAAAAAAATTTAATTTCGATTTTCGGACGATTACAACCCTACGGGACGTTCAACACAACGGTTAAAACAACAACAAGCCTACCGTAAGGAGTTCGGTCCCAAATTTGGTCAAGTTCGATATCAAGTAGTATGATATCAAATATAATGCCAAGTGAAAATCGCTTTTCGCGTATATTGCTGCATCATATACGAGGCATTGTAGGTACATTGTAATAGCAAAGAAGAGTGATTAAAACCTTTGGGTTGCCTTCTCGAAGAAAACAACATATTAGGGATGGAAGTTAGCAAACACTGTTCAAATAACACGTAGTTGGTCGATGTTAAAGAAAAACAGTTTGGGTATTACTAATAATAAATATTACTAATAAATAATATCTACCTAATAAATAGTAGGGTAGGGCGGGGCTAGTTGAGCAAATTTTTACTTAAACGGATGTAGCACCTCAATGAAAAGTCTCAATAAATTGTTATACGGCTTAATGGATTTGTTGTTTATCGCTTAACAAAAGTGTTAATACTATTTTTTGGTAATAAGTAAAATTTAAAAGCTACAGCTGTTTGAATGCAAAAAGTCAAGTATGCTCAATGTACCCCATAGGTGAGGCAAGTTGAGCACTAAGAAAGTATAATGAAATCATAGGTTCAATGTCGTTTAGTGATGAAATAAAATGAGTTTTTAATAACCAGTTCTATATTTATAGTCTTTATTGACAGAGAAAACAATACTTATAGTAATTTGCTTTGAATAATTAACGAAAAGTAGAATCAACAGAACAATATCGTATCTTAGGAATTATTTTACCATTATATTCATTATTTTTGTTTAAAATCATTATTTCTTTATATTATTACTCATAAACTTAGCTTAAATCTTAAAAATAATAATCTTAAAAATATAAAATGAGAAGTTAATGATAGTTGTCTTAGTGACAGAACAAGTTTAGCAACTATGCTCAACTAACCCCAACTCGGAATTTCAAAATAAAAGTGAATTTATAAAAAAACCGCAAGAATTATAGCCAGAATCTCTGTGCATATTAAAAGTACTATAATTATATTGAAGAATAACATTTACCTGATTAAAAATAAATAACATTTGACTAAACCAGACGAAAACTCGTGATGAATTACGTTTTTACTTTTTGGTCTCAAAATAAACAAAACGCCCGTGAGCCTCACTCATTTGTCCAGCGGCCACTAGCGATCGCGGGATATTTATTTCTCCCAAATCTCTATATTTCCGCCATATGATGACTAAACGGACGGTGAATAGTTTTCGAGATATTTCGATTGCTCAACTTGCCCCTATGCTCAACTAGCCCCGCTCTACCCTACTACTAATGATATTTAATATAGATTTGACTTATTGAATATTAAATATGAATATAACGGCGTTGGCGAATATGGGTTGCGCCAATGCCCACGATATACGATCGTCGCTTGAGATTGTATTTAAGATCAATAACTTCAAACGGAAATTTTAAATCTTACTGCTTGATATCGAGATGGCCGAACTTGGGGCCCATACACCATGACGGCCTCATGATTAACTACTGAATGAGTTTATGTCGTACTTTAATGTATTATATGATTTTGTAACTGTAAAGCAATTTTTTGCAAGAGATAAAAATATTGTATACGTTTCAACAAAATTGTTAAAAACTTTATTTCTTTCCTGTGCAAGTAACTGATCACCATAGCAGATAATTCTAGGACGCACTAAGGAATAGATGTACATTAGAATATTATAAAAATTCTGAGTACTTTCGGCTTGTCAATTGCTTTTTTGTGCTGTTTTGTGAACTACATTGAATATAATGCATAACGTGCGATAACGACTTGTAGATAATGCTGCGTCAAGAGAAACCGGCGTCAGTCTGCAGCCAGTCTAGTGCCGTCCGTGAAAATGTAACACGTAATAATAATCTCGTTGAACAATACAAAAGTTCTGAACGAGTCGCCGTTCGGATCTTAATACACACTAACAGCATTCCCACGACGAAAGAAAACTGGTCAACCGACTGGTTCCCGATTTAGGTCATTTGGGTAAATCACATGTGTGATAAAAATACCTCTACACAGCACACGACAGACATAAACCGTGTCTTCTGTGGTATATGATTGAAAAAAATTATCGTATAATTCGGAATAAATTATTAGACAGGTGTTGGAAACACATTAGACTAAATATTTTATATATTATTTCCAAAAGATAGTTCTCATAGCCCTGGTTTCCAAAGCTCAACAAGGAAACAATCAGAAACTTTTTAGAGATAATAAGAAAAATCATCACACGGGCACAGTACAATTTTTGAACTACGCTATCAAAAAGATAAACTAATTACAATTACTCTCGATTACATGTGTTTAATACATTTACAAATGCTGATTAATTTACGTAATTAATATAAGATATAAAATGTCTACGTCAAATTGTACAGGACAATATAAAAATTAGCTTTAGCAATATCATGTCCCAATGTTGTTAATATTGGGGTAATTTTTGAATATTGCACCCCGATTCATCCACAATTTATTTCTACTAGGGCAAATTAATTTACAATTAAAAATATATGCTTAAATATGCCATGTTTTTGCAGAAATCTAGTCTAATATTTCGTGGCCAAAAATTTATTTATTCTACCGGGTTGTCTGCTGTCTATTGGTGTTATGTTTTGTTAATAACCTATTAGAGATCATTGTAAAATTTTAATATGTACAATTAGAGCCCAATTTTTTATCGAAATTTTAATAATTATTATTTTTAAACACTGATGCGCGAAATAAAAGTCGTTTTTTTATAAATTCCTCTATTTATCAGGTTTCTCGATACAAACAAATGAGACAGTAAATATGTATTTTGATCCAAAAACTTAAAAATTAATTTATTTTTGATATTTGACACCCTGTATTCATGGAATGGTTATTTATTTCAAAAGCTTTTCAGCTCTATTTTTCTGTTTTTTTTTTATTTGACTTATTCCTCTTAGCATATTTTTACTTCAGTTTAATTTTCATGAATCTGTTGTTACAACAAGATTAAATAGATAATTTTTTTCTATAAAACATTATCTTACATTTATCATAGCATTATTTCAGTTTAATTTCCATTATATAATCAAATTAATAATATGAATCTAATCGATATAATAACATTGTAAGATTTTAATGTGTAAATATACTATGAAAATTCGAACCGCTGAACTATACTGGCTACTGGGGTGCAAGCCAATTCTATCTATTGACAATAAACTTATAATTTACAAGGTAGTAATAAAATCAATATGGACTTATGGCATAGAATTGTGGGGCTGTGCGAGCAAATCCAAAATAGTGCTAATGCAACGTGCTCAATCGAAAATATTAAGACAGATTACTGATGCTATGTGGTTTGTTAGCAATAAAACCTTATACGACGATCTTCAT
The DNA here is from genome assembly GCF_003426905.1 of Ctenocephalides felis. Classification (NCBI taxonomy): domain Eukaryota; kingdom Metazoa; phylum Arthropoda; class Insecta; order Siphonaptera; family Pulicidae; genus Ctenocephalides; species Ctenocephalides felis. Next base: position 52,036,205 of record NW_020538040.1, on the reverse strand, counting down.
ATTGAATTTATAAACAGATTTATACAAATCAATGGTGTCAAACATTTTCATAAACTAAAACATCATAGAAACTCTATAGTCACTCAGCTTCTTGAGACACCAACTTCAAGAAGACTGAAGAAGGAGCTGCCCAAAAATAATATGGAGGACCCTTAGAACTACCACAACTTTATATAAACAGAATAGTAGAATCACTTATTGAAGTGATTTTCTAACTAACAATGTAATATTTATCAGATTAATTTATATGTGTGTTTGAAAGTGTTTGTGTATGTATTCTGATTGCTATTAAAAATAAAATAAAAAAATAAAAAAATTAAAAAAAATTTTAAAAATCACAAAACAAAAATAACATATAAAAGATTTTTTTATCAGGAACTTCAGGCACATTGTTTGTATTAGAATAAGGTGATTTCAGTACTTCATCTTGTCTATGATGAAAATAATTTGCTTTCATTTATACAATAGTTATATGGGTAGCTGTTAAAAGCTCTTTCGTTTCTCAAAAGATTTCTCAATTTTATTAATTACATATGTAGCTAATCGATATTGAGCAAATTCGTAGCATATATTTATTACAACGAATTTGAATAACGGTTTCTAAGCCTTGTTTTTATATTTACAGCATATAGCAGCGTTTTTTCCTACGAGAGAAGAGTAATTGGTCACGCGTTTGTTTTACGCGAAATCATTTCTTTTAGCGAGCCGTCAACGTTGTTTTATTTTGATCTAGTTCTCTGTAGATAATTATAAACAGTTATGTAATACAAATAGATGAGTATATCTTTCTTTTGGCCAGAAAAATTGTACAAACTGTATTTAAGAATAATGATTATATCGGTTCAGTAATTTTTAGCTGGAGACCGCAAGCAGGCGAGTGTGACTTCTCTAATACCCAAATAATTCCCTATTAATATTACTTTTTTGGAGCAAATAGTGCAGAAAGTAATTTGATGGTATGGTTCACTTTTATATCGATGAAATTTCTTTTACATCCATTTATATTCATTATATGAGACACTTAATTCGAGTTTTACTGCATTACTGCAGTTTGTTTGAATAAAATAAGGAATACGTAATTTAAATGTAACAAATTGAATAGAAATATATCTTACTATTCAGAGTAGCGCTGCGTTTCAACTAATTATAATGCAAAGCAATAAAATCAATAATTTCAATGCTTATGCAGTTTCACCTTCATGCTCACCTGAAACAATAAAAATACATATGAGTATAATTTATAGGTTGCATCGTTTATTAATATAATAGTTATCATACAAATTAACAGTAGTGAATAGATAGAGATCATCAGACTAATTTAAGAACGTTTTTTCTTGTTATTTGAACTTATGGGTTCTATAAGTCCCAAACGAGGGTTTCATAGATGACAACCCAAAAAATTGTCTTGTCTCTTTGTGATGAATTTTATTAGTACAGTTTTTGTTATATCTAGTACTGATGTTTTTGTTTGGGTAAGGAATATTTTAACTTGAAAATATTTTGCTATCTATATTTACAAGTGAAAAACACTACAGCTTCACATCAGGATGTAACCTCTGATCGAAATCCTATAGCTCTAATTAATAATTTATGAGATATTTTAAGAATGAGTCGAGTATTTAAGAACGACAATGCAGTTTTTACTAATATTAGAGTAAAAATAAGAGAAGATACCTAAATTCTTAAAAATAAAATAATTATAAGTTCATGTTATTAGTCAAATTGAGTGCAGTATATATTGCTAATAACCAAACAATACTAAACCATTTAACTCAAGTATGTTCAATGTTTAAGTTCAATATGGTGAGTAAATAAAATTAATTCAAATGAATGTACTGGTTTTAACTAGTAAATAAAAAATATAGATGGCTAAATATACAAGGTTATGGTCAAAAATTTGTTATATTATTTTTTTATTCCTAAACGTCTGGTCACTGCAGTTGTAACCAAAAGATATTACACACCTAACTCTTCAACAAATTATTATTTCTTGAGATTTTTTAAAACATTGATCAGAACTGCGTGTTCTTTAAGCTGCGTTTGCTAACTTCATTCCTAATCTGGTATTTTTTCTGAAAGGGCAACCCAGTGGTTAACCACTTTTCTTCTCCATAACTATGTATGTACTTATATTAGATATTTGCATCCAATAGTGCTAACATCTATGTGATGCAGCACTGCCCGAGAAAGACGATTTTTACTTCAAATTATATTTGAGATCTATAATCTCAAGTGAATTTTTGATATCATTACTGCTTGATATTGAGCTTGGCCGTGGTTGGAATCGAACCATGAAGTAGTTTATATTAGCCCACGTCATTGAGGGTTACGCTACGGCTGGCTATTCCTTAAAGGAATGAGTGCACATAATTACAAAAGAAAAAACATGTACAGACTACATGGCTAGTCTGTTGTCAAGCAGCAGTTACAACGATTTTTACTTGGAAATATAGATAGCAATATGTTTCTAAGTGAAAATAGCGTTCATCTGGCACCAATAAAAAGCCCTATTAGATAAGTTTTAATAATAAAATTGTCAAATATAGATTAACCATTGGGTTACCATCTAAAAACACGAAGTAAGAAGTTTCAGCCCAACAGCTTATAGAACGTAAGGCTCCGATTGCTGTTAAACTAAATAGTATCATACTTTTAATATTTGTTTGTAATAACATTACACAATTGCATTATAATATTTCTGGCTATAATAAACATATCAGTGGTGTTTTTATCCCGTCAACTTTTATTCGTAGTTCATGCAGAGCAGAGCGTTCATGACCCGCTTAAAACTTCGCTTGAAGGCATTAGCCCAGTTAAGAAAAACGTGCATTCGTTCCTGCGAACAGTGATTCATTATGTTACTAAATTTGCAACACACAACCGTGTAATAAGACTCGCCAGTTTGCTTTACACAAGTTATATGATATGATACATGTCAGATGATGGTATATTCATGTTATCAAAACAGAACCGTTTTTACTATATTAAAGCAACCGGCTGCAATTTTCAAGTGTGCAACCCGCGCAATGACGAAAAGTATTTGTTGTATTGAGCACGTGGACAAAATATTATCCATCGAATTTATTTCGGTTAATTTTTTTCATTTTTATTATTTCAGTTCTTTTTTCTCTTTCTAATAAAACACTCTTTGTGTTTTTGGCATTTGGAATAACTTCTTTGTTTGTGTAAATAATAGATTTAATCAATAAGAATTGAGATTTAGTAATTTCTCAATTACCCATTCGATTATTGGCCCATTATTTTAATTCGATGAATTTATTATGCCATTTATCACATGCCTATAATATTCTTCATGTTAGAAGGACCATTTTTCATGGCAGCACAAACCTTAACCATAACCAGGACTATGAACTCTATCATATAAATTTTTTTTATCATAATCGTCAAAATATCATTCCAATCACCCCTAACTAATTAGTACGATTTCTTAATGGCACGTTTCGACTTCAAGCAGTTATTAAATTTTCGTAATCTGTTCAGGATTTTTGGTTAAAACGTGGACAAAAAATTTTGCTCGATTTGCTAATCTTTTGTGAGAGAAACAGCTCGGCCTATATTCGCGAATAACTAATAAACTTTTTATGTTTAAAACTGGTGGAAAAAGAGTCTTTGAGATGTAACTTTGGGTCATATTGAACCAAACAGATACTTTTTCCAATTTTGGTGCCAGACGATTCAGAATGACTGGAAATGTTGATAAAACGTAAAATTACCAAATCGGTTTTCTGGCGAAAGTTAACAATGAAGTTAATAATGAATGAACATATGATGTTTTTATGTTAATGAACATATAATATTTCCGACTGGAGAACTTCTTAGCAACTAGTGAAAAATACCTTTTGACAATTAAAAATGAAAAAAATTTTGATGGATATTGTAAATTTTTAGTTTAGACAAAATTATTATTGAGACTATCAATTATTGAACTGTATGTGAATCAATAACTTTTCACTTTCGCGTTTTTACTTAATATAGTACTACTAATATAGCAATACTCCCACTTCCTGAATATACGATTTGAATTGAGCTTTATTACTCTATGTTTTGTAATAGTTCTGTATTAATTTTTTATGGTGCTTTTATTAAAGAAAGATATCAATTACCAATAAAGTGTTGCAATTTACAAAATAGTTCACTCTGTTCATTGCTAATTATTGTGGCCCAGTGAAAATAACCGAAAAAATATGATCAATTATTTTCCTTGCTCTGGCATAGTTAGTCAATAAAATAACAAAATACTTTCAACATATGAGAATATATTTTCAACAACATATATAATTTATTACTAAAAATAATCACCTAATATAAGTTTCAGCATGCTAATGCTAATATTAATATGCAATGTGAAGGGAAAACTAATTCTAACAATGACATTGACGTTAGTAATCTTTCTCTAAATCATTGGGTACGACAGCTAATGAGCCTAATTTAATTTAATACTGATTCACCATACATATTATTTTGAGACATGAGAATTTCTGAGAATCAATGATAGTAGTTAGTATAGAAATATTTTATTTCTTATGTTCTAACGGAAATCTTTTAAATTATATAGTTGTCAGACATCACGTTCACATATTGTATGCATATAATATATATATATATATATATATATATATATATATATATAATCTGGTCATAGTCATTCTCAATTAAGTCAACTCATTTTAATGATTTTCAATTTTTGACACAATTGACTCTGATGAACTTTTGCTGTCTTTAATTACTTCATCTACATAAATATTTCCACGTAGTTATGGATTGTAGAAATTTACTTAAATAAGTATAATATTAAAAAGTAAATCAGCTAATTAGATGGATATTTCTTAATAATATCGTAAATATAAATGATTAAGTTATCAAATAATATAATGTTCAATACCGTGTGCATTTCCCAAAAAACATCTATTTCAAAATCAAATTAGAAGTTTAGATCTCCAAGAATTCCGTGTAAATAATAATCATGACTAATGATGAAATATGTGAACAATGTCTTTGTTTTGCATCGATGGCAAAAGTGTATTCAGCGACACGCATTGTGCTCAGACTGCGAGAAGCATTTTCATAAAAATTCTTGGAAGCAAGGTTGCAGAAATACATCGATTCTAAAAGTTTTTAGAAGCTAAACTGATATTAAAGGAGGTAGTAACCAGATCTGACTAACTAAATTACAACAATAATTAATTTTTTACCACGGTCAGTTTGGGCATAAAATCTACAACTGTGCCAAATTTCATCAAAATCCGAGACGAGCTACGCGCGTAAGTCAAACTGAACGTCATTAAATACTTTTGAAAACTTAGCTATTTCTTTAAATTATTTAGTGACAAACTCATCACATTCTCACCGTAGCTCACTTTGCCTCGCTTTGTAGGATGGTCTACTCTGATTACCAAATCCTCATATAGATCAGTTGATCATTTGGTCAGTTGGTCAGATATTGATCTTTCGACAAACAAAAATTTTTTCAATATTATATAGGTCATAGAGCCAATATTGCAACTAATATAGCCTAATTCCGTTTATGAAATAAATAACTAATATTATACAAAATGTAGGTACATTTTTATATTCCAAATTTAAGGATAAATATCGAATAAACTACTATATAACATGTAATTCTGACAATCGTTGGTGAGTTGGTGTGCTCTAATCTAACCACTGATAAATTTGAAATAATTGCCTAACAATAAGATTTCCTTATGTAGCATTTAGTTTTGAAGTGTTAATGACAAATTACTGCATATAATTGCATCAACGTTAAACATTACAGTCTAAATTTCACAAAATTATTATGTTATCATCATGCACATTTTATATAATTTAATAACCTAATATATGATCTGATTAAATTATTACAAACAATAGAAATGTCGAGAGCAATTCTTCGATATCTATTTGCTTAACAATTCTAATATGAAGAAAATAGAAGAAAATTGCTACTACGTGGACTCATATGAAATTACACTTTCATCTAATATTTTACATACTGTTACTTTCAACTTTGAAGACTTGGGAATAATTTTACAACGATTTTGATAACAAATAATACAACAACAAATGCAATTCACAACTACTTGTACAGAAAATTGGTGAGAAATATAATGTTAAGGATATTATTAACTATAGAAGTAGCTTGCAACTTGCTGGTCAATATTTATAGAAAGTGATTGTATCTATTACCTCAATACTTTCAGCAAAATCACTAAAAGTTTTTGTAGTTAAAATTACGGAAGTTACTTTTCTTCAATAATCTTTTTGTTTTATTTTAAAATGTATTAGTTAAGAAAATTTTCTGTTTTAAGTTTTTTCATACAGATTTTCAAGTAAATTGCGTTATGCAAAGTAAAAATTGTAGAGTTTTGAATATATTAAAATTGTATCATATTGATTCTGCTTAATAAGAATTCTGGTAATATGTTGCACAGTAGATCGCTAAATTAATTCAATAATGGTTTATATCTATATATAATTTCAATCATTTCACAATTATTGCCAATAAATCTCAATAAATAAATATTACAAATAAAGATAAACAAAACAACAGGCAAGCTAGTAAAATATGCTAATAGATATATGATATGTACCTATAATATATAGATCATTTTCCTAAACTATTTTTCAAAATATGATTTTTGATCAAAATATTGAAGAGCCAGTGGACTGTGCATATTCTCAAAGCCTTGTTGTGTGACTTGTCGATTTTGATATGAAAATAATTATGCAAGTTTCAGACCAACATTCATAACAATGAATAGAGTCAGTCACATTACTATTACGAAAAAATGAATAAAATAAACAATATACGAATCCTTGAAACCGTATGACCGGAGTTAATAACACTATAACGTTTCTAATTGTCATACGCTGTCGGCTTCTTGTTATTTATTTAATAGTCTGCTTTTTTATAGATATTGGTTTCTAACCAGACGGCATGTTGTACGAGTCATAGAAAAAATTGGGTTATCATTTACCAAAATATTCGATGATCAATGGAAAATTTGTTGGAACGACGAGTTCATATTCAAAATAACTGGTGCATACTTGTTTTTCATGTATGTACTACTCAAACTCGTTCCTTGGATTATTAATTATTTCTTTTGTTATTAATTAGACTAGTTTTTTATAGTTTTATCGCTTAATTCATTCACTCACATTAATAGAACTGCTATCGCATATAGTAGTAAAGTACTGAAATAATAGTAAAAGATAATGTAGTCAACTTATTAACTTTCGGTAGGATAAGTTATAGTAATCATCCAAAAATCGAAAATGTTAATTTTTGCATATACATTTATATCTTTACGTTTTGAAGGTTTCTGAACATTTTGACATAATTTTTATTGCTAGAAAAAATATATGTGTATATATGGATACAATATTAGTTGACGTTCTCGGGAGCACCGATTAACCGATTTGGCTTATTCAAAAAACATTCGATTCTTATCGCTAGAGAGATGTGCTGATTAGTTTTTGGCAAAGACAGGTTCAGCCGTTTCGGAAATACGGAGCAGAAGATTCAGAAAATAGAAATTAAGATTTGGAGAGAACGGAGTCTGATTTGAATGAATCAAATGAATCGTACAATTAGTTATGATGGATTAGAAGGATTAGTTTTGGCGAAAGTATAAAGAAAATTGATTTCAAAATTTAAAAATAATTCAAAAAATATTTTTTTCTAAATATCGAAAATGATTTGGATTTTAATTCTAATACTAGCTAAAATTCTAAAGCTCACTTATATACTTGAAATAAACAATTTTAACTTTTCAATTCATTTTATATAATTCTTAGAAATCTTTTATCCTAACTTCGCTCGATTAAGTTTTGTTCATTTACTTGCGATTTTTTAATTGCATGTAAATTGTATAGAGTTGTAATAAAATGCAATTTTTTTAAACGTTGACAAAAATGTTACAATTACATTCGACGCGTTTTGTTTGCTTGACCATACTACATAGCACAATCTTCAAGAGGTTGAATTTTAAATCTAATATTCTATGACTAAGTAATTTTTATGTCTGAATATTTTCACTACAGAAATTTATTCATTATAATTCATTATAATAAAAATAATTATTACATCAATATATCCAGTATAAAATCGTGATTGACGGACATTTATTATGCAACCGTCCCATTACAAAGATAATTATTTTTGGTGTCGCAGTTCAAAAGTCGTGCGTAATTTCTAATTCTGCAATATTCCCTCATTTTGCTGACGGCGAGATAAGTGTTGTAATCGAGCACTAATTAAAAGCTAAAAATCCTTGAGGCCTGAAAAAAAAGTATGAAGTACAGTAGAATTTTGCTAATTCGATACTTCGATAGACCGACACCCCCAGCGATCGAAGCGCTGGAAATTTTTTTTGGAAATCAGCTCGAATTATTTCTACTATTTCTAATTTCTTATGACTTTTCTATAATCAAGTAATCCGAACATTTCACTAATCCGATACCCTCTGGTTTTTGATAGTGTTGGATTAGCGAAAGTCTCTACAGTATATGATTCGAAAGAAATGTGTACTTTCTAGTAAACAAGGATCTTATCGGTCATATTTTTCTTACCACAAAAAAAATAATATAAAGGCCAGTACTTGTTCAAGGCAAGTTCCATTAATTTCCTTAAATTTGAAGATATTCACATTATATTTTTGCGCTTGTACTTAGTAAAGTATTTAGTAGAAATGGCTTGTTGTTGAAAATAATATAAATTTCGACTTTAATTTTTCATAACGACTTAAGATTTTCTGAGAAAATGTTATAGATATTTTCAACAGTTAGTAACGAGAACCATGCAAAATTGATTAATTCATTTATTATTATTATTGAGATTATTTGAGTTTTGAAATCAATGTAATCGTCTTCCAGAAAACATCAACGAAAGACAATATCTGCACACTTATGTAAACATAATAATAATAATAACTTTATACGTTCAGAGATATGAAATTAGTCAATAAGAAAATATAAAGTTTCCATTCTAAGTATTAATTAATATTAAATACTAAAGCAAATAAGTGATATTAAATTTTTTCTTAACTGCTTGTGAGTCTTTCAAAACACTCGAACTACAATACACGGTTCGTTATAAATGAAAAGTGACAGTAAAACTCCACACACTTATTTAACGATAAAATGTTATTGAAGAACATTATTGCAGTTCCTTATTAAAGAATTGAAATGTTTCGTGCTTGTTTGCGATGAAGTCAATAATAAGACAATTAAATGCATTCAATAATTAAAATAAAATACATGTAATAGCTTGTAATGAATTAATTACATAAAATTGTAATGTAATACGTTTAATGAAGAATATCTGTTTATGCACGCATATATATATATACATATATATATATATATATATATATATTAAATGGTGATTAAATTCCAAAAAAAATCCATTTTCTTTTCTTAAACATATTGTTTGCTTAAATCTCATCAAGATCATGTTTCTTGACAGATGTCCTGAAGATGGAACGTACCTAGTTCCGAAACGTCGACAGTAAATAAATAAAGAAAGAAAGAAATAGTTTATTAAAAAACTTTTTTTTTTGTTTTTTATAACTTTTTGGATTCTTGTTCGAAACTCTACTCTAATATATATATAGATATATACAATTCTCTCGATTTTAGAGGTTCACTTCGCCAATGTCAATTTATATTTTTATACACATCACCCCAAAAAAATTAAATATTCTTAATTTGTATTTATGGATTCAATGAGTATTGTAGGTAAGCCTTTTATAAATCCGAATTAAGATATTTTTCATGGGCTGCATAGATTCTTTTTTTTCCTAGTGACACTCTACCTTCACATGTTTTACTGAAAAATACTGATAATCTTAATAAACAGAACATTTTAGAATAAGATCATAACATAACGATTTCTAATGTATAATATATTGCAATATATACGATGCTTAAGAATCGTCTAGTTCTAGAGTAATACACTATCAGATTGATAGAGCAATACTGTTCTCAGCCAAATGATTACCATCGTTTTTTAAACATCTTTAAACATCTTTTAAAATAACATCTTTGTGTTCTATACGTAACATTTTTCCATAATTTTCAGTGCATGATCTATTTGGAAAAATTTTTCGCTGTTGTGATTTTTGTGATACGACGAATAATATATTTAAATTTATTCTTTTAAAGCATCAATGTCAAAAACGTAGATGTGCCTTCTAGAACTTCCATTACAAATGCCAAAATGAGTATGCGAGCTTCTTCTGCTTCACTTGAAATCATAAGCTTTGCTTGTTTACCTTCAAACGTGATAATCTAATGCACCAACATCTTTGCCAAAAGTACTTTTATTTGTTTTCAAGTGAAAATAACCTTTACTCGGCATTGCTAAATCAATAAAATATTTATCACTATTTAGAAATTGTAATAATGAAAATATACGTCAGATATAAAAGGAACAACGAAGATTTTCGGTTGCCATCTAAATAAACCGACATAATTGGTTAAGAAAATCCTATGATTCTTCTTAGACATTTAAGCATTAATCTCCGTGGTCATATTTCTTTAAGCGTCTAATAGATAGAGTGACATATCTAGCTTTACTGAATTTGGATGAATTTTTCATTTTTGTATTTGTTTTTTTTTTATATCTTCAGGTGTTTCTATTTGTATATGATATTGGATTGCCTTACTTGTATCGTACATGGTGATTATAGAATTGCGCGTAGGATTTTGGTTTGTACCTTCTGGGTTATTGCTAAGTTTGATTTCGCTGCACTTTCCCAAAGGTCTATTCCATACATCCAGGTGGATACCAAAAAATACTTGTTTGATTTTTTGTTCAGTTTCATTGCTATTGAGTTCTATTTTGACTGCCTATATTAACATTTTGTTGATCGGTCACGAGTTATAGCCGAATGTTGTTACCCACATCAGGAATAAACTCATAATGCGCCTTTTTTCGCATTTTTATTGTTTTCTTCATTGGCGACCATACAGCCACTATAACACAAGTTGTTTCTCTCGCTCATAAGACCTGCCAGATCTTTCGGTGTAATAATATAGAGATAGCACTAGCCGGTCAATAAAGTGTTAATCAGTATTTTCGCAGTATGTCATAAAGGAGTCATCATCTTCCATCGTCAGCGTTTACAAGAGAACAAGATACACATACGTATCCCCCCATTGGATTGAATGTTTTCTGATTGTCGGTTCCCACAGGCGCGGGAAGCGTTTGCAATAGCGCCCATTGTATTCGTAGCTAACTTACATACTACTTCACTCCATAACAACGTATACGAACAGCGAACGTAATCATTCCGCAAACGACAGCCCGGTCATTGTGAAATCTCAAATATATAGGTGCCCTGAGGTACAGAGCCGCACGCCATCTACTACTATGAGTACTATGACGAAAATTATTAAGAGGGAATTACTATAATGACTTATTATTATCTCGAACGAGTGATCCAGTGGTCAACACCCGGGAAATAACAATAAATAACATATATACATACACATTCATACACTGAACTTCCGCGCTGATTCCAGTGTCATTCCAAATGATTACTGAAATTGATGCATATTATGATACTCTAGTTTTTTTGTTTATTCGGATAATAGCTACTTTTCGTAAAGGTTGCTACTACTTGATAAATGCATAAAACACGAAAAAATACTAGTTTGATAACAAGCTCTACGAATTTCAATACTTGGCTTTATAGTTATGTCACTGTTTTTTTTTGAATAATTGCATGAGTTGGTAGTCAAAAATAACTATTGATAAAAACAAAATCTTGGTTTAACTATATTAATTAATAATAAACCTATCTGGTCATACGGAAAGGAGCTTTGAGGCTGCTCTAACAAGCAAAGTGTAGTATCGGTACATCGAATACAGTAAAATTACTTAAGAATGATGACAGGTGCACCCTATTAAGTGAGCAATAAAACTCTGCACGATGATTTTAATATGTTATATATTAAAGACTTTTTAAAAACAAGATCCACTAATCATCATCACAAATTAGAAAACCACCCCAATTCATTCGTGGCTTCGCTGCTCGTTACACTAGAATTTAGAAAACTTATGCCTAAAAAATAGGCCTTTTAATTTGATCCCTACTGTTGGTAATGGTTGAGGTAACTATTGTCTATAACTATATTTAGATCATATAAATCAAAATAACTTGTAGTTAATGTTCTGCTTGTTATTGATAAAAAAATAAAAAAACGAACTGTCAAAAAGTTCGCTAAGTTTTTGCTATTTGATTAAGGGATTTGCACTTTATCGACTTTTAAACCTAACCTTCAAATGAAACAAACGTCAAAATGTAGAATTAGTTAATCGTAAAATAACGTAATGTTGCACTTATAGTAGCATTGTTATTTGACATGTGCCATTTATAGGTTAAGTTTTAGAAGTCGATATAGTATGAAACGCTCGATCGACAGTTTGTGACTTCAAACTCATGTGATTATTTCGCAAAAGAGACATAACTTGGTGGTATAACTTTTTCATCTGGAGAAGCAGCCTATGAATATAAATACGTAATATTATCTATTTATATGTACATATTAAAATAAAAGTACAAATTAAATTTTAAAAACTAGTTTTTTATATTGCAATAGCAATCACAATTACGTGTTCTGTTTTTATTGTACATTCCTCATACTAGTTTTTCGAGAAGACAACCCAGTACTTACCCATTCTCTTTCTGTTGATATTCTATTAAATATATTTCAAATAGTAATTTGAATATATAGAGCAACAATGCCCTGAGTGAAAATTTAATCACTACTACTTTATATCAAGCTGAATATATAAAGATTGAACTCTAAAGATACCAATAGAAACTAGAGTTTTCTTATAGTTTTACTTTCTTTCTTATATGTTTAAAAAAACTGAAAGCATGTTTTGCGTGTGATAAAAATATTAAATAAGTATATATTATATTATAACAATAAAATAAAAATTACGTTAAGCAATGTAAATTGAAATTCATATTATTACATCGCATAGATTTTATCAATAGACCTTACATCACAGATGCAATTTACTCTGGCTCATAAGAAAGTAGTGTACTATATCATTTGCGAAGAAAACTTGATCAACATTACTAAAACAGGATTTCGAGTAATAATAGACAGTAGTTAAATAAAATAACTTGTTTTTCTAGTATATCAATTAGTTTTCTTTGATCCATGTTTGTTTAATAGAACTATTAGCATAGTGTAAGCTAAATGCTTATTATATCAAAAGAGATTAAAATGATTTTCATAAACTATGTTAGACAAACACCATGTCTATTGATTACACATAGGGTTTATCTAATTCTATCACATAAACCCGAGTTCAATGAGTCTTAAAGTGTTATATGATCTAAGCGATGCTTATAGAACCTAATAATGAAAATAATGAACAATTGAAGCAAAAACTACCGAAATCTCTGTATTTTGTCAATATCCCTAGTCAATTTTTTGGCGAACGCTATATTTTAACGATCAAGCACTTGCATAAAAGTGAACTGTGAGGTTTAATATATATTTATAAAATTTCATTAACTTCTTTATACATATTTTTTTTAAATTTAAGTTTGAGGAAATTTAGCTTAGCGTGATACATGGACAAATAGATGGTCAAATTTGATTGTCGGAAACGAAAGACTTCACAGAGAAAGTGATGTATAAGATAGTTTGTTGGGATGTGAATCATGAACATACGAAGAAAAATTCAGTTAAATAACATAGCTGAATTATTTAATATCATTAATATATCATTAAAATAAATATTACTCTATCTGTTTATAAAATCGTTTTGGCAAAATTCAGGAATGACCAGGGTTATGTTTTCATATATTTAGTACAAGTTTTTAATACATCAAGCACGTGTTCTGACTGCAATGGGCAATAGGCAATAGGCAATTTTGCGAACGCTAATTTATTTTGCACAAAATATGAATATTATATATTATATAGAGTAAGTTTTAAGACTATCTTTTCCAATAAATACACTCCTGTATGTTAAACTAAGTGTGGAATGATAATGTGTATATATAATGGTATTAAATAATTGCGACCTCGGCATAGGTGCTCATTGACATGTACAAAGCAATAACTTACTACTTCTGGACCAATAATTAATTGAAAGGTTTCCCAGTATGAGGCCGCACTATTAGCAGTTTGCTACAATGCATATTTGCAATTGCGGACATGAGTCAGATTTATTGTTCATTCCAGATTTTACAGTAACGATCTGAGGTTATGGAACTCGCGAAACGAAATTATGTGTTTGTTATGCTAATTCAACGATTCATTGTCAACCGAAATTCTGAAGATTGTATAACTACTTGAGATCTGCTAAGATTTGTGTGATAATTTAATTAAGTGGAATAGAATACATTATCGGTTAGATCATAGTTTGACGTTAGCCATCCATGATGCTTAAAATAGTATATACTTGGATCTGTTTTTTTTTTACTTTTTTATTATTTTATATTCAAAACTATCATTACTGTCTACCTGGCTAGTTTTTGTTGTGCTAAAAGTAAGGAACTACATTTATTAAAAATTCTAAACAACTTACTACATCTTAATCTTACCACGATCATATGACATAAAAATATTTTTTGGACATATTTTCATTGTTATTTAGATAGAATTGTTATTATTTTATTGATATTTTCTTTCTCAAATTTGTTCAAAAGAGATCCCGGGACAAATTAACACATTGTTTTGCTTAGTTCATAAGATTATTAATTGCCCAAATAATCCAGTTCCTTCTATTTGTTATCTATAAAACCACATTTTTTAAATATCTTACATGTTATTAAACACTATCCTCCGTTTTTTTAAATGCCTTATGCAATTCTTTGTCTCAAAAACTTATATTATTAACCTGATCATTACCTACAGTATTTTGTTAAAAAAAAGAGAATATGAAAAACAAAAAAGCGGAAACATGAAAATATGATAATGTTTGTAAATAATTTTTTTTGCCTCGCAAAGAGTTCTTCAATCTTTATTTGAAAGAATAAGTAATTTTAGTTAATTACATCTTACTCTATCTATTTAAAAATATCAACACTAGGTGATAGTACACTAATAACAACCACACAAAAACAGTTCATTGTCTCATTTCCTTTCTCTTTTCCCATTGCAGTAAAGTATTACAAATTCTATCTATATCTTAATGAGGGAATTTAAATATTAATAATTTTAATAACACTTCTCTTGCAAGTTTTAAGAAGTGATATTTTCTGAAATTTAACAAGTCTTTCGATAGAAAAATTATCTTACATTATCTCTAATGTAATGAATATAATTAAATTGTGATCAATTTTTATTAATCTTGGTATTTTAATATCATTTTGTATTTTAACATGTATGTTTTTATATAAATTATTTCACGTTTATATTATTGTTTTTTCATGACTCAAAATTATGTATGCGTCGGCAATACATTCATTTCTCTTTGTATATAAAAAAATAATTACCTTACACCCAAAAGTTCGGAAATACATAACTGATTCAGCGGTTTTTCTTGGTTGACAAAGTATTTGCATTATAAAACGTCATTCATAAATTCATACATTCCGGATTTAAGTACCAACACCTTAATTTTTTTGTATAATGTTTGTGATTTTATATGCTTTTTATTTTGTTCAATAATTACAGTGGGTCTAATATTTCTTGCAGAGCAATGAAATAGATCAAATTGTTTTAGAATATATAGTTTAGCGAAAATACAATTTTAGTAAAACACATTTCATTTCGAATTATATATATATATATATATATATATATATATATATATATATATATATATATATATATATATATATATATATATATAATTACAAATGCATGTAAACTATTTTCTCAACAATTATTAATTATCAGAATTATTTGAAAAGTTTTTGTTGTATTCCGTCTGTAAGAAAACATTCACATTAATAAATCAATTTTCTTATAGTTTTCTGATTGATCGATATGGTAGCATAATTATATCTAGAGAAAATATATATTATCTGCAGTAGTATTGCAATATTACTAACGATAATAGAAATTATTTATGCAAATGGCAGTATTTTTATTTATCCAATAAATTTCTAACAAAAAGATTGTTAAAGTTTTTCGAACTGAAAAAAACCTTAAAGAAATTGCACCCTTCCTTTTTATTATTATGCTGTAGTTATCGATAAATGAATTTTTATTAAGTTCCAAAATTTTTTATTATGCCAACTATTGTACGTTTTAAATTCTACGAAATACATATTTTTTTCCTTTCGATTTTTATATTAACGCAATTAGAATAGAACTTAATAGTTGTATAGGACTACTATGATCTTTACCAAGGTGCTTTTCAGAAAGCTCATGGGCTGGTCTATCTATATTTGATATATTTTTATTATTAAACTTTTTATAATACTAACGATTTTGACCTTTTTTACATAAATTACAATCCTTCTATAAATAGACGTTGAGTAATTGTTTTGGAAATTAACAGTGGCATTTTTTAGAAGGAAAACCCAATGGTTTGCCTATTATTTTTGTACTACATTCTAATCTAATACCTTTAAAATATATAGCGAATAATTTGAGACTTTATCATTTCTATTCCGTAAAATCCATTTATCGTTAGGACAATTCATGCTTCCATAGGTATGAAATAGCTTCAATTAATTCCCATTCTATCCGACCAGTTGTATTATAAAAACGTATCGGAACCTAACCTGCAGCAAGTAGGCGTAACTGTGATAAATATTTGAGCGTTTTCTCCGATAACAATGGGCTTGTACGAATATTTGCCACCGCGATTATGAATAGTTCAAATATGCAGCCGAGAACATTATGAATATGTAGTTCATTCGAACATATTGATTTCAAAATAGTAGGGCGTGCGTGTGTGTACAAATAAATAACGGACCGTTATCATATTTGGTTATGAATGCATGTGTGTAATTTAATTAGCCATTTAGCGTTTCCGAAGGCAGAGCCTCTAAACATTAGAAAATTTGTTGACTCTTTCATGGCCCCTTTAGGCTAAAGACGGCGATAGAAATTTTTAAGTGTTTCTACGAATGAGGAATGCAAATTGATATTATACCAATAGTATATAGTACAAAGTAAGCTTTATTATAGAGTCGAGAATTATTATTTTAATAAAATATGTTGAACTATATTAAATACTATTAAATTCAAACAAATTTGCAATTCCACTTCTTCTGTTCATTTTACAATTTGTAATTTGTAACAATATTAGAGTATTATTTTTTATGTGTCAAATGCCTATGTAACCAATCAATGCAAATTAATTAGATTTGCTGTGTATCATAAACCTTGATGATCGTTTCCTATTAAACGTTGATTTGATATTTTATTATAGTTTACATTGTTGCATATTCAGATAAAATACTATTTTGTTAAAGATTAATAGATGATGTTATATATTTGATTATTGAGTTAATACTTGTTAATTGTTTGAATGTTAAGATAATACTGATCTTACTTAGTTGAAGTAGATATTAATCCCTAAGAATTTTAATTTTTTTAGCCCATGATATTTTTCACCAGTCGTCATGACCTGCGCATTAGTTCAAGGAATCTTCTAGCTCTAACGTCAAATAATAAATTTATCATAAGTGCACGTTTTTGATATCTCATTGATACGAATACGAATTTAGGCTTTCTGTATAAAATGCCTGATCCCACAGAGAATACATAGCCTTTTTAGAGTTTTTACTAACAATTCATATTATGATAGACTCATCACGTAGTGGCCTCTATAAATCTAGGATATTTTATCTAAAATAAACATTTGAACAAATTTAGAATTGAGGCATTTTACGTACATATCTTCCTTATATTTTATGTTAAATTGGCAATTTTCTAGGAACAATAAGATATAATTTGACAAAATCTTTTAAACGAGCTTTATAGGACACGCCATTTGCTCTGTGATCTTCTAATATGAATACATTTGTATATGCGTATAAAGTCTCTTCTTCGATTAATTCATGTTGTTAGGTTATAATTTAACTGTTGCAGCTGTGGACTGTATTAAACACTGATTTATTGATAGTTCTTATTACACTGATTACACCAATTCTTATTATATAATGATATGATTTGTCACTAAGTTCAAATTGAAGAAGATATATTTATTGATTATATATTACATATATTGTTACACGGACTTTAGTTTTAAAAGTGAGAAAAATAAGTCTGATCCAAAGCCGTTACTCCTTCTACAGGGTAGCAACAATCCGGTGTAAAAGCTCAATGGCATGAAGATTGCTGCCTTCATGGCCAATATAGTAGCATGAAAATATAAGTTAATAATAAGTATTTATTGTATTTTAATGAATTTTAGTAAAAATTTACTCTTATTTAAAATATATTTTATATTTCATATTTGGATATCTATAAATTGCTGAACTGGAATATTGTTTTGTGTTGCTTTGTTTGGCTCATATTTCGAATATGATGAAAAGTTGAGAATCCTAATATAAAGGAAGTCGTAAATGAATAAAATGTGGTTTATATATATATCAGATATCTGTGCAAACATTATCTGAATGTGTGTTTGTATAGTTATGTACCTCTTCTTACGCACATTCAACTGTACGCCTCGCGCCGGAACGTCAGGAATGCGGTCATGCACGATCGTTGTTGACTGATTTCAGTTTGCAATATTTCATTCTCTTCACCCAAAGAATTCAAACTTCTTGGCCCTTGGGCACTTAAGTCCAACTTTTCCGGGTATTGAAACGGTTCTTCAAATATTTACTATTATTGTTTCGATATATGTTAACGGGCTCGAACTATTTTAGAAATCGTTTACAATTGCACTGTGGTCATTATGAAGAACAATGAACTATTTCCAGTCAATATTTGCAATGTACTATTTTTTAGTGAAATTCCAAGGTTTCAGGTTTGATACCCACCGCGTAGGGCCTGATACAAACTGATATGTTTTCACTTAAAAATATAATTAAAAATATGTTTCCAAGTGAAAATGCCTTGGCATTGCTGCATAATAATATTTTGTCAGTGCTAGAGGAATTCTAGTAAAAAATATATTAAATAGATTTAGGTTAACCGTTGGGTTGCCTCTAGCAAGACTCGTATTCATGAAGTATCATCACAGCAGCTCATAGGGCTTTTAAATTCTGATTGCTATTCAAAAAACAAAGTTTCAAATTTTTTCAATTCAATTCTAATAGGCTATGACATCAGTACAATCGACTATAAATAAAATCATTCAATAACTTAATCACATTCGTCCATTAATCACATTTGCCTTAAAAGGGGAGGAGGGTTTGATAAACAAATCACAATTTTCAGAAACTTTGATTTTTTCTAGGTTCTAAAAATACACATATTGTTTAGTGTTTTTTTAAAAAAATCGATCATGTGATTAAGAGACAGCCCCTTATTTATAATTTTTACAAATACTTAAATTATTGCAAAATATTGTAAAATAGTGGTTACGAAGGATTATGAGGATAATGTATTACTTGATGTGTAGTATCCTATGTCTAAAATTGTTGAATGAATTTGAAGAAAATAATCATAAAATAAATTGGTCACTAGAAATGTCTCTCTACTTACTCTAAAAAGTAACAATCGTTATAAATTTATTACGATTTTGTTATTTTAAATCATGTATGACATTTAACTAGGACAATCAAATGAGTCGATCGTCGTGGCTTATATTTTATTGTAAATTTAGTTGTTTTCTTTTATTGATGATTTCATTTTGAACTTTGTCATCAGCAATTATATAAAAGTAAAGACTCCTTAATTTATTTAGTTAGAAGTGGCTTCGATCCCGATTTGAAAAGTCTGATGTCAAGCAGTATTGACATCGGTTTTTCTTTGGAAATATAAATAGCAATATGTTTTCAAGTGAAAATAGCACTCATTCGGCATTGCTGCATCAATAAAAATAATCGCCATGTTACAGAAATCATAATAATAAAATTTATCAGGCAGTGATCGGGTTATAATCTGTAAAACAGACGTAGTATTGAGACAAATTAGTCCAATAACTTATAAGACTCTTAAGTTCCGTTGCTATTCAAAAACAAAATAAGAAACGTTTAAATTAATTTAAAGCTAGCCATAGTTTTATACGTGATTTTAAATAATTAACTTACAAGTTGGATTTATATACATGCTCTTGAATTATATTATTTATACTGTTTGGTTATCGATATAAGCAAATATTGAACACAAAAGAATAAAAAAACTGTAATTTTCGTCATTCATTGATGACACATATTCGAAGAATCTTCTTGATGTAAGTTTGTCAACAGTTCGACGACCCGACTCACTCGTATTTCCTAATAGTGTTGCGTTTGACCAATTTCACATTGACCTCAAATCATCACTAGAAGCCTAATTTGAATAAATGAGTGTCGATGGACCGAAAAGAAAGTTTCAAGTTCACGATCTATTATTAATTACTTTCTGCCTCTAGATTTTATAATTAAACATAGATTTGGTAATATCAGCGGCTTTATGAATGAAAATGGTCTCATACATATGTAGATTCATATATAAAATGAATACTAAGAAGAAATTGGGTTGAAGGTATTATTCAGTACTTCGTTAAAGAGTTAGAGGTAGTATTGATTTAAGCTTATTATGAAAATATTAACACTGCAATTTTTAATTAACTGTTATCAATTAACCTATCGTTTGTTGAATTGCAAAGCTTCACGTTGAATTCAAAAAAAGAAATAATTGGAGAAACCTGTTCAGTTACTTATTTTAATATTCTGTGTATATGCTGAAGTTCAATCAAATCAAATTTATTTTATGTATTTTACCAGCCCAATATATATATATATATATATATATATATATATATATATATATATATATATATATTAGAGTGGTCCTTAAAATTGTCATTTTCGAATTTCCTTGCATTTTTTCCTTGCTCTTTCCATACAAACTTTGATTGAATTGGGCTCTATCTAAACGTTAATAACATTCTGCCACAAATTTTCATCTTTTTTTCTTTAATTTTAAACTTCGAAATGAGTTTCTTTTATTGACCTAGATATCTAATCAAACGCTAGATACAAACCTATATTTTGATTATTTTGCTTCATGAGTATAAAAAACTTATTAAACATCATCATAAGAGTTTGCATTGGCAGAATATTTGCAACCTCATTGTTATCATTAATGACGAATCGATACACATCACTTTTTGTGTTTGCTAAAAATCGAAAATAGCTTTCACAAAACAGTAAATATTTTTAAATAGGCAAATAATGTGCTGTTAAGAGTTGCTGTACCTTAAGACTGATATAAGACAAGATAAAAGGTTTATACAGATCTATGTAAAAATTGTCAATGTAAAAGCGTTGGGTTTGGTTTGTTTTTATTATTGCTTATTAAATATTATATATTATCATTTTGTTTGGAAGCAAAGTTGGGAGACGAGATAATCTATACAATTCAGACAATTGTGGGAAATATAATTTTATTTTTTAATTGATAATTGAATATTGACTACGAAATAGCAATATTTGACATCACAACTTTTGAAGCTTGCCATCGCAAGTTTTTTCCCTTTGAACATTAAATGTTTGAATTGTTAGAGGGCTAAGAATTAGGAACATACTGTTGCTTGTAATCAGTATTTGTACGAGTATTATTTAAATCAATTAAATCATCTTACTTACTTACAAAAATAAATAATTAAGGTTAAAATCTACGAACGTAAAAAAGTAACATTTCTTCTCTGCAAATTAATAAAAATTTGTACAACTGAAGGTGAGAACATTCTCTTCTCGCTGCATGACAAATACAAAATTATCATCTCCAAGCTGAAAAACATTAGTCGGTCTTAACCTTTCACTCTTCCGCTCATAAATCAATTATGTTAAGAACAATGAAATACTTGTGACCTGGAAAATTGATACCACATCTGAGTTCAGATAAACCGATATTAGCGAACGCACTGCGTGTCGCAATAGGGGAGACTGGATTCCTTGGACTAACAATAAGACCTACGAGATCTTCCTACAGACATTGTTATGAAATGGTCAATGTAAGCTATTTTTTATAATAGAGGATTTAATTGTATTTGAATGCACTCTTCGTTAAATTTAGGCCGAGCTATGGTTGGGTGAGAAACAGTAATTCATTGCGTATTTTAAACCATTTTAGCCCATATTTTTCATATATCTTAAAATTTTCCAAACCACAAAAATTAGTTTCAAAACTTTCCAAAATTTCTAAAAGTTAATTTTCATGTCAGTCATATGTGTTTGACGCTAAGAAGTTCAACATGAGCCATGTCAGACATACATATGTCTCTGACATATGCAATATTTGGTAGAAGGAGAACAAGATTTAATATAGGGCTATGTCAGTCATATAAGTATGACTTGAAAAGTAGTGTTTTTTCAGGAATTCTGGCAAAAATTTTCTGATACATTGAACTTTCTTCATACATTTTTAACTAAATTATCTAATAAAATTACTTTGGCTCATGTAATTTTTTTTTTAAATTATCGTGTTGATTAATGTGATAAAAATAATATTAAAACCAAAGAAGTAACACTAATGGGTAATATAGAAAATGCAGTCAATACAAAGTTGAATTGAAATAGAAGCATTAAATGACTAATATTTATCATTAATAACGATAAGAGATTTTCGTGGGTTTTATATTATACATCAGATTAAAGATATATCAAGTTTACATATTAGATTGACTAAAATTACTAGACCAATAAAATAAATTTATTCCTCAAAATTTTTTAAAGATTTGATTTCTATATTTTTCAAAAACCAATAGAGATTGGTATCATAGAAAACGCAGTATTTTATCACTAAAAATTGTAATAATTGAAACAATAAAATCAGTATTTAAAAAAAATAGCTTATCTATCATTATTAATAGTCTAGTCATTTGGTCGTTTTGCCGGTACAGTACTCCGGGAATTCTGAAAATTGGTAATCTTATAGATTTCGGGGTGCTCTTTACGAAAATCAACTTTGCCACCTCAAATTTGAACGGCAAGTTGCCGCCATATTGGAAAATTAGCGTCAAAAAACAGCTTTTTTTAAATATCTTCTTTTTGGCTCATTCTACGACAAAAGTATCTATGTACGAATTAAACTAGATAAAATTTCCTACAATTTTTTAGAAAACCGTTTTTTTGTAAAATTGATAGTTTGAGAGTAAGGCCATAAGTAAGCTACTTACTTATAGCTACTTTGCCATTGAAGTGTTGAAAAATCAGCAAAAAAACAGAAAAATATTTGAATTATTTTATGTCTAGATCTTATTTGCTTAATTTAACATTGAAAATATTTATTTATTAGAAAGAATGTGGTCAAGTTCAAAGTGCTGTCATATATGGAGAGATTTGATACTACGGCGAGAGCAGCAAAGACTTTGAGGCGGCCTTACTCTCAAACTATCAATTTTACAAAAAAACGGTTTTCTAAAAAATTGTAGGAAATTTTATCTAGTTTAATTCGTACATAGATACTTTTGTCGTAGAATGAGCCAAAAAGAAGATATTTTAAAAAAAATGATCCTCGATTCCCCTATGACATTTAGAAATCATAATTACTCGTATAACTTCATGACATTCTACGTATAATTAAGAAAGTTGAACTAAAAGGTTCGACTAATGCCTGAGGGCTTATCATTTATTTTTAGGTGAAAGTGTTGCTCTAATTATTTGAAGATTAAAACTTTAACGACCGTTATTATCAAAACGGTTTATTAGGGTAATCGGATTTAACTTTCGAGAAGAAATAATTTGGATCAGTCGTTATAAAGACATCTGTACAAATCTTTGAACCTGTAAATTTTCAAATGGTTTGCGTTTGCATTGTAAACTGATACACTTATAGTGTTAATTTATCAAATACCGCACAAGAAGTGGTTGTTAGCTTTTTCTTCCTGAATGTACCGGAATTGATGTTATTGAAATCCTATTATTATCGTACTTCTATATGTGTACCAA
Source organism: Ctenocephalides felis (assembly GCF_003426905.1). NCBI lineage: Eukaryota > Metazoa > Arthropoda > Insecta > Siphonaptera > Pulicidae > Ctenocephalides > Ctenocephalides felis. The sequence goes on along the minus strand of NW_020538040.1, from coordinate 52,012,203 downwards.
TCTTAAAAATGATCAGTAAAGCTGGTAGAAAGTGTTGTTGGATGGTGAAAATTGAGGGTTGCATACAAACCCTCATTTAAAAAAAATAAGAAAATTGATCCAATACATTGAAAAATTAATGCTATAGTTGGACACCCTTGATGATATTTTTTTTTAAATTGAATTTTTTCATAAGCTCAATAAATTTGAATCAAATTTTAGCCAAAAACGTTTAGAAGAAATCGAGATGGAAAATCATTTAGTAGAATGATTTTTACAATATAGGTGAAAATTTGTCATAAGAGAGTGAAAATTTAGGGTTATATGTATTTTTATATATGCATTATAAAAAAAAATTTTGATTAAAAATGTTCGAGGTGGCCAACCCCTACCACTTGGTTTTAATCAAAATATGCGAAAACCTGACGAGGGACAGAGAGACAGAGAGACAGACAGATATATATATATATATATATATATATATATATATATACATATAATAATTTAATTTCTGAACTATCACCTCTTTTTTCAATAAAAAAAAATTTCAACAGCGTTTTGGAGATATGGGATGTCCTTTTATTATGTATGGTGTTCTACCATACGGGTATTTTACATTTCCAACATTGGTTATTATTCCTATAAATAAATAAAATTCAAATTACGAAATGTATATGTAACAAGAAAGAAAAACTGTTAGCAGATTTCAAAAAAAAAAAATTACATCTCCGTGTTTTTTTCTTAGTTTTTTGTAAGTAGTTTAGTACATTTATCATTCAGTGTAGGTACTACTTACTAGTCGTACTTTACATTTTAAAAATATTAAAGTTAAAAATATTGTTTTTTTTTGTAAATTTTAATTTAGTCAGATAAAACTTGGAAATTAACAATTGTGATCTAAATATACAAGCATAAATCAATTATTTGAAATAATTGTCCAATTTTGGAATTGGATAGGAATAAATTAAAACATGATAATTTGGAACATACGTGATTCTGTGAAACTTTTTAATAATTCTTGGGTTAATGGAACTCTTGCAGCAATTTTGCAAGGCAAATACGACTGAATTTATATTCTAAGAAAAATTGCAGAAAATGGTAGTTCTGAAAATTTAGAATAAAGTCGAAATTTTAGATAAAATATTAGACAGTACAGTAAATATATAAGGAGTACACCTTAGACGATTACAATAATAGCTCTATACTTTTTAATTAATTCATTATTTTAGTTAATGCTGATTATACAGCCTTTAATATTTTCTTGAAATGTGTTCGATTGCTATTTTTAACTTCTCAAGCAAAGAGATAAAATACAACTTCCTCCGCGATGACATGTAAGATAGTGAAAAAAGAAGATACTTAAAATAAACGTCTATCTCAGTACATTTGTATGCAATGTTTTCGTAGAAACCTGCAGTCTGCGTTCTGGTTCACGTTTGTTGAAGAGAAATCGCAGAAAAATTGCGTGACCGATGACAAACAATTCAAAAAGATACTTCGGTTATATCAGTATGCATGTAAATGCTCTTAGACGATCATTAGTTCAGTGTTTCTCTATCTTTAACTTAAAAAATTTCATATTAAAACCATTGATAAGAAAATTCAGCAGTCAATACTGTTTTTATATGTTATTATAAATAATACGATTTTATGTTATATAACATATTGCAACATTCTAGTGAACTATATAACTAAATTGCGTTATTTTATTGCGACATTCATTTATGAGAAAATAGCGACAATAGGCTTTGTTGCTCATTTATATAAATACGTAGCATAGATACTGTTTTGAAATATTAACCTCTAAAGGTTATGTTGAATCCATATGTTACTTATAGAAAGAATGCATTTTTTTTTCATTTTATTAATACATGTATCCATACTTGCAACACTATATATTTTCCATATTTTTCTTCTATCCATATTTTTCACATTATATATGCAAAAGCTAATAATTTATATTTAACAATGTGCGAGTTTTAAATTATTTTACTTGTGCTAATATCATTTCTATATATATGAATTTTTATAAATTGTTTGTTTAAACAAAGTTGCATTATAGAACATCTTACCTGTTTTTATTAATTTAAAATTAATTATATTATAAGGCTAATTCCTCGACAAAATAGAAATGTTATGGTAATGCATGCTATGTTACGGATCTATCTACGCATGATCGCAGGAAAACTTTAAATGCATCTTTTTGATATCTTATTAATAATGATACTATGTACCTGAAAACCGCCTGATCGCACAAAAAATGCATAGCTTTTTGACAGTTCTTACTGCCAATTCATACGAAGATAGATCCATAAAATAGCGTCACCATAACATTTATATTTTATCGGAGAATTGACCCACATATCATAGTTCGTAATCTAGTCAATACATATTTATTAAATTTGCTTTTTATTCATGATATCTACCATATAATAGTTTTCAAAGTGAATTGAGTTATAGTAATTGAATTTGTACATTAGTTTATTATTATGTGTAAAAAATTTAATACAAGGTGAATTTGTGTTAGTGCTCATATATTAGACATTTTACAAGAGAGCATTTCTATGCAAATACTGGCATACAGCTGATTAATTATATACAATTACTATATTGATTTGCTATATTTATGCCTACAACTTCTTTTTTGTTTTTTTGATTATTTTGTCCTATGACAAACTATTTGGTCGTGGATGTAGTGAATTGTGCGGAGAATACGTTTTTACATCTTAATAATTGCTAAATAGTTACCAAAATTGCTGATTTAGATCACTTTAATATAATGTTTTGGAAATCTTAATCATTTTTAAATATTTACTAAAAAAAATTGCTGATTTAGATTACTTTAATATAAAATTATAGATATCTCAATAATTGCTACATAGTACTGAAAAATCATTGCCGATTTAGATCACTTTAATATAAAGTTTCGGAAATCTTGATAATTGCTAAACAGTTTCTAAAAAAAATCATTGCTGATTTAGATCACTTTAATATAATGTTTTGGAAATTTTAATAATTACTAAATAGGTACTAAAAATCATTGCTGATTTAGATCACTTCAATATAAAGTTTTGGTATCTGATATAAAATATATACCATTTATCTTCAGCAGCTAGTAATCGCTAGTGAACGAAATTTTTGTGAAGGGAAGACAGACATATAATTTGACTAATATCGATAGTGAAGTTAAAATGAAATGTCTTCAGATATACCTGGTCTGAAGTCTAAGCTTGAAAATATAGTTTTCCAAATAAAGTTACACCTACTTGAAATACTTAAATCAGAAATATACTTTGTTATAAGTTTGCAACAGATCTCTACCGATTTTATTCCTGGTTTGTTGTTACTTTTAATAAACATTTTTAGTAAGGTTTGTATTCTGAGCAATCGTTCGCCAACTTTCCTTCGTATCTTATCTTGTCGGCATGCTAATTCTTAAAAGGCACTTAAGCAAGTGTAAATTGCCTGCGAGAATCTGTCCCACTAATGGCTGGTTCCTAAGGGAATATCTAAAGACAGACAATGAATTGTTCAAAGTAAAAGTTCCGAATGACGATTCGCCATCATAGGCGCGTGCAATGCGGAAGGAAGCAATCTTCTCGGCAAAGTGGCACATTCCACGTTCCATCGGGCACATTTATAAAATAATTTCTCTTCGCAGCGCAATGAGAATTTGTTTGCGATGTAGTTATGTTATTTTTATGGGTGTTGCGTTTTCAGGAAATTTTTTAGTCGTGTTTGATTGGAATTCTTTTAGATTCGTGCTTCATCATGCAGAGAAAAATAACTAGATAATTTGTTTTCTACCTATTACGAGCACTCTAGTACATCCAGATAATCAGGCAGTATGTACTACCTTTAATTATCACTAGGAAAACCATTCGCTATCTGTTACATGTTAGTAGTCGATATGTTTTCGGACTTTTATCTTATTAATTTTGGCTACTGGTATATTAATCATTTATTTAATCTGCTTAAAAATATGTATGTATAAAGTTTAAGTAAAGATTATAATAACAAAATTATATTTCCTTTGTACGAAATTTTTCGTAAATTTGATTAAAAAAAACATTCGATTCCTAAAGATGGAAAGACGTTCTAATTAGTTTTTGGCAAAGACAGGTTCAGCCGTTTCGGAGGTATGGAGCAAAGACTGCGGAAAATAGAAATTATGATTTAAGAGAACAGACAATTTGAATTATTCAAAAAAAAATTCAATTTGTTATGCTGGGAAGAAGTGGTGATTCGTTTTTGGCAAAGATAGGTCCAAACGTTTCGGAGATACGTAGCTAAATATGCAAAAATGGTAGTTTTTGAGAGAACGAAGCATTCGATTTGAATTATCCAAAAAATATTTTGCTTGAGTTTTTTTTTTGGTTTTTGATTTTTAAATTTTAATAACATTTTTTTTAAATTTTCTAAATATTTTTTTTGTGAATATCGAAAATGATTTCGAGCTTCAATTTTAATTCTAGTTATATAATTCTAAAGCTCACTTACATATATATGCTTCAAATAAATAATTTTAACTTTGCAATTCAATTTATATAATTCTTAGAAATATGATATAACATCCTTCATTTTAACTCCAATTCATTAAGATTTGTTTATTTATTTTTCGTATAAACATATAAGCGTCGTCATTCAATTTATAAGCTCTTATATTTTGCTTATAAAATATGAATAATGAGAGTTACAGTATATATAATAATATATTTGGAAACATATTTCCGAATATTTGATGCCATGTACCACTAGTTCATTTTTATTTTGTTTTTTTTTTTGTACAATTAAATTTTAGTCTAAGAAGATTTTATTACCATTTTTTTTGTTGGGTTTGGTCTCGTAGCTTTTTTAGCGCGCCGAAATTAGTTCATTATAAATCTTAATCATAAGGCTTCAATCAAATATAATATTCTTGTGTTTTTTCGTGTCTATATTCATTTAGATTAGAACATTATTGTATGGCAAATATAAAGTAGTATTTATAAAATAATTGTATAACTTGTTCTGTTAGTAATAAATTTACATATCATTACTGGCTATGCGTAAATGAACTTATTTACAGATACGAACAGATTACAATTTTAATTAAAAGTTTCAAATATCTATGTTTTATGAGGTAGAAGGACGGAGTATTCGAACAAATAATATATGCCATTGCTTGACTTTTTAGTGTATTTATTCAATATATGTTTTGAGCGCTCTATTTTTAAAGTATATGCTAGTAAATTCAGATAAAAACTACGCGAGCTTGACATTAATTTAATATATGAATTTTGTTGAATGACTTTGGATGCTGAAGTTCATTCGTTTTGTGGTATATACATGGTTTGTGCATTGTAGCTTTTGTGTAAAATTTTATAGATATTTCAACATCTGAATATTGAAGAACTGTTGCAATTATTAAAACATAGAAATTTTTACATGTTTGTTTATTTATATCCACGATTCAATACTGACGGAGACTTCTTAAAATAATTTCACAATATTTTTTTCTCACATATTACTAAAGACTTAAATTTATAGCTTTTTTAGTGTAATATGTACCTGAACACAATAAAAAAGAAAATTAAATATTGAACCTGTTTTATCTTTATGAATAAAAATGTTATTAATACTCATAAATCTCATCGCGTTCGAGGAATTGTGAGCAAATATTCACGGTCAATTCGTCATACGCACAAAATAATCTTGAGAATCCATTGAGTAAATACTTAATTTTCGACTTTTATTATTTTCGAAATCTATAAAAAGCATAGTAGTAGTGTTGCGCTAAAAACTTTTCGATACATGAGTGGCTGCTTAGTGAATTCTTTCACGTTTTAACAATGGCGATGCTCATCTCCCATAATCACAATACGCCACTTGAAGAGAATATCAATATCCTAGTAAGTGATGTCAATGAACTATGCCGACTCGGTTTGTTTTTATCGAATGCTTTATACTTCATAGATATACCCTGTTTCTATTTTATTCCTAGTTTGAAATTAGATATATCCAACATAGAACACAAAATCATATATTTAATGCCAATTATAAATCGGTGGCTTTTCGTGGACATAGAGATTCTCTTCTTTCCTTGTTCTTCGTTACCGGAAATTTTTCAAGGTGATGTATTTAATACACAAATTTATTTAGTAGTAGATAAAGGAATATATTGATATTTTTTTAAAATGGGGTACATTGGGGTTAATTCTGTATGAACTAAAGGTTCTACATTACGTTTTACCATAGATATTGTAGTTATTGTAAGTAGTACATGCATAGTGGCCCACTTGATTCAATCATCGCTCTACATTTAAAATGATTTTATATCATTACAACATTTTACTCAAGAATATTTCAAAGCCTTTCTGGAATATTTCAGAGCCTTTAGGAGTAAGATTTAACTACCGATTTGTGAAAGATTGACATGATCCAAATTCTCAATTTCTATTATATGGAATGTTAACTGCATGGTGCAGTATGTTGTTCAAGAAAACATTTGTGGTGGTCGGTTTGAATTACATACGAATAAATGAATTGACCGTAAATTTATTGAAACTAGATACCACTAAGCAGTTATTACGTGGTACTTTGGTAAGTTTGTTATAAAGAAGTACATTGTTGCTATATTTCTATGAACATTTCTGGAATCTGAGGGTACGTCAGCATTAGACTTTTCAGGGCTAGATGGCTTAAAAGTTTCTAAAGTCTGGTAGGATATTTTAATTTGCATAGATATATCCTAATAGTTCGCCATCTATCAATTTATTTTCATTTGATTTTGTGTTCTAGTGATCGTAGCTTCTACTTTAGTTTTATGTTTTCTATTAATTTGAGATTGGTAAATAATTTGTTTTATAACTATTTTGTTTTAATTTGTAGGCGTTTTATGTGTATGGCATCGTGCCTTAAGGCAAATTGCTGGAAATTCCCGTACCTTCATGAAATATTCGAGGAATATTAAATGTTTTCAAATAAATTATTATAATTAATGTAACTCTCGTTATTCTTATTTTATAATCAATAAATGAATAAAGCTTAATCGAATTCAAAATGAAGAACATTGTCTAATATTTCTAGCAAAGTATTATGTAAACTGAATTGAGAAGTTAAAATTATTTATTTGTGTATATAAGTAATGCTTAGAACTCAAGCTAGGTTTTTTAGAATTAAAACCTGAATTATTTTTCGATATTCTTAAAACAAATTTTTTTAATTGAAAATCAAAATGAATTGAAAAAAATCTTTCCCCGAAAGTAATCGTTTCGTCAGCATAAGCAGAAAGTTTTTTAAATCATTCAAATCGGAGGCTTAGTTCTCTCAAAAACTGCCATTTTTTGCACATTTAGCTCTATATAACCGAAACGGCTGGACCTGCTTTTGCCAAAATCTAATCACTTCTCCCCGCCATTACGAATCGAATGTTTCGAATCGGTTGAAACTCTTCTTCTTTTTCTCTTAAAAACTGTCACTTTTAACACTTTTTGCTCTATATGTCCGCATCAATAGGAATCGAATGTTTTTGAACCATTCAAATCGGTTAAGCAGTACGCCCGAAATCGTCGACGAAAAATTGTCTCCACACATCCATTTTTTCTGAGGTATGCCAAAATGTTCAGAAACTTCTGAATCGTGAAGATATGCAAAAATTTTCAGTTTTGATTTTTGGCCCATAACTATAACTGACCCTACGGGGAGTTTATAAAAAATAATTATATATTATTGTGTCCATAATAAATTAAGGTCCTTCCTCATCTCATTTCATCCATCATGCAAAAATTATATCAACCCTTATTATTTACATCAACATTGTGCTAATATTACCAAATGATGTAACTCTCACTATTTAATTTATAGCTCAATCCTTAAAACCCCTTAAATTTCTTGCTGAGATGATTCACTGCTTGCCTATTTATTAACATTTCAAAACATGACAATCTAATCTGAGAACCTTTTACTGCATATTTTGATGGCGTTGAATGAAGTCCTTTCAAAATTCATAGCGTCAATCAAATTCAAACGTAGCCTTTCCATTGAGACATAGAGGTATTTAATATTTTCATAGAAATAAGTTTAAAATTATATGCTGACAATAAATTATTAGATGATGGTAGATGATGCAAATAGTATACATATTTTATTTTACACATTTTTATTGCAGTTCTATGACAAGAAAAATACCAATAATATGACTATATGGGACGTTCAAGTATTACGTAAGCAGATTTATTACAATTATTTACCCCCCCCCTCCCCTTTGTCAGCAAAAGTAAGCAAATTTCTTACCGAAAATAAGCAAAATAAGCAAATCAGTATCCTCCCCGCCCCCTATAGTGCTTACGTAATACTTGAACGGCCCCTATTTAGTCTGCAGAGTAGTTGTCAACAGGAAATGACTATTTTATAATTTTTGGATTATTTTGATAACAAGCTAGTTATTTGAGGATATTGTGGTATAATTCAGAAAAAATTGTATAATTCCATAAATTAAGTAATATAAGGGCCCATTCATGCGCATGATGGGCTTCATGCGCTTTTCTCTTTACCGAGCTTTCAAAGTTAGTTTGTGGTATAACTTATTTAGTATATAGTTAACTTATTGTGGTATATGGTTATTTTTAAATCAACAAATATGGTAGATACTAAAATGAAAATTAAATTATGAATTATTTCCTAATGCGTTATTCATACTTTTTGTAGGGCTACATAATGAAGGTATACGGACATAAATAAGCAAGAGAAAAGGCATTTTACTTTTCAATGTTCTGCCAGACGATTTTTTTCCCAATATGCTCTAAAAAAATTAGTTTACACCGGAATTTTTTTCTAGCTACTTGAGTTTTCTTTATTTTATTTCTAGACGTAATGTGAATTTTTAAGCGCACAATCGCATTTCACAAGCGCGTGCGATAATTCTGCACATATAATACTTATGAAATAATCTGACATACACTTGTCATTTTATGTTTATTACATTCATTAAAATTAAATACTCAAAAACATTATGTGTGCAATGATAGCCTATGGCGTATTGCCTGAATTGGCAACCTATTACACGAGTGTAAAAGATTATAAGTCAAACTTTTAAGCTCGGTGAATCAAAGAATATCTGAAAATATAAATTTTGTAATTTTATATGTAACTAGTGGTGTATGGTATCGTACCTTAAGGCAAATTGCTAGAACTTCTCGTATCGTAATGATATACTCGAAGAATATTAAATGTTTTCAAATATGTGTATTATAAATACTGTAACTTTTATTGTTCGTATTTTATAGACAAAATATACGAGCTTATAAATCGGAAGCTTCATATATGTTTGCATGAAAAGAAATAAACAAAACTTAATGAAACGGAGTTTGAATGAAGAAACTTAGAATTTAACATAGAATCAAAATTAAAATCCGAATTATTTTCGATATTCAAAAAAAATATTTTTATATCTGCATATATTGTAAACAATTTTTCTTCAACATGTTCGAAATAATGGATTTGTACCCAGTGCTTTAAATTTTCATTAAATGTATTAAGTAATTTAATATGATGTTAAAATAAAAATGTACTGTATAATCTAATACTTTTATCTAACTATACTATTTTAATGCAATGTTAATAAAGTTTGTTTGTTTGATTTGATTTTTTGAAGGGCCAATTATTGTTTTAAAACACTTTAATTGTAATATTAATTACGTGTTTATTTCTAATATAACTACAAATTGTATTTTTGATATGGTGTGAACAAAGTTATTAATAACGTTTATTTAAAATAATAATACATCAATCAATTTGATTGTTTAGTCGTGATACGCATTACATTGTGCCTTGTGGCATATTTCTGGAACAATTCCATTTTTAATAAAATGTTATATATAAAGTATTAAATAATCATGATCAATTCGTAATTGGTATTGAAAATTTGAAAAATATATTATTTGAAGTTTTTTAAAAAGTTAAATTTTTGTACTCTATGTAGGCAACATAAAGGTGTGAGGCAATAGTTATTCGCTGATTTGTGATTCCCTATATATACAAGACTTTATTATTCTTATCGATATTTTCTTACATTTTTACTGAAAAACAATTTGCAAAGTGAGACAATCATAAGTTACTGTTGCCTATTCTTGCTCAATACTTTGATTTACCTTAATAGAGTTATTGTAAAATTTTTCCGTTTTCAGAGTTTTCAATCCCTGTCGTATAGTACAAGAATTTGTAATATCTTTTCTATTCATATACGGCAGAACTAGATTGAAACCGCTTATATAATGAGATTTTTACAGAACACCGGTTTTAGATTTATGCGGCTGTGCGAGGGAAAAATTAAATGTAATAGTTGCTATTGCTCTACGCATATTTTAAAACTTCGATTTGTATTCAGTGCTTTGAGTTTTTATTAAATGGATTAAATAAATCAATATGATGTTCAAATGTTTATTTAAAATATTAATATATTCCTAATTAGGAATTTTCGTGTTTATATTTACTATTCATTGGCGTACAAGCAATACAAAGATTCGACTAATGCTCGTGTAAAGACGGACAAAAATGCAGCTATTTTAAATGAGAGTAATTGAAACAATTTGGTAAACAAAACTAGAAATTCTAGGTAAATTTCGAAAATCATGGCAAAAGTATATAATAAAATCATATGGCGTGGATTATCTTTATATAAGCCCGAAATCTCCACCTCGTTTATTGAGTCAATTCTTTGTCGTATGAGTTTTTCACGGTTTATTTGTATAATAATCATTTCCTGATCGCAATAAAAACATTAAGAGATATTTATTAACACACACGATTAGGTTCAGCTTAAAATAATTATTTGTGCTATTTTATGAGCTTCTGTATCAATTTTTCAAAAAAGGTACAATTTACTTTGACCATGCACTTGCTTTTTCCCATACAGGTGACATGGTTCCAAAATTTGAATTTTTAAATTACAATAGCCAAGTACATTTAAATTAATAACATCTTCCGCAAACCTTGCATCTTAAACTTGTTTCACATATGTAAACACCGTATAGCATGTAAATGCCAGTTGAATCTATTTTTATTGTAAATAGAATTGTTTAAGTACATATTGTGCATCGCGCTTTTTTACAAGATACTTAGATAGTTATTAACATAGAATTTGGAACACTAGTTCATTATAATTTACTGTGGTACAATTATGTGTGTATACATAATATAGAGCATCATATTTATTTTAGTAACATAACATATTCTATCCTATACATATAGCGGTAATGTGGTTTTGGGTTCCGCACTCGAATTATTTGGGCAACCCCATAATTGTCGTTTTTTAATTAAATAAAGTTAAATTATGAAAAAAATATTTCTTAACGCTTTGTTCATACTTTTTGCAGGAAATTTTTTCCAATATGAATTTTTTTCCAATATGAATTTTTTCCAAAATGTTCTAAAAAGTTTAGTTTACAGCGAAACATATTTTCTAGCTATATAAGTTCATTTTATTTTATTTCTGGACGTAATGTGAATTTTTAAGCATTTTTTGTCATTCAATATATGCAAACATAACCATGCGCACGCATCTTATGTTTCTAGACATGGATATAGAGAACAGCATTTTATTTAAGCAAAAACGGTTTTAATGGTACGAAATCCTGAAGCACAAAATTTTGAATCACGTCGGTAATACTAGATAAACTTACAAAATTGTCTATATAAATACACTTATTACGAGTGCTAAAATAAATTATTCTGATCTCAAAACACAAGACTTTATTGAACGTTGCCAATGACATTTGAAAGACGTAAGATCTTCAAATTTAAAAAAAAGTATAAAATTATTGAAAAACTGCGATTTGCTTTTTTCTAATACATAATGCGCAATCTGTGAATGCTTTTGAACGTGCTGACATTGGTAATGTCAGTTGTATGAGGTCACCCACTAAAAATGCTTTCAAGATTTTATACGACTCTTCTTCACTGTGTATACACGTTGACAAGAAATACATCATTTTTAATATAACTGAATATATATATATATATATATATATATATATATATATATACAATTATGGGATAAACAAAACCGCTACGTGTGGAGAATTTTTACTCATACGAATACACCTGTTCAGGTTAAGTTTCAATACTGTCATTGATATCTCCACAACTTCATAAAATAAATATGATGCTGTGTTTCAGTGGAAAGAAAATTTGATTGTTCCTCATTGCGAATCATCACAAAAATTGAATAATTTTTAGAAGATTAAATTAAGTAAGCACAAACTTCATGATATAATTCATTATTGTTAATAATTTTATGTATTTAAAAGCTTCGAAAACAGAACACTAAACGCAAAATAATTACATTTATTCATTTATATCCATTAAAACTTATAATCAATTATTAGCATTAACAGTAATTTATTTTATGTCCTTTTTGCAAAAATAAAATAAACACTTACAATGACTTTATTATCTTAAATTTAAATGCTCAAAACGCATAAAAAATCTCAGATTTTTTAAATTTAAAGTTTCTAAGAATTTCTAACATAAAATTCTTTACAAGCTCCAACAAGTGGCATAGTAGGTTGCATACAATGTAAGCGATACTTAACCACATACGAGTTTACATAGTAATATAAACGTGTATATAAAATTTGACAGCGTATACTAACATGTGATATTTATTAAACACTAATTTTATAAGCATGAAGTTTAGCCAAGGTTTTTGATTTTATAACTCGATGGTAGAAGACGTAGATGCTTAAATTATCATACACAGGTTATTCCGGTGATAAACAAACTAAAATCAAAAGTTATGACAGAATAGCTACTAATAGTAGCACTATAATAGAATAATGTTGTACTAGTAGTAGCACTATAAACTGAAGTGCCTAAGTGCTTGGTAAAATCATGGTACTTGGGCAGTTTGTTAGTATAAATTACTATTACTTCATACACCTGTATGTATAAGATACTTAAGTATACGTTGTGTGTTAAAAAATGGGTTAATGTTAAAGTTATATTTTTATTTGCTGGTACCTTTTTTGTTGGTTTAAGATCCAAATGACAAGCAGGTATATAATTTACACAAATCACTTAAAAACAATCTTTTTAATTGTTTGAAAAATTTCCAATTTCGTTTTCAACAATCAACACACATAATACACACTACGCACTAAATGTTTTTCATATAAAATCCTTCCTGTAATCGAATCAGCGAGTGTTCAATAACAATTGATATGTGTATTTAGCTATTTACACCTGAGCAAAACACTGGCTGCGAAGGCGACGTCAACTGGCCCTGTTGTTGATCGCGGCTTTGCAGAGCCCGTTATTCAACTGACGGAAAGCCACGAACAATTGCGTACGCGTTGGGTATTGACTTCGTGCAGGTTCGGTCAAAGATACATAGGTATAAATACTACACAAGAAAAAAGCGCAGGTACGAAGCTCGACTATAGACAATACAGCGCACCTGGACGCGGCGGTCGCAACAACGTGGCCGCTGGTTTAGGGCGGACATACACGATATAGAGTTCGCAATTCCTACATTAAATATATAAGGGCTAATTCTTACATAAAATAGACAAATGTTATGGCATGGTTTTGTTACGTAACGCTTTTCATACAAAATCGTACTAAACACGGTCAAAATACCATGTGGTTGCTAGTCGGGCGTTTCAAATAGCAAACTTTACCTAAAAAAAAACATTTAGTACCATTTTATATGAGAAGCACTACGTAACATAGCCTTGACACAATATTGGTCTATTTCACGGCATAATCGGCTCTATAATCGAAACATACATTCCGACAAAATTGGATTTACCACTATCAAATAGTTTTAAAAGTAACACATTCAATACTTTGCGCATAAAACTATCCTTTTAACATTTTTATAACAAGTTAATTTCTCTATCTGGTAGAGGGGTAAACTTAGTGTAAAAGTTTTACCGCGTACTTAATATCAAGACATACAATATCTAATAATAAAGATAAATTTTATTTAAAGTTCAAATACTTGTTTTATTTTATTGAAATTGTTTTCGATTTTTTTTAAATAAATGCAAGAAAACAATTTAAAACTATTACATTTAAAAAGTACAATGGTACAAGTACTCCACATTGTTTCATATTTAGAATGTACATAAAGACGATTGATATAATTGGTGCTGGTTCAAAAGCCTTACTACCTTCACCATGCTGATTATGAAAATCGATCGAATGTTTACTGGCTCTTCTCTGGTAGATAATATTTGCAAATTTTCTAAGATCAGGCATAGGATTTCGGAAAGTTTAAGAAAGTAGGACTTGAATTTACTCCACTGATTTCAAGCAAAATCCACTGATTTCAGGATTTTGTCAAGCTTCTTCGTTTTTACGCGTTGTGGTTAGATAGAATTTGACGTTCCGATCGATCGCTTTTAGGTCGGTGAGCCTTTCTCGCTTGGTTTTTCCTGAATCGTGACTGCGATGAGGTGAGCAACCAAGATGGGGATTCATGGATGCTGCTACTTCGGTAATTCAATGAAAAACGACATTTACCTTCTACAAGTTGTCAAAAAAATTATTTAATTTCGGCTTGGAGGTCCAACAATATACTTTCTTTTGTTTTTTATTATGTTTTTTTGGCAACTACTAATAAAAAATATCATGTGGGCATCCATAGACCTTACAATACGTATGTATAAGATATATGGCGTCATATTATCCGGCATTTTAACGTTTAAAGATATATTGTATAAAATATTTTATACTTTTTATCATGTCTTAGTATGAACTCTGCAATATTTATTGGGATACTGAGAAGAATGACCGACAGATGTCTCGACTTGAATGAGGACATTTGCTGTTTCATATATTCGCAGAACGCCTTTGATAGAGTCAAGTGGAAAACTGGAGTATACTTATGGTAATTTTAAATTCTATTCACATCGATTGGAAAGACCGCAGGCTGATCCAGATCTGTATATGGGGCAGAAACTGAAGGTTCGATTGCACCAGGGAGATATAAACAACGTTGAAATAGGTAGAGTGCGGCAAGTATGATACATGTCACCGATTATGGCAACGGAGATTTCTCAATTGGAGGAAGAAGAATAACTACCATAAAGTACGCAGGTGATATCGTGGTGATATCGAAATTCTTTGTTCTATTCTGTAACTGGTTGATTTTCTCCTTTTTTTATGCTGTTTTTCCATGATATTTAAAGATATAAATATATTTCGAATAATTTAAATGTGTTAAGTATGCATTTTAATTTTAAATTAGTGCAGGAAGAAATTGTATAAAATTCAACTTATATTTGTAGGATATTTTGACGTTATCTGTAATGTAGCTGTTAAAATGTTTCTATATTACCGATTACAACCACCGTACTGCTATGTCTGCCTTAAGAATTGCCCACGGGTCCGAGAATCACGAGGAGGTCCGCGTTTACTTTCTAAAGCAGCGGCTCAGCGCCATCCAGGCGAAAATATGGAAACTGAACGCTGACACGCACACCAGGAGGACCGAGCAGCGCACGGCATGACTTTTACCTACACATAATCCGCGGAATATACATAATAACTAATATATTCAATCCAACGCGAGGATGCAGTTGTAAAAGTTAGTCCAAAATGTCCTAGTGCGTTTTTTTTACCAATTTCAAGCCATATCTTGATTGATAAAGATAGATACGTGGGAACTAATTTGTTTAAACACAATTAGCGTAACACATGAAAGTGTACCAAACCTAAAATATTAAAATCTTGAAAATTTGAAACATTTCATGATTTTTTCATATATTTTCAATATCATATTTACTGGTAAAAATGTTAAAATAAAAAACTACATTACATAACTGTTCATATATTATTTGCATTATACATTATTTATATATATATAGACAATAATTACAAATTCTTTACATATTTTTTGAATATATGTATATATGTATCTCACTTATTTACAATATTATTTTTTATAATTTTGTTACAATTTCTTTATCAATATTTAATTTATGTGATAAAAGAATTTATAATTTCTTATATAAGATTTGTGGTTATTATATATTATTTTTGTACAAAAAGATTAGTGATAATTTATTATACAGAATATTCAAAATTAAAAAGATATGCAATATGCAAGATCGAAATTAATGTCGATATTCGAAATATATTTCTCACCTTATGTTGATGTCAAAATCTGGCAGACAGTGGCATTTTGCTCTTCTGCTTGCAGGAGGAAGGATCATTTTATCATTTTTAAATACAACAAAAAGCATTAATGTTATATATGTTAAGCAACATGATTTTCAATTGGAACAAGGTAAGCAAACAAATTTTAATTAATATAAATGCATTTCAATAAAACATTTTTGATATAATCATTCCGTTTCACACCTGTACAATAAATAGTACATTGAGTAAGGCATAAGCATTATATGCTAATGTTGCTACTTTTTCACATTTCAGCATTTATTTACAAACTTAATTTCAATGTCCAATACCATAAACAATATTTAGTATATACATTCCATCAATGTTCATTAACACGTTAATTTAGTTAAAAATATATAAATAAAAATTGTTTTTGATAAAATTCCTTGGTGAAACACTATTGTTTTATGTTACGCATATATGACTGATATGGCCGTTTATTAATTATTTTATTATATTTATACCTTTTTTCTAGACAAACCATGTAGAACTTCTTAGTGTCAGATACGTATGACTGACATGGTGATTAACGTGTTAATATAAATAATAATTAATTATTAACTACTGAAGTATGTTGATTAAGTAAATTATATCTTATATAAATAAACATAAATTATATCCAGGTCATTAAACTAGTTTTGAGTCTTAAATGTTTTTGCTAATTGGAAGCAAAAATTGTAATATCAATTTTTCGGGTAAAATAATTAGGATATACTTCTATATTTTTTGACATTTTTTTTCTGAAAAAACTAAAAATGCCCATTTGTTCAATTCTTAGCAGATTTGAAAAAAAATAAAATATTAAATTTTCTAAAAAAACAATATAATGCTATAGGTTCATAAGATATCTCTGAATATTTATTTAAATTTCATATTATATTTCTGAATCTTTATTTTTGATCAAGGCTGCTCAAAATGTTTTGTCTTGAATTTGTAGGGACATTGTCAATAAAAACTGTATAAATTGATAATGAATGAGTATAAAATAATCGTTTTTATTGAAGTAAAACTTCTTTATGCGCGACTAGGGAGTAACTCAGGAAAAATGCAACGGAAATGCGTTACGCCCCAAAGTCACAAATACGAGTTGATGTGACTGGTCTAAATCGTTTTGTCACGTGATTTCTTTCATTCTGGCAATTTTCAAATTTTTGAAGTAAAAGCCTTTTAGGCGCGACTAGGGAGTAACTCAGCAAAAATGCAACGGAAATGCGTTATGCCACAAAGACACAAATACGAGTTGATGTGATTGGACTAGATCGTTTTGTCACGTGATATCTTTCATTCTTGCAATTTTCAGGTTTTTGAAGTAAAACTTCTTTAGGTGCGAGAAAAATGCAACGGAATTGCGTTACGCCACAAATACTGATTCGTCACTGGCTATCGATGCGATCATTCGAGACGAGTATAAAAAGTTTTACTTCAATCGCGTGTGTACCTTTCACACACTCTTTTTTTAATTAATTAGACCTTATATTTGTTTTGAAATTTTACATAACATAGATTTTGAAAACAAAAAAAAAATGAAACATTTTATTAGCTGTTTGAACACTTTTAAATGCCTTAGTTTAGTACGAGAGGCAATGACACTCTGCATAATCGTTTCAAGTACGAGAGGGCAGGACACAAAACGTAAAAATTGTATTTATGATAAAATTACTTATCGATATGTAATTGAATTAACGAATATATACGGATTTGTATTCATATCTATATGTAAGCGCCATTGTTAGTTAATTTTATGTTTTAAATTCGCGAACAAATTATATAAATAAACAAAATTTAAAATCCAAATTGCTGAAGTAATTTCGAAAAATGTTGTAAATTGCTTGTACTATTATAGTGATCTATTTTCTCAAAACTAACGCAAATTAAAATAATTTTTCAATAAAGTATAATATTTGAAGTAGCACGTCTTAGGCTTAACTGAAGTAAAAGTAAAAACTAAAGAACTAAATATAAAAGTAAAATAATGGTCTTCTATATTTAAGGTTAATTATTTCTGTTTAATTATCATAATAACTCAATTATTTTATACCAGTATCAATTTCTACTCCAACTAAGTTAGATTGAATTCGCAATTATTATTTTGTTTAATACTAGAATTTTGTTCTTGCTTCAAATTTAATATTAAATCAAATTTTTATTTAAAAATTTTAAAAATTTTAATAGTAAATACGAAATTGAGTAGTTGTGCATAATGTCTCAATTTACAATTTCATACAAAATACATGTATGTAAAGTCACAAAATCGAAAGCAAACTAATGACTTAAAAAATTAATTGAATATTTTTATAAGGTTGATAATTATTGACCTATACTACTTGCACTGCACTTTGCATATAAAAACTTCAAAAATATTGGTTGGTATAGTTACGCCAATAATCATAATTCAAATATTTATCCAATGATCAAGTCATTATATCAATTCTAGTTATTTACGTATTGGCATCCACCTAATGATGTCGTTGACTTGTGGATCCAATTTACCTCACTCCCAAAGTGCAGTGCCAGTAATACAGATCTATATGAATGACTAGGCTTTGTCCTTTATCCTTTAATTAAGTAATACTCTCTTTCTAACTATCGGCAGATTCTATCAGAGTCGTCCCTGGCAGCGCACAGTCCATGAGGTTGTGCCAGGAATAGTCTTCCGTTGGCACAGGCGCACAATTGGTAGACTTGGTGCCATCTGCCACCAGTTCGGTCATCTTCTTGTCTTCTGTGACTTGTTGGCTGAGATGGAGTTGCAGTCCTGATATTTGGTATCCGGACATCCGGAGATTCCAGACGAATCTAGAGGTAATAATAGATATTGATTCTATTTAATAGATCAAGGAGTGGAATTGGTATAATAAATATTGGTTGTGTATGGATTTTTGTAGTACTAATTATTCAAGCTATTTAGTTGATCGATCTATGGATCTATTACCTTTCCTGCCACAGAATGTATGGCGAGATCACTAAGACTTTCAAATTTCAAATCGGAAGCCCTAGATTCAATTATCACTCCCTTTGGAGATCTTATTTCTATAGATCTGGTACTGGATTCCAGTCTGAAAATAATAAAAACTGAATTAATAAAATTGAACACTGGGATATGATATTTAATTACATTTATTATTAACTTTTCGTAGGGTAAGTTATAGTAATCGCAAAAAAATCGAAAATGAAAATTTTTATATACCTTTACGTTTCAAAAGTTTCTGAATATTTTGGCATACCTTAGAAAAAATGGATGTATGTGTGTGTGTGTGCGGATACAAATTTTCGTCGACGATTTCGGGAACACCGATCAATCGATTTGAATAATTCAAAAAACATTCAATTCGTATTGATAAGGAGACCCGTTCTGATTAATTTTTTGGGAAGGCAGGTCTTGCGGTTATGGACTCTCAATAAAAATAAGTTAAAAATGCCATTTGGCGGTCAAAAATATTTATTGGACATATGTACATTAAATTATCAGATATTTTATAGAGATTTTATTAATGTGTACACATTTTGAGAAATTTTTTTGGGTTCCGTACCAAGATTTTTAATTTTGAAGTTTATTTATATGGTTCGAACAAATGTCCTCGACATTTTTGACAGTATGGAATAACCGATTCGTATGATTAAAAAATCATTCAGTCATTAATTTCTTACAAAAATTTGAGAATATTTCAAAAATTAAAAAAAACGAATATTTTCAAAAAGTTTCAAATTCTCAAAATATTTGAAAAAGAAAACGTTTTTGTTAAATTCCAACAAAAATTAAACTTCTTTAAAAAATCAAATTTAGAAAAAAATGGACTCTTGTAAACGTATACATAAGTTGTTTATAAAATACGCTCATCGCCCAATTTAAAAAGCACTTATAAGTTCACAGCATGTATTTATAATAAATAGTCTATTTGAAAATCTTCAAAACAATTATTATTTTCATTTCCTGAATGTTTAATTACGGTACGGGAAGTTCCAGCAATTTGTCCGATACCATACGCTCCACTAGTCTAATTTATGATGATTATTAGTGGATCTTGTTTTCATAAAGTCTTTATAAATAGCATCTTCAGATCATCGTGCTAATCATCATTCTAAGTAGTTTTGATTAGATCTGTTCTACCAATGCTACATTATATTTGCTATAGCAACCCCAAAGCTCTATGCCCTATGACCAGATATGAATTATTATCGTTTTATAAATCAAGTTTTTGTTTTCGAGTTCTAATTTTGAATAATGGCTGATAATTCAATAAAATTCTTTATCTCTGGATTTGATAGTTATGATTTTTGTTGTAATGTAGTATTTCCATTTAGTCTGTTATATTAAATTTGAATATTTTTTATCATGTCACATATACGTCCAGATCATCCGGTCAAAAAGCGACCTAATAACAAAAACCTTATTATTCCGATGCGTCGTCGGTGATGTTCTGTGCATGATATACTTCGTCCCTTCTTTTCCGCCCTTTCCACTCAACCCGATAAGAAGACGTCCTGATTAGTTTTTGGAAAAAGTTGGTTTAGCCGTTTCGGAGCCGAAGGTGCAAAAAGTGCAAAAAATGGTAATTAAGTTTGCGAGAGAACGGAGCACCCGATTGGAGTAATACAATAAACATTCCACTTGTATTGACGTAATGAAGAATTGAATAAATTTTTGCAAAGGCAGGTCTAACGATGCTGATGCTGAAATGCCGATACTAATTGTGATAAAATATAAATAAAACTATTAAAATTTAAATACAATTATAATCTAAAAAATTCGATTTGATGAATAAATATAGTTTCTGTACATTTTTAAAGTCAAAATTTTTTCTTCATTATGATATGATTTGTATCAAAAGTGTATTTAAACATTATTAATAAATAATTAAGAGTTAATTATAGCAAATATTGCATGTTTTTGCTTCTTGACTTAGGCTAAAATGACACTTGCACCTAGTTCACTTCCCGTAGGGTAAGTTATAGTAATCGCAAATAAATCGAGAATAAAATTTTTATATATCTTTACGTTTCAAAGCGTTCTTAACATTTTGGCATACCTTAAGGAAAATTGATGTGTGTGTGTGTATGTATGGATGTATGTATGATTGGATATAAATTTTTGTCCACGATTTCGAGAGCATGGATCAACCGATTTGAATGATTCGTAAAACATTCGATTTTGATTTTTGTCGATCTTCACGTTTCAAAGCTTTCTGAACATTCGGGCATACCTTAGAAAAAATCGATGTGTGTGTATGTGGATGTATGCAGTGTGTATGTATGTATGATCGGATACAAATTTTCATCCACGATTTCGAGAGCACGGATCAACCGATTCGAATGATTCGTTATAAGTTTCAAGGCCTTCTGAACATTTTGGTATACCATAAAAAAATGAATGTGTATATGTGTGTATAGATATATCTAGTATGTGTGTATGCATGTTTGGATACGAATTGTCGTCCACGATTTCGAAAACATGGATCAACCGATTTGAATAATTTGAAAAACATTCAGTTTTGGTTTTGGTATACCTTGGGAAAAATCGATGTCTGTGTGTATGGATGTATGCAGTGTGTATGTATGTATGATCGGATACAAATTTTCGTCCACGATTTCGAGAGCACGGATCAACCTATTTGAATGATTCGAAAAACATTCAAATTTGAATCTGTGTATCCCCACGTTTTAAAGGCTCCTGAACATTTTGGTATATCATAGTAAAAATGAATGTGCGTGTGAGTTTGGATGAAAGTATTATGTATGTATGTATGTTTGGATACAAATTTTCTTTCGTATTTCGAGAGCATGGATCAACCGATTTGAATGATTCGAATGGCATTCAATTTTGATTTTTGTATAACTTTACGTTTCAAAGCCTTCTGAACATTTTGATATACCATAAAAAATGAATGTGTATGTGTATGGATGTATCTAGTATGTATTTTTTTTATTTAATTTATCAATTACAACTGTCTATAAATATGACATCTAGTAATTTTTTTGATTAATATAAATAGAAAGGGAATATCAGGCCGCCCAGTGGTGGTCCTAATATTATTGATATCTAGTATGTATGTATGTATGTTTGGATACAAATTTTCGTCCACGATTTCGAGAGCACGGATCAACCGATTTGAATGATTCGAAAAACATTCAATTTTGATTTTTGTATATCTTCACGTTTCAAAGTCTTCTAAACATTTTGGGATATCATAGCAAAAATGAATGTGCGTGAGTTCCATGCACTCACATTGTATGTATGTTCAGAAACAAATTTTTGTCCACGATTTCGAGAGCATGGATCAACCGATTTGATTAATTGGAAAAGCAACCAAAAATTTTATTGCTAAAAAATGTTAAGTTACGGTACGGAAAGTACCAGTAATTTGCCTTAAAGCACGATGCCATGCACCTATAGTTTGTATTTGTATTAACAAAATCCTAAATTCATCATTGTTTTACTATTCATCTTGAGACAATTATCATATTTTTTAATTGAGAGCCGCATTAACAACATTATTCAATATACATTTTTATAAAGATGTCACAAAGATGCATAATGCAATAAAATATTTTATTCAGACATTCATAAGTCATTGTCGAGATAAATATTCTTATGCACTTTGTTATGAACTGGGTGCAACAATGGATTCAAGATTGAAGTCTCGCAAGTCAACAAGAAACTAGCAAAAGTTAGCGAATTGAAGAAGCAGGAAATATGTTCCGAGATGCTTTGTATAACTCGACACAACTATCAGCAAAGAATATCATTTTTCTGAAAAAAATTACACCTACACAATATTTCTTCCGTGAATATAAAAAATAGAAATATTGCAATATATCGCGATTCGAGCACCTCCAAAAATGTGATATCAGTAAAAAGTGCCTAGATCGATTCAGGAGTTTGATACTGAAATCCCACTTGATACTGAAATTAGTTGTAAGCAGCATTTTTCTTTCGGCAAATTGCGTTAACTTCCCAATACTTATATATAATCAATTTCATCAATAAGGATTGAGATTTAGGTAAAAAAGGTCCAACCTTTATTTTGAAAATAAAATTTTTGCTTTCACTAAAACCTAATCAATGCGATTTCCACATGAAATCTATCAAACTCATTTATACTATCTGTAATTTATTTATAAGTGGATTTAATTTGTTTACCACATTTCATTTTGACTCAATACTACGTCGATTTTACGGATGGCAACCCAAACAGCTTTCTCATCTATATGTGATAAATTTTATTGTTACAATATTTTAATTAGGGCGAATATCTTATTAATGTAGCAATGCCGGATGAGGGCTATTATTACTTGAAAGCATAGTGCTATCTAAGGACCATTTTATGGAGAGCATTTCCATAATTAATTTCTTCGTTCAAGTTTACGGTTGTGCTTACATCACCTTTGTTATTGTTTTGATATGATTTGGTTTCGCTAATTAGGCAGAATTAATTAAAATTTAATACTTTGTGATATAACAATGATTTCATTAGAAAATCAATGTCACTACTGTTTTGACATCAGGGTCCTCGAAGCGTGATCGATCCCGGTATCTCTGATTTAGGTCCAGACGCTCTAGTCACTTATCCACGAGTGAGCCCAATTTACCATTACATACACTTTTTATTACATTATTTTTTTCAAGTGCTGATATAACTGTAATCAGTAGCTACCTACGAAACCCAGAACTTACATATGAACGAACAGGCATAGATTATGATTAGAATCGCTCAGACACATTGTAATTCCACCGTTTATCGTAGGCCTATTATAATTTAGTATATTATTTTAGACTATTAAATCTATTGTAATGCAAAGTTTTATCAAAATCGTCGAAAATAATCACCATTTAATTACAAAGAAACGGCTCGATCGATTTTTACCAAAAACTAATCAACGCGATTTCCAAACAAAAACTTTCGAACAATTTTGGAATTTTTAAAATCGGTTCAAGATTGTGGTCTTAAACGTGGACGAACAATTTTATACCTTTCCGTTAATTATAAAGAAACTGCTTGGCCGTTATCGAGATACGTCAAATTGATTTTATATTCTTGAAATCCGTCCAGTCGTTTTTTGAGAAAACTCGACGAATTTTTTTTTTTTTCTTAAAATTCTTTAACAGCGATCAGAACTTATGAGTTCTATGAGCTGTTGTGATCAATTATCTTACAATTATTATAGATGGCAACCCAAACAGTTGTCCCATCTTTATGTGCTGAATTATTACAATTGTTGTAATAGTGATGACTTTTTTACTTCCAAGTGGCATGTTGCCACTACAGCTATGCCCACGAAAGGCCATTTTCACTTGAAATCATATTTGAAATCTATGATTTCAAGTGAAAATTTGGTATCAAGCTGCTTTGATACCGAACCGACCGAGGTTGGATTCGAACTCGGGACTAGGATTTGCTAGCCCACGTTCTTACCACGGGACCACGGCCGGCCCAACTCGACGAATGATCGAAAAATCGGCTCACATACACACACACACATACATTGTTTCCAAATTTGGGCTCAAAATTTTATTTCCAGATTTCAAATGATTTGAAATGAATTTCGAGCCATTCTGAATCGAATGGGACCAAATTTAGTAGAAGTACCTATGTAGACAGGTGTGTATGTGAGCCGAATTTTGACATTTAGTCGACGTTTTCTCAAAAAGAACTAGACCGATTTGAAAAATTTAAAAGCTATTTGAAGTATCTTGATAAGGACTATTGTTAGTCATTATTGCACGACGATCGATCAAGTCGTTTCTTTGTAATTGCCAAAAAATGTAAAATTGTTCGTCCACTAATTGGTCCACTTGACTAATTGTTCTAGAATTTAATTTTGACTAAGTTCCAAATACAAATATTCAATTCAGCCTCGTAGATTCATATTGTGTCAGTTAGTGTTTCAGAACATTGTCATTTAACTTACTAGAAGAGAAAAGGCAAAGGTATGGGTAGATGTATAACAAACTGAACAAGATAAAGTTAGTTAAACCTCGATTGAATGTAAAACTAACAAATATGTAGGCGAACCATAAATATATTGGTAAATCATTTCATACTTTCATTATAATAATGAGATGATATTTTTGATTCACTATTCTTGATATGATATGATAATTCAATTCATCCACAAAACACAAACAAATCAATCTTGAACTGATTTTAAAAATTCAAAAATTGTTCGAATTGGTTGACAAAACATAAAATTAGCAAATCGGATTTTTGCGAAAACAAACTTCTCTTTCGGAAAGTATTGAATATGTTTTACAAAATCATTATAATATTGACATAATATATATATATATATATATATATATATATATATATATAGATTAATAGTAATAATAATTTGGCATCGAATTCAATATTAAATAAAATTTGGCATTGAATTATTCAACTTTTGTATTTGGAATATATTTGACATTTAAATTCGCGCCATAATTGCTTTAAATTTTCGCCACTTGGTTGGCGCTGTAATCAATATAAATCATATGTCATCATTTTCAGTTTTGCCGCGATCACTGAATAGATAAGGTTATGTTATTTTTGTGCCATTTTTGAGAAAAATTAATAATCCTATCGATCTATTGGACTTTAATAGAAATCATTAAATTATTATTTATTGTTATGTGTTAGTTTATAATGGATGTATAGTTACTTTTGTGGTTTGTAGTGATTAGCTTTATCTGACAATTGAATAATTTTGTGGTGTGGTTTTATGTGTTGTGCAACTGATCGCCATTGTGAACCGGAATTGTTAGAGGTAACAAAGCAATTTTTTTTAAGTCTTTTTTTCAGACAATTGAAACGTTCTCAAAAATCATTTTTTTCAGTTTTCAAAGAATTTTAAAGCTTTTTTAAAAATTTTAATTTCTGGTGTTAGAAGTTCTAGCAATTTGCATGAAGGCACGATGCCATGCTTAGTATAGATTTATTATTAAATAAATTAAAGAATTTATTTAATAATGAAGCTGGTTTGTTCGGTTTAAATATGAATAGTGAAGCAAAATTAGTTAGTTTACTATAAAAATTTAGTTGCATGTTTTTCAGTTTTACTTTCTAGTATATGAACAAAGACAAAATCAAACCAGTGGTGTATGGCATCGTGCCTTAAAGCAAATTGCTGGAACTTCCCATACCACAATTCAAAATTAAAGTAATTAAAAATAATCAATAATAATCAATAAAAGTTGATCAATGATTTGAAACTTTTAATAGAATTTTGAACCATATTGAACCATATTCGAATCATCATGTGCAAAAACATACCGTGTTGAAATAAAAACGTAATTTCTGAAATTTGTTAAATAATCAAGTATCGGCATTTTCATTTCACGGCATGATCATTTTTTGCACCCTCTGCTCCAACTCGTACCAAAATGACAGCGCGACCGCGCTTCGTACCTGTTCTAGAGGCAAAATATCAATACGCGATAGCGCGCGTAACACTAAAACAATATAATATTTGTATTCATCATTAAAATTTATATAAAATATCTGATACTCTGATGTGCATATGTCTAATGTTCATTTTTGACCGCCAAATGGCTCTTTTTTTACTTTTTCCTCCATATCTCCAAAGTCGTTGGACGACTTTCCTTAAATTTGAACAGTTGTTCATTTAGTCAATACAAATAAAATGTTTTTTGAATTATTCAAATCGGACGCTGCATTCTCTTAAAAACTGAGTTACCGTTTTCGGCACTTTTTACCTCGTATCTTTGGAACGGCTAGACCTGCCTTCGCCAAAAACTAACCAGCACGTCTCCTTATCAATACGAATCGATTTTTTTTTTAATTATTCAAATCGGTTGATCCGTGTTCCCGAAATCGTCGACGAAAATTTGTATCCGCACACACACATACACACACACATACATCCATTTTTTCTAAGGTATTCCAAAATGTTCAGAAGGTTTTGAAACATAAGGATCTATAAAAATTTTCATTTTCGATTTTTTTGCGATTACTATAACTTACCCTACGGAAAGTTAAAAAAGTATATACTGTAATTTATGAATTGTGTATCTTTCCGTAGGGCAAGTTATTGCAATCGTTCAAAATAAAAATTACTGCATATCTTTACTTTTCTGAAGATTATGGAGTTCCTTACAAAACATTGATGTGTGTATGTACATGTATGAGGTGAAGGTGGGTAATTCACTCCGGAGTTATCACTCCGATACAACTCCTCCCTCGGAGTGAATTCGAGTGGAGTTGTCTCACAGGATTTGTTATATCCGACTTCCCTAAACTGGTACTAAATCTGTTAACATGTGCAGATATTTGCTTGAGATTTTTTACTAATACAAAGATTTAGGTCGAAAAAAGTGGTCTTTTTCTCGTCTAACAGTCAGTTTTAGGACTTCCTAGGTATATAAGGTCTCAAAATAATGCTATTTTGTATTCTATATTCTGTATACGATAATGTTTGTCCGTAAATGAGCTCTTTCAATGGTATACAACAAATTAAAAAATTTAGTATTATATTATAACTTTTACATAATTATGATTTTATAATTGTGCAAAAGTAATAGTATGCTAATAAATCTATCTGATGTATAATTAATTCTCGAAAAACTATTAATAGAATGTGAGATATTATTATTTGAGAAAAATATTGCACACAAAGATTTGTTCTTATTTCATACATAAGATCGCTGCATTATTTTCATATAAAAATAAACATATTTAAAGAATTTTATATTTTATCTTCAAAAATAATGATGAAATTGATTTCTATTCCCAAGTTTTTTATCAATTAATATTTTATATAATAATATGCATCTTCGAACTTTATAGAAGTGGGTGGATTAGACAAATCTTCTTTACGGAAAACGTGAAAGAGTTCTTCTCTCATACTGTCAAGACTAGGAAAACATCCTGATGTAGAATCAGGCGATAATTCTGATAGAGGCTAAATAAATTAATTTAATACGAAACCACAACAGTGTGCAAATCCAGCAAAAAGGCCAAGTAATTTTAATTCTAAATACCATTTGCAAAGAACAGAAAAAACTTCACAGCGAAGGACAAAATTCTCGCTCTGAAACTGTACAAAAGGTATGCAAAGTTTTATTATCTTTTATGGAAGTTTTAGTGTTTTCATCATCATCATAAAATTGGTGAATGTAATGTTTAAAAAACACTCATACACAGAAACTATTGATTAGATAACAAAATAACTATTAAATGGAGAAATAATCAAGATACGATCTGATTTGACTAATATTCAAAAAGTACATTCATTGCGACTTTAATAAATCGCCACTGAATTTTCAGACCTCTCCGACTGCTAGTTTTTATTTTATAGCTATCTTACAAAATCGACAACTCTTGCAATGGGGGACCATTGGAATATTTTTCGGCTAAAAATCGAAGTTGCTCTAATTCGACTTATATTCAAAAAGTATTTATATTATGACTTTAATAAATCGCCACTGAATTTTTAGACCTCTCCGACTGCTAGTTTTTATTTTATAGCAATTTTACAAAATCGACAATTTTCGCAATGGGGGACCATTGGAAGATTTTTCGGCTAAAAATCGAAGTTGCTCTAATTCGACTTATATTCAAAAGTACTTATATTATGACTTTAATAAATCGCCACTGAATTTTTAGACCTCTCCGACTGCTAGTTTTTATTTTATAGCAATCTTACAAAATCGACAATTCTCGCAATGGGGGACCATTGGAAGATTTTTCGGCTAAAAATCGAAGTTGCTCTAATTCGACTTATATTGAAAAAGTATTTATTATGACTTTAATAAATCGCCACTGAATTTTTAGACCTCTCCGACTGCTAGTTTTTATTTTATAGCAATCTTACAAAATCGACAATTCTCGCAATGGGGGACCATTGGAAGATTTTTCGGCTGAAAAATCGAAGTTGCTCTAATTCGACTTATATTCAAAAAGTACTTATATTATGACTTTAATAAATCGCCACTGAATTTTTAGACCTCCTCCGACTGCTAGTTTTTATTTTATAGCAATCTTACAAAATCGACAATTTTCGCAATGGGGGACCATTGAAATTTTTTCGGCTAAAAATCGAAGTTGCTCTAATTCGACTTATATTCAAAAAGTACTTATATTATGACTTTAATAAATCGCCACTGAATTTTTAGACCTCTCCGACTGCTAGTTTTTATTTTATAGCAATCTTACAAAATCGACAATTTTTCCAATGGGGGACCATTGAAAGATTTTTCGGCTAAAAATCGAAGTTGCTCTAATTCGACTTATATTCAAAAAGTACTTATATTATGACTTTAATAAATCGCCACTGAATTTTTAGACCTCTCCGACTGCTAGTTTTTATTTTATAGCAATCTTACAAAATCGACAATTTTTCCAATGGGGGACCATTGGAAGATTTTTCGGCTAAAAATCGAAGTTGCTCTAATTCGACTTATATTCAAAAAGTACTTATATTATGACTTTAATAAATCGCCACTGAATTTTTAGACCTCTCCGACTGCTAGTTTTTATTTTATAGCAATCTTACAAAATCGACAATTTTTCCAATGGGGGACCATTGGAAGATTTTTCGGCTAAAAATCGAAGTTGCTCTAATTCGACTTATATTCAAAAAGTACTTATATTATGACTTTAATAAATCGCCACTGAATTTTTAGACCTCTCCGACTGCTAGTTTTTATTTTATAGCAATCTTACAAAATCGACAATTTTTCCAATGGGGGACCATTGGAAGATTTTTCGGCTAAAAATCGAAGTTGCTCTAATTCGACTTATATTCAAAAAGTACTTATATTATGACTTTAATAAATCGCCACTGAATTTTTAGACCTCTCCGACTGCTAGTTTTTATTTTATAGCAATCTTACAAAATCGACAATTTTTCCAATGGGGGACCATTGGAAGATTTTTCGGCTAAAAATCGAAGTTGCTCTAATTCGACTTATATTCAAAAAGTACTTATATTATGACTTTAATAAATCGCCACTGAATTTTTAGACCTCTCCGACTGCTAGTTTTTATTTTATAGCAATCTTACAAAATCGACAATTTTTCCAATGGGGGACCATTGGAAGATTTTTCGGCTAAAAATCGAAGTTGCTCTAATTCGACTTATATTCAAAAAGTACTTATATTATGACTTTAATAAATCGCCACTGAATTTTTAGACCTCTCCGACTGCTAGTTTTTATTTTATAGCAATCTTACAAAATCGACAATTTTTCCAATGGGGGACCATTGAAAGATTTTTCGGCTAAAAATCGAAGTTGCTCTAATTCGACTTATATTCAAAAGTACTTATATTATGACTTTAATAAATCGCCACTGAATTTTTAGACCTCCCGACTGCTAGTTTTTATTTTATAGCAATCTTACAAAATCGACAATTTTTCCAATGGGGGACCATTGAAAGATTTTTCGGCTAAAAATCGAAGTTGCTCTAGTTCGACTTATATTCAAAAAGTACTTATATTACGACTTTACGGGGACCATTGAAAGATTTTTCGGCTAAAAATCGAAGTTGCTCTAGTTCGACTTATATTCAAAAAGTACTTATATTATGACTTTAATAAATCGCCACTGAATTTTTAGACCTCTCCGACTGCTAGTTTTTATTTTATAGCAATCTTACAAAATCGACAATTTTTCCAATGGGGGACCATTGAAAGATTTTTCGGCTAAAAATCGAAGTTGCTCTAATTCGACTTATATTCAAAAAGTACTTATATTATGACTTTAATAAATCGCCACTGAATTTTTAGACCTCTCCGACTGCTAGTTTTTATTTTATAGCAATCTTACAAAATCGACAATTTTTCCAATGGGGGACCATTGGAAGATTTTTCGGCTAAAAATCGAAGTTGCTCTAATTCGACTTATATTCAAAAAGTACTTATATTATGACTTTAATAAATCGCCACTGAATTTTTAGACCTCTCCGACTGCTAGTTTTTATTTTATAGCAATCTTACAAAATCGACAATTTTTCCAATGGGGGACCATTGGAAGATTTTTCGGCTAAAAATCGAAGTTGCTCTAATTCGACTTATATTCAAAAAGTACTTATATTATGACTTTAATAAATCGCCACTGAATTTTTAGACCTCTCCGACTGCTAGTTTTATTTTATAGCAATCTTACAAAATCGACAATTTTTCCAATGGGGGACCATTGAAGATTTTTCGGCTAAAAATCGAAGTTGCTCTAATTCGACTTATATTCAAAAAGTACTTATATTATGACTTTAATAAATCGCCACTGATATTTTAGACCTCTCCGACTGCTAGTTTTTATTTTATAGCAATCTTACAAAATCGACAATTTTTCCAATGGGGGACCATTGGAAGATTTTTCGGCTAAAAATCGAAGTTGCTCTAATTCGACTTATATTCAAAAAGTACTTATATTATGACTTTAATAAATCGCCACTGAATTTTTAGACCTCTCCGACTGCTAGTTTTTATTTTATAGCAATCTTACAAAATCGACAATTTTCCAATGGGGGACCATTGAAAGATTTTTCGGCTAAAAATCGAAGTTGCTCTAATTCGACTTATATTCAAAAAGTACTTATATTATGACTTTAATAAATCGCCACTGAATTTTTAGACCTCTCCGACTGCTAGTTTTATTTTATAGCAATCTTACAAAATCGACAATTTTTCCAATGGGGGACCATTGGAAGATTTTTCGGCTAAAAATCGAAGTTGCTCTAATTCGACTTATATTCAAAAAGTACTTATATTATGACTTTAATAAATCGCCACTGAATTTTTAGACCTCTCCGACTGCTAGTTTTTATTTTATAGCAATCTTACAAAATCGACAATTTTTCCAATGGGGGACCATTGAAGATTTTTCGGCTAAAAATCGAAGTTGCTCTAATTCGACTTATATTCAAAAAGTACTTATATTATGACTTTAATAAATCGCCACTGAATTTTTAGACCTCTCCGACTGCTAGTTTTATTTATAGCAATCTTACAAAATCGACAATTTTTCCAATGGGGGACCATTGGAAGATTTTTCGGCTAAAAATCGAAGTTGCTCTAATTCGACTTATATTCAAAAAGTACTTATATTATGACTTTAATAAATCGCCACTGAATTTTTAGACCTCTCCGACTGCTAGTTTTTATTTTATAGCAATCTTACAAAATCGACAATTTTTCCAATGGGGGACCATTGAAAGATTTTTCGGCTAAAAATCGAAGTTGCTCTAATTCGACTTATATTCAAAAAGTACTTATATTATGACTTTAATAAATCGCCACTGAATTTTTAGACCTCTCCGACTGCTAGTTTTTATTTTATAGCAATCTTACAAAATCGACAATTTTTCCAATGGGGGACCATTGGAAGATTTTTCGGCTAAAAATCGAAGTTGCTCTAATTCGACTTATATTCAAAAAGTACTTATATTATGACTTTAATAAATCGCCACTGAATTTTTAGACCTCTCCGACTGCTAGTTTTTATTTTATAGCAATCTTACAAAATCGACAATTTTTCCAATGGGGGACCATTGGAAGATTTTTCGGCTAAAAATCGAAGTTGCTCTAATTCGACTTATATTCAAAAAGTACTTATATTATGACTTTAATAAATCGCCACTGAATTTTTAGACCTCTCCGACTGCTAGTTTTTATTTTATAGCAATCTTACAAAATCGACAATTTTTCCAATGGGGGACCATTGAAAGATTTTTCGGCTAAAAATCGAAGTTGCTCTAATTCGACTTATATTCAAAAAGTACTTATATTATGACTTTAATAAATCGCCACTGAATTTTTAGACCTCCCCGACTGCTAGTTTTTATTTTATAGCAATCTTACAAAATCGACAATTTTTCCAATGGGGGACCATTGAAAGATTTTTCGGCTAAAAATCGAAGTTGCTCTAATTCGACTTATATTCAAAAAGTACTTATATTATGACTTTAATAAATCGCCACTGAATTTTTAGACCTCTCCGACTGCTAGTTTTTATTTTATAGCAATCTTACAAAATCGACAATTTTTCCAATGGGGGACCATTGAAAGATTTTTTTCGGCTAAAAATCGAAGTTGCTCTAATTCGACTTATATTCAAAAAGTACTTATATTATGACTTTAATAAATCGCCACTGAATTTTTAGACCTCTCCGACTGCTAGTTTTTATTTTATAGCAATCTTACAA
Organism: Ctenocephalides felis; assembly: GCF_003426905.1. Taxonomy (NCBI): domain Eukaryota; kingdom Metazoa; phylum Arthropoda; class Insecta; order Siphonaptera; family Pulicidae; genus Ctenocephalides; species Ctenocephalides felis. The sequence continues at coordinate 51,978,918 of NW_020538040.1, read as the reverse complement.
AATCGACAATTTTTCCAATGGGGGACCATTGGAAGATTTTTCGGCTAAAATCGAAGTTGCTCTAATTCGACTTATATTCAAAAAGTACTTATATTATGACTTTAATAAATCGCCACTGAATTTTTAGACCTCTCCGACTGCTAGTTTTTATTTTATAGCAATCTTACAAAATCGACAATTTTTCCAATGGGGGACCATTGGAAGATTTTTCGGCTAAAAATCGAAGTTGCTCTAATTCGACTTATATTCAAAAAGTACTTATATTATGACTTTAATAAATCGCCACTGAATTTTTAGACCTCTCCGACTGCTAGTTTTTATTTTATAGCAATCTTACAAAATCGACAATTTTTCCAATGGGGGACCATTGGAAGATTTTTCGGCTAAAAATCGAAGTTGCTCTAATTCGACTTATATTCAAAAAGTACTTATATTATGACTTTAATAAATCGCCACTGAATTTTTAGACCTCTCCGACTGCTAGTTTTTATTTTATAGCAATCTTACAAAATCGACAATTTTTCCAATGGGGGACCATTGAAAGATTTTTCGGCTAAAAATCGAAGTTGCTCTATTCGACTTATATTCAAAAAGTACTTATATTATGACTTTAATAAATCGCCACTGAATTTTTAGACCTCTCCGACTGCTAGTTTTTATTTTATAGCAATCTTACAAAATCGATAATTTTTCCAATGGGGGACCATTGAAGATTTTTCGGCTAAAAATCGAAGTTGCTCTAATTCGACTTATATTCAAAAAGTACTTATATTATGACTTTAATAAATCGCCACTGAATTTTTAGACCTCTCCGACTGCTAGTTTTTATTTTATAGCAATCTTACAAAATCGACAATTTTCCAATGGGGGACCATTGGAATTGAAATTTTTCGGCTAAAAATCGAAGTTGCTCTAATTCGACTTATATTCAAAAAGTACTTATATTATGACTTTAATAAATCGCCACTGAATTTTTAGACTCTCCGACTGCTAGTTTTTATTTTATAGCAATCTTACAAAATCGACAATTTTCCAATGGGGGACCATTGGAAGATTTTTCGGCTAAAAATCGAAGTTGCTCTAATTCGACTTATATTCAAAAAGTCTTATATTATTGACTTAATAAATCGCCACTGAATTTTTAGACCTCTC